>NC_056739.1:280153319-280278319 GCF_019279795.1 Protopterus annectens
CCCAGCAGTCATTACTTTCTATGCACCCAGATGTTTGGTATAACCAACACTGTCAGCTGAAATGTGGGCAGGCATCCTGCCCAGCAAACCAGCCTGATAAAATCCCTATCTGAGAGAGAAGTTGTGTCTGTGTAAAGGATCACCAGGGCTCCATTATCTCTACTTATTACTCAGAGGCAGACTTACTCCATATTATTATGTAAATAAACAAAAAAAAGTATTAACAGATGTAGTTTTATAAATAAATACTGCCTTAAAAAAAGATTTAAATTGCATGAAAACAATGCTGCCTCAGAAAAGAAAATAGCAAATGCTGAAGGTTCTCTTCTCTTAGATTGCCTTACCCAAATTTAATCTCATTATCTATCTACAAAAAACTCTAGCTGTACTTGTCAACTGTAGAGAATTTTGCAGAATATTTAGATTTTTACTTCATAACTTGGGTCCGTTACTGATATAACAGATGATTTCTTGGCAAATTATTGAGAACTGAGGTCACTAAACAATGACAGACATTGAGTTTCAGACTTCATATTCCTAAGAAAATGCATACTAATGCAAAACCCGTTATTGTAACAACTTCTGAAAGTTTAGAATAGCAAATTTCAAAATGTGTCCCTTTATTCTCATGTTATTTTTTTTTTTGTCCAGAATTCTTGCATTAAGGTATGCCTCCATCACATACAGACACCATACACCCAAACATGAGTCAACATGGCTTTGCTACTACAGTATCAATAGCTCATCTTTTGATGGGATGAATTAAAACATCTCTTAAGGTTGGTTTTCTTTTTAAAAATGCAAAACTACTACTGCCATTTGTACTGACCAATCATAAAGAGGGATGGAACTCTTGACTTTTGTACCAGTGAATCTGTTGAGATTAGTGGCCCATACGCTGGCAGAAGCTGGCTAAAAGGACATGGGAAAAGAGTGGCAATCGTTAAATCTTGTGTAGGGAGACAGACTGCAAGTTGATCCACAGGGAAGACCCAAATAGCGGCACTGCATGTTGCAGTTTAGCACTTACTGGAGAAACATGTGCGGAAGTATCCATGTACTGTGTGATGCTGGCCACAGTGGAAGTTGCTATAGCTGGGGTGGGAGGGGGGGGAGGTTAGAAGCATAAAAACATTTTTTAAAGCCCCAACTCCATTAGGAGGATTACAATAACACTCAAATTCCAATTAATTACTTCAGGTCAATGGAATGGGGGGGGGGGGGCAGGCAGGCTTTTGTACCAGACAAACAAATGGGTCAACAGGGTGACCAAAGGAGAAGATAGATAGTCATCGGAGGGTTACTGACCCAATATTCCATCAGTTTTGAATGTTTGTCTAATGTACCCAGTACCTAGTCTGTGAGTAACTTTCACTGAGCCTGCATGGTTATCCACTTTTAGAATATCAGTGTACTGCAAGCAGGTGATGCTCTACAGCCACGAGTTTGTCCCCTAGCCAAACTGCTGTGGTCAAGTCCAGAGTTGCTTTAATAGTGCATCTAGTCCATACACTCTGAACAGTTTTTTTGTAAACATCATTCCTTCTTCTAGTAAGAAAGTTGCTTTTCACACTGTCATGTGCAATTATTCTACGTTAATATATTTAAATACCAGTGGGAGCATCAACTTTCTGCTGATGTACTGCATCTTCAGATTTTTGTTTCTCTGCTGAAGACATTATTAAATCTTTTGTTTACTTTTTATTTAGGCAAGTAGGCCAAGTCCAAGGACTATCTTAATTTGAAGAGATGTGCGCATTTACAGTGCTATCAAAACCTGGGATCAAACCACAAGCAGTACCAGACCTACTGATTTAATGATTGCCAAGACATTACAACATTGTCAATGCCAAAGCTGGTCTTCCATGTTTAAGGCCAAGGTCTGATCAACAGTAAACAATTAAATTGCAAGAGAGTTTGTAACCTTAAGTTTTTATGCGAGGTTATTGAAAATATTATGCCCAATGTGAAAATGTGACACCATAGTATTGCTATAACATAAACCTCTTGGTATGCCCAGCTATAAAACAAATTCTCTACTGCACAAGTACATTTCATTTTAAAAAGTATGTTAGTACATTCCATTTTAAAACGTAGGTTAGTACATTTCATTTTAAAACGTAGGTTAGTACTTTCTTTCTAGAAGTACATTCATGCCCTTCTTAGGAAATGAAAAAAGGGGCATCAATGGTATTAGACAGTACAAAACACTAATAAAGAAAAAAAACATCACTTTATTGGAGGAAAAATTATACTGTTAAGGAGAAATCTGAATCTTACTGCAGTGGAGAAGCAGATGGAGACAGGAAGCTGCATCAAATAAGCAGATATGGGGGGGGGGGTTATAGTTGCAGACTATTTTAAGTTTTGTAGTGACGTGACCTTCATTCCATCTGACCATGACAGATAAGACAGTGAGCCTAGAAGAGAGGTCACATAATAAAACTAGTTTATGATCCAGCTGCATGACCAGTATTAGGAATCGGTTACATGATGCTGATTAGCAACTGTATGTCAGCTGTATGGGAGGGGTAGTACTAAATGTCCGTTCCAGTTTCACATTTTATAACAATGATAGTACAGAGAGATCACAAGACAAAATGCTACCTTGCCAGTAAAATCTGCATCACAAAGGGATGGAATGATACAATAGGTTTTAATGTAACCTGGAAGCATGATCTGCAATGGAACAACTGAAATTCAGTATGTCAAGCACTTCAGTTCCAGAATCCAAAAAGAGGATTACATACTGGCAAGGAAGATGCCATGATTGCATCAGATCATTTTGCTGCTTTGCAATCATGCAGAATGTTCATAAGCAGCTAATGTGCCAAAGCTGTTAGGACAGTCTACAATATGAAAAAGTGCCAGGTATACAGCTTTTGGAACAGACAGCTAACAGGCAGAGGTAGTCTTTCGGTGGGAAGAAATGATGTTCCAATAGGATATTTTCTCTTCCTAAGGGAATAGTTGTGCCCTGCTGCCCACTGTCAAAGCTTGCTGCCATAACCCTCCCCTCTCTAGTTTAGGCTGCATCAGTGTCACTAAATGCCTGCTCCCTAGCAGAGGCCAAGGACGCGGGGTATGCGATGATGTCACATTGAGGGCAGGAAGTGATGCTCAGATGTCTGGTGTTTCACATCACAGATGGCATTGCACATCCCTATTACCCTTACAATAAAATTTTAAAAGAGCTAAAATGTGGTTAAAACTGCAGAGCCTGAATGGATATTCCATTTATCTGACCACCAAATAACCCTGCCATGGAACATAGTTTGCCTCCTTAGACCAGACAGTAATCCCTTTTGCTGAGCACAGGGACACAAGAGGATTGCACAAGCAGCTGTGAGCTTGTCTGGCTATTAGAAATATGTCAATTCAGGTAATTTTGACCTCCACCTGCAAAAAGTACTAACAGATTGTAAAATACAACTGCGAGGGTAGAAAGGGCTACAGCACCATAGTATAGCGAAAAGCAATGCAAGCCAAGAATAACAGGTATTTATAAGTTTCACCTAAAAGGAGAGAATAAAGTAATCCTGAATATGATATAAATATTTAAAATAATTCAAATATGCAATCCGGTACAAATGACATGCATTTTTTTAAATAGAAATAATAGAAAAGATTGAAATCTAATCAGATAAAGAAAAGGAGAAAACATTTTTCATTCCAACAATTATAAGCAGAAAGAGGAGGAGTGTGGAACTAACAGGAGAATCCTGGCAAAAGGAGTAAAAAAAAAGACAGGAGATATCTCTGGAGATTGTTAGAGGCAGGAAACGGATAGCCTAAATGATTCTAGTAGTCAGCAGCAATCAAAGGTTTTAGTTTGATAGACGTGCTGTTCCTGTAATGCTCTTATTAGTAAGAGTATCTTGGATGGCATTGCCTGCTTTTTCATTCAGAAAGATTCCATATTGTAGATTAGTGTGTCTATTGAACCTAGTCAGCCACTGTAGTCAGAGAAAACATGCATATAAGTTACTGAGCACGTGCAAGATCAGTGCCATTTTTGTGTAGTCAGTCAGTGTGAATATAAGCTTGAATGAAGATGCGTATGCGAGTGTGTTAGAAGGAACAAGTCAATCAGTAAGCTTATGAAGTTTGAGGTATATGTTTCAGTTACAGCTCCTGATGCGTTTATATACAATAAATGACTTGAATGCATTTTGTGGCTCGGTGTCTCATTTAAATACACAAGACATATGACATGGTGTCAGAACAGGATCCAAAGTTGAAGCTGCAAGCAAAACATGAGGCAAACAGAAGTGGAGTAATACACACGAGCGAACTCACAAACAGGTCAGTGGTTATTCAAAGGTACTTCAATTTGTTTCAAATGATTTTCAGTCGCCAAACGTGGTATAGCATTTGAAGTGTTCAAAATAATTTGAGATATTTGAAATGTCATGATTTAAGTGTTTGAAATAATCTCCAAGTGTTTAAAATACTGGAAAAGGCTAGAATGTCTGAATTTTTTTTTGCAATGTACGACTTTTTCGCAGTAACTAAGATTTTTCAAAGTGTCCGGTGTGTTTGAGGTATCTGTAGTGTTAAAGTAAAGCATTTTCAGAGAGATTGTTGTGCATTTGAGCATAATTACAAGTACTAGGTCTATACTTCTGTTTAAAAAGCAATTTGTTGTTATGGCAGAGGGATTTCACAGACCTGAACCACTGGTGTTTGATGAGAATACAGCTGAGAACTGGCAAGTGTTTGAGCAAAAATACATTTTCATACAGGCTGCT
Organism: Protopterus annectens; assembly: GCF_019279795.1. NCBI lineage: Eukaryota > Metazoa > Chordata > Ceratodontiformes > Protopteridae > Protopterus > Protopterus annectens. Next base: position 280,158,071 of record NC_056739.1, read on the forward strand.
CTTTCTGATAAAGACACACGTACAATAGCCTTTATACTTCTCAATTTAGCCGGCTCAGAGACCATTGAGTGAGAACATTCATTTGTGTATTCACCTGCTGTGTATTCAGAAGGGGAGAACTGCCATATTATGATAAAGGCTGAAATGCGGGAAGAACCAGAATGCTTAAAACGTAAATTTAGAGAAATGTGTAACCCTCAAATTAATATTAGAATGGGAAGGCACACATTTTACACAAGAAATCAAAAGCCTGATGAAACTGTTGCAGCGTACACTACCAACTTAAGGAATAAAGCTAAAACATGTAGATTTAGTGATCTAAGAGAGGAGTTGATAAAAGACCATCCTTTGCGTGGTGTTAATAATGATGCAGTGAGAAAGCTTTTCCTTCAATATGGTGAATTAACATTGAGCAAAGCCATTGAATTTTGTGAAATACATTACAGAAAAGCATACAGATATGCTCACAAATGAGAAAAGCATGTTTGCAGTACCTGCTAGTGCGAATGTTGATAGTGTGCAACAGAAAGTTAAGATGAAAAAGAAATAAAAAATGAAGGGCAGTGCCACATCGAACCTCACTGTTAACTGTCACATTTGGGGAGAGAGTCCCAACCTAAATGGGAAGAAGCATTTAGTTTCTGGTCAGCAATGTCCCAAATATAAAAACTGGATCATTTCAAAAGGCTTTGCAAGTCTAACGTGCTGCAGACGTGTGTAAAGACACTGTCCAAAGAAACAAATGGATCAGATCGAGACTATAGCAAACTCCAAGAGCTGTGAGCAAACTTTCTATGTTGATGGTGTCTGGTTGATGAAACAGTTAATACAGTAGACTATCAGTTGTCAGCAAATAGTGAATAATTTGTACTGTACAAATTAATGGGAAACATGTACAGCTTAAAGTAGATACTGGATCCAAGTGCAGTGTTATACCAGCACCCACAAATTGTAGTTTATTGGCCGTTTGGGCGGTTTTTCCATCTCTTTCAACTTTCTGGTTTAAAAGCCTGTGTTTGCACTCGTTTCCCCATCTTTCCTGTAACTAGTCTAGTCCAGATGCAGATTTGCTGTACCCAGGACTGTTTGTAAGCTTCTGAGCCCCCCCCCCCCCAAGCCTTTCTGTGTTGGATGGAAGCATTCTAGCTCATCAGTGAGAGTGGTAAGCACTAGGTAGCCTATCTACCACAAGATAGATTCTTAGTTTTAGCACTTTAAATTGCTTATTAATGCTCATCACTTGTTCAGAACTTGTTGTTAGCACTAAATAAGCTACAAATTACTACAGCACTCAACCTTCCTCTTTACCTAGGGAAAAACAGTTTTTGTACTTACTTTCCTCACTTGCTTAGAGAAAAAAGTACAGTTTTGTACCTACCATAAATGTAGATGCTCAAGTGTTCACACTGCTGCAGTCATTACACTTGGGTTATCCTGCCATCAGGTGGTCCCGCAGTCGGCCAGAGTTCCAAAGTCTTGGTCTGGCATCGGTTGCTATCGCTTCTTCCCTGGTGTCAGTGCGCCAGGGGTATACAAGATGCATCCAACGCCATTTTCTTCAGGTTTTTCTTGCCCCATATGTCAGGTGCCCCCAATAGGTAGGCAATACATATTGCTAATAAAAAATACACATATAAAATAAAAACAATACCTTCAGTTACAAGCAAATACACCACAAAGGTTGTACAGGATAGAAAGGTATAGATAAGTCCAGCTAGTTCAGAGGGGATGGAGGGAGGGTAACCTGGACTGCGGCAGTGTGAACACTCGAACATCTACATTTATGGTAGGTACAAAACTGTACTATGTTCATCGTATTACACTGCTGCAGTCATTACACTTGGGTAGAATCCCAAAGCTAACATTGGGTGGCTGGTCTATAAAGAGTTAGGATTGGCTATAAGGCCCTGCAGAACTGCAGTGGCAAATCCTGCTCTGGATTTAGAGTAAAGAGGCAGGTGGTAATGCTTGGTAAAGGTGTGCACTGAACTCCAAGTTGCAGCCTCCAAAATTTCCTTGGTAGGTACTCCTCTTAGAAAGGCTGTTGAAGTGGCTGTTGCCCTGGTGGAATGTGGCCTAATGGTATTTGGGACTGATTTTCCATGCTGTGTGTAGCAGTAATGAATACAGTGTCCTATCCATTTGGATATAGTCTGCTTTGAGATAGCCTTGCCCTGTGATCCTGCAGCATATGTTACAAACAGTTGCTCAGTTTTCCTGAAAGCTTTTGTTTTGTCCAAGTAGAAGTGTAGCTGTCTGTGCATGTCCAAAGAATGCAGAAGTTTCTCCCCTTTATTCTGGGGGTTTGGATAAAAAGTTGGCAAATGGATGGTTTGGTTAAGAGCCACACTAGATATCACCTTTGGCATAAAGGTAGGGTTTCTCCTTAAAGAAACCCTGTCCTGATGAAAAATTATAAAAGGTTCCACTGCCATTAATGCCTGTAGCTCTGAGACTCTTTGTGCTGAAGTTACTGCCAGACGCAGAGCTGTTTTCCATGATAAAAATTTTAGATCAGCTGTCAGGATCCAAAATGGTGGTCGCCTAGTGTACACCCTCTGCATAGAGCTCCTCACCTCAGTTACTAACTCTTTGGTTATTATATCCCATAAATGCCAATTTTTGCGATTTAAAGAAAAGGATAAACTACATATACTTTATTCTTCGAGTTCAGAACTTTTTACTACCTATATCTGGGCAAAAACCATTGTGTTTGTCTGCTTGTGGGAACAGCAATACCAGCCACGTATATCCAAAAGGCCTTGTGACATCCTCTGCACTCTCTGGTGGTCTCTCGTCTTTTTCTTTTTTTTTTCTTCTCAATTGTCGGTTATGGCAAATAAACCAGATGCGATGGAACTGCAAACTACCAAAGCTAAGATGTCTACAATCTTCTCCCCAGAAAAAGAAGTTGCTTCTAAAAGACAAAAAAAGCAGTAAACCAACATCGAACCTGGTAAATCAAGCACAAAAAATAAAAACGAACCTAACTTCCATATAGATGAGCTTAAACTGGCGCTTCAACCCATCCAGCTAGCCATTCAAGATTTTTCTGATCAACTTGCCAAGTTTGGAAAAACCATAAACCTTATTGTCGACAGAGTGGATATCTTGGAGAATAAAACTCAAGCCAACGAACTTACAATTCAATCCTTATCTGATGATCTGCGAGCTAAAAATGCAACCCTAACTGAGCTTCAAGACAAGTTAACAGATCTCGAGGCAAGAAGTCGCCGTAATAATGTCTTAATTAGAGGGTTACCCGAGTCCTATGATAATCAAGTCCTGCTAATCTTAACCAAACAGATCTTTGATACATTCAGAAGGCTTATCGGCTGATATAATTGTTGAAAGAGCGCACCGTGCCATGCGTAAATGGCAAGACCCCACTACTCCTAGTCATATTTACACAAGACTGCTAAACATTCAGGATACTCAAAAAATATTGTTGGCAGCTAAAAAGCAAAAATCCTTTATCTGGAACAATCACAAGCTCACTTTCTCACAAGACTTGCCTTTATCAATTAAGTTAAACAGACAAATTTTGGCTCCGTTCTGTGCTGAACTAATCAAGAAAAATATTAAATTCCAGATGCGATATCCAAATGTCCTATCGTTCATTTACAATGATACAAAATACTCGGCTAGTACACAGAAAGAGGCAAAGGAGGCATTTATGAAAGCCTTTAATAGCATCCCGGCTTCGTAACATTCCTTACTCTTAAAGCCAGTCTAGCCAAAATCTAAACAAATGGTTTTGTTTTCTCTCCCTTTTTTACCCACCGGATAATAGTGGCTTACTTTCTTTCACCAATATGTTTCCCTCGGAGTTGTTGTATGTCCAACATTTCAATTTATAGTTTCTATCAGTCGATAGAAAAACTTTGATCAGCTAGGAACTACTATACAGCGGATGGCGACTCTCAGGGGAATGTTTTAATTCTGCGACTTCCAACTGGCCCTTCACAGAAATCGATCCCCTCGGGGTGTGTATCAACATATAATTCATCTGGATCAATAAGACTTATCTGCATGCTCAGTGTTTCTATGGGGGCTTGTCATCGCCCGTTTTCATTGTAACTGGTGCAGTTCTTCAAGCTATTCAATGCTTAAATACCAAATCTCAGCCATAATGCATCGGGTAATTATCATCTATATCATTTTACAAGAATGTAACTGCTTGTCTCTGCTGCGGTGTTAGTGTGTTCATCAAGCGTCTCCGATCTACAGAGTCCTTGTATTACAGTCGTCCTGAAGTACATTTAATCACCCGATTATTATGCCTTATGCATCATCTCAGAGGCTTGTCTTTGATGACTGTATTAGATGCTGTTACTGGCCATCAAGCTGGGGACCTTAGAAACGTTTCAGATATTCCCGCAACAAGTCTTTTGCTTTTATCTATGTATGAGACTTTTGATATTCTAAGCTTGGTTTTGTATGTTGCTAAAAGTTTTTTGTTTTTTTTGTTTTTTTTTAAAAAAAAACTTATATGAACACTATATTTTCTTCTGCTCACATCGGTATTAATCTGCTATAATCGTTTGGTACTGGTGGCTTCTAGCAGTGATAGCAGATACAAGGCACAACATATAGTCTAACTACTACATAGTTTATCTATATAGGCTTATAACTTTACTGTCAAGGCCTGATATCATTCATGTTAAGATTCTGTTTTCCTAACCTAAATGTTTATTTTTACCTGCTTTATCATATTTACAGTTACATATCTTACTTACACATTGTTACCTCTTTGGGAATTAATATCTAGCATTATATGAGTGAAGCTAGATTATGCTTATATATTGGTCTTAGCATATTAGTGCGTGGACTGTTATAGTTTTAAGCAGTGTTTACCTTAGTTTATAGTGTTAAGTAATAACTTTCATCTGTTAATAGTTACAATTAGTGAATAGTAGATTTTGTAATAAAATACCTATTTTAAAACACGTGACTGTTGTCAACAGTCAACAGACTTAGCATCAGAGCCTACTGCTCATGATAAACCTCTGTGTGTGTGTCTACTAAGTAGATCAATCTCATTCTTTTTTTTTTTTTTTTCTCATGTCTTTGCATACAACACAAATTTATCTATAAACTGGCAAATAAATTAGCATTTTTCATGATGTTTGCCAGCTTTCTACGTTCTTTTGCTGTCAAAGAGTAATGGCTCTCTTGCATATTTTAAATTTATTTCTTATGCTGTTAAAACCCTTGACATTATACTTATTGTATTGATTGAGTTAGTTCCCCGATCAAGCTCAATTTATGTCAATATTTCCTTTACCTCACTATCAACATAGATATACCTAGATGTTTCTTACATCAAATATTCTACTATTCTTAATGGTGGCTCTTAGATGCATGGTGTTAGAGTTCTAGTATGATCCATTTTTGGAAAGCGAGAGTTGTGTATATTTGTACAGCGTTACTATTTAGTTTATTGCTATTTTATAGTTTAGTTTGTGCGTTAATTTTTCATGGTGAATTTCATTTGTCTGTTAAAATTCGATATTACCCTTATTTTTATTTTAGTATTGCTTTACTTAAGGTGTTGGGGTGGTTAGGCACCGGGGTTTTTTGTATAGGAATACTGTGCTACCTTTGTTGTCTTCTGCTTATTTTTAACAATTGTAAATTTGAAGTGGACTTTCAATTCTTTTTTGTTCCCAATTTACACTATACCCTCTCTTTTCCCTTTTTCTCAATTTACACTATACCCTCTCTTTTCCCTTTTTCTCTCTTTTTCATAGTTATGGTATCATTTCAGGAAAAAGCTTCAACCACATCTCAAACTTATTCATTAGTAATAGCTAGTTAGAATGGCTTGGTCCATTGACTCGTGGAATATAAGAGGAATACAAAATAAATCAAAAAAATCTCTTAGTTCATTTATTGTTTAAATCACAGGCTAATTTTTTTTTTTTTTTTTTTACAAGAAACGCACATGCTTAAGGAAGATTGGTCGAAAGAACTTAAAAGAAAATGGATAAGAACTATTATTGCTGCAGGCGACAGCTCTAACTCAAAGGGGGTTGCTATAATAATTTAAAAAGATTTTCAAGGTGTAATTACAGAATTTAATTCTGACAAAAATGGTAGATGGTGTTATTTCATATCTCAACTTCCTAACTATAGCAAACCTATTATATTCCTTAACCTGTATGGCCCTTGTGCTCAGCAACAACTTTTTATATTAGAGCTGCATAACATAATATCCAATTTCCTTGATCATCATATTATTTTAGGTGGAGACTGGAATGCTGTCATAGATCCTAATATAGATCGTACTAGTAGATCTTCATCGTATAATTTCCAAGCCTCTATTGCCTTAGAGGAACTCATAACTGACTTCAACCTTATTGATACTATATCATTTAATGATGTTTCATCTAAAGATAAGATTTACACATACTATTCAAAATGTTACAACACCTGGTTATGGCTAGACTTCTTTCTAATTTCTGAATCCGTCTCTCCTTATATAATAAATTTTTCTACGGAACCTAGGTATCTCTCAGATCATGCAAGAATTTCCCTTAAACTCTCTTACACAGCGAAGCCACCCTTAACATCCTTTTATGCTAACTGGACATTAAATAATAACTTACTCCATAACAAGGATATAATCAATGACGTCAACGAAACCCTAGTTGATTTTGGCTCTAACTTTAGTCTTTCACAAATTCCCCTTGATATTCAATGGGCTGCATGTAAAGCCAACTTGAGAGGCAGGTTGATCAGTAAAGCTTCTTATTATAAAAAACTTTACAAATCTAAGGAATCTAACTTGATCTCGAAACTCTCTGACTTAGAAAAACAACAAGGAGTAAGCCCAGATGCTAGTCTAGATAAAATAATTAACAATACTCAAAAAGAACTTATGGAACTACACCAACAAAATCTGTCCTTGTTTGAACAAAAACTTACTGCAGCATACTCAGAATGGGCGCAAATTCCTTCTAAAACTCTTGCTAGAATAATAAAAAATAATTATAATACTCCCAGAATTTCTATCTTACAATTCCAAAATAAAATACACAAATCTGATCCAGAAATATTACAGCTATTATTTTTCTTGTTCTCAGATATATATTGCAGGAAAGAAGACTCACCTCATAACTTGCAAATGGAGACTTTCTTGAATACCTTAAAATTTCCTTCACTGGACGAAACTCAGAGAGCCATGCTTTCTGCCCCACTGACCTTATTAGAAATTCAAGATGTTATTGCTAATCCTAAGCTAGGTAAATCCCCTGGCCCTGATGGGTTCACCCCCGATTTCTTTAGAGCCTAAATAATTTCCCCTCTGCTTTCAAAAATATTCAATTTTATTATAAATCATGGTATCTCGGATATACACTGGAACACCTCGAAAACTATACTGATTCTGAAAAATAAGCAAGACAAAACTGACCCCCACAATTATAGACCTATCTCTTTAATAAATGTTGACATAAAGATTTTATCAACTATTCTGGCAAACAAACTTAAAAGAATTATGCCATCTTTAATTTCCCCTGAACAGGCTGGCTTTATGTCTCAAAGACACACTTGGGATAATACATTATCCCTTGATTCCTTAATACAATTTGCAAAAAAAAGATAAGAATCCGATCTACGCGTTAACTCTTGATGCCTCTAAAGCCTTCGACAGAGTTACTTGGGATTTCTTATTTCTAACCTTATCGCATTTTAATATTCCTAATCGCTTCTCCAATATGATTAAAACTCTTTATAGAAACTCTTCCACCTTTCTCTATACAAACAAAAACATATCTAATCCTATTAAAATCACAAACGGCACAAGGCAAGGCTGCCCATTATCCCCCTTTCTTTTCAATTTCTTCATTGAACCATTCTTCCTCTATCTTGCCCAAAACTCTTTTCATTGAACACTAATATAAAGTTCTCTGCCTTCGCAGATGATCTCAACCTATATTTTCAATATCCTAACACAGACCTAGGTAAAATTATTAATACTTTAACAATTTTTTCGAAGGTTTCAGGATACCAGATTAATCACAAGAAATCCCAAATTTTTCCTATTAACCCCGTAGGTCAAAAATCTCATTACTTCCCGGATTCTCCCTTTCAAACATCCTTGAATATTCATTATCTTGGTATACATTTCAATCATAACCAAGTTTCCATGATCCAAAATAACTTAATCAAATCATGGTCTAAAATATTACAAGACCTTCGTAGATGGGAACAAATGAATTTATCGCTTCTATCCAAAGCTGCTGTTGTGAAGATGAATATCTTACACAGACTCCTTTACCAATTCAGAGCTTCAAATCTTATAATATCCAATGCCTTCTTCTCTAAAATGAATAAAGAACTAGCCAAATTTATCTGGTTTCCCAAATCAGTTAGGGTATATTAGCTTCAGATACAATATCCTTACAGGGGTGGTTTGGGTCTGCCAGATTTTCAACTTTACTAGAAGATTATCTGTGCAAACAGAATTTTGTCAATCTCAAATCTAACTCAGAAAGAATATAACTCTTCTCCTTCTTGGATGAAATTATGGTTCCAATATATCTTGGCCAATAAATTTAACCCTAAAGCTCTTCCCTTTCTTTCTCCAGAAGCTCTCAATAATTACAAATTATTTAATACAGCAAAACATATTCTCCAGCCTCTGTTAAAATCCCTAAACCTTGATAGAGACTTTTTCTTACTTCAGCCCCTTCATTTAAATCCTAACATTAAGATCAATAATATGATGATCAATCTCTCAGATTTCCCTCCAATTAAAGATATTATAGTATGGGACATTCTGTAATACAAAGACACAACACTTCCTGCCCTCCGTTCTATTCTTAAGGTCAATAATAAATACACAATTATTCTCCGTCAATTAAGAGAATTAGTTACATCAAAATTCACTGGTAATCCGGCTTGTAGTCAGGATTTCACCAAACTTTATGAAATCATACATGCCTTTCAGTGCTCAGAGAAAATGCTCTCTAAGTCATATAAACTTTTGGATTCCATAATACATAACTCAGGTTGTCTTTTTTCCAATTACTGGGATAAATGTGGAACCCCTCTTACGGAGGAACAAAAACTATCTGCTGTAAAAATTACTCTAGAACTTTCCCCATTTAAAAAAACTCATCTACACTCAATTAATGGTAAATAATAACACGTATTACACTCCTGTGGTGCTCAATAGGTTTGATCCTAAAAACTCTTCCTCTTGCACATGTTGTCCTTTCCCAAAAGCTGACCTCTTACATATACGTTGGTTCTGTAAATATTCCCATAAACTTTGGACTTTTCTAAAAGTTTGTCTCGAGAAAATGGGCTACCATAAATCTACTCTTTCTTGGGAATTAGCGATCCTTCATATACCCACAATAAAACTCTCTAGGTCAGATTTGCATATTCTAATCAACTTATGCTCCCTGATTAAACTATTTAATCACAAAAAATTTGTTAGATCGCACCAAATTGGGTTGGAATGAATTTAAGGAGGTGGCCATTACATATATTGCAACACAGAAACTTATCACAAAAGGACCTAGGAAAAAAGTCCTCTTTGAAAAGATCTGGAAGAGCTTATTTGACATAATTTTTTGTACTTAATAGTGCCCTGTGCTTCTCTATTGTTTTTTTTGGGGATGATTCTCACTTTAATCTTACTTGTGAGATCTGTTGATGTCCACTCAATCTTCAATGTTCCTATTATTTTATTTTTCCTTAACTTTTTATTCGAGAGGGTAGCACTTAATTCACTTCAATTTAACTTAATGTAATTTAATTTATGTTAATTTATTTAATTTAGTTTACTTTAGTTTAATTTTGTTCAGTTTTTGTCTATATTGTACATACTTTTGTTTGTCTTAGATTTTTAGAAAGTATTAGGCTTACCTGCATATTTCTGTTTTCATTCATTTCTTAATGTGAAATTAATAAAAAATTATTTGAGAAAAAAATTTTAGATCAGCTGTATTGGCTGGCTCAAAAGGTGGTAGGGTCAGTTTTTCCAAAACGAAATTGAGGTCCCAAGTTGGTGTTGGTGCTCTCCGGGGCGGTCTTATGTTTTTAGCCCCTCTGGAGGTACTGCTTTAGCAAGGGATGAGAGAATAAAGGAGGATCTGTGTTGTAATGAGCTGAAATGGCAGAGGCGTGGATCTCAATTGATGAGAAGGATAGGCCTCTATCCAGCATCTCAGTCAAGTATTGTAAAATCTGAGGAAAGTTTGGAACAAGAGGGTCAAGGCTTTGAGCCTGGTTTCAGGCGCAGAATCTCTTCCATTTTTCTGAGTAAGCTTTCCTGGTGCTAGGCCTCCTAGCCTCCAAAATGACATCCATAACAGCTTTAGAGAGAGGTGTTGCCTGTTTTACTAATGTATCTGCCATTAAATATACATCTTCAATCTGGAAATCCCTTGCCAGTGGTGAGAATCAAACCTTGCACCTTGTGGTTGAAAGGCATACACCTTAACCAATGTACCATTGGCCATTCAGAGTTACCTTTATCCTCCATTTTCTTTAACACCTCTTCTGCCTTAACACCAAACAAGGTATCATGCTGTAAAGGAGCATCCAATAGTTTTGCCTTAACATGATCAGGTAAACTCTGTTCTTTTAACCAAGCATGTCTTCGAATCACAGAACCTGTAACTGCAGCTCTACAAGAGGCCTCTAAAGAATCAAAACCACATTGCAGAGTATATTTTCCCACCTGTTCAACTGCATGCAATAAATCCTGCATTTCTTTACAATCAGGAGCTTCTGAGCTTGCAAGCATTTTCTGTTTTAACTGAGCCATTAAATATTGTTGGTACTTAAGCATGTGAAGCTCTTACTGCTAAAGTTGCAGAAGTGTATACTTTCTTCCCCCATCTATCCAAAGCTCTGGATTCTCTGTCAGAGGGTACTGGATTTTTTGCAATGGAAGCCTTAACCCCTTTTGGTCCCTGGGAAATAGTTTCTGGATCAGCAGTAGAAGGATTTTTGTAAAGAAACTTGTGAGAGTCAGGGACTCTGTAATACCTATCTGGCTTGGCTGGGGCAGGGGGCAAAGAATCAGGAGATCAGCTGGATTCAGAGAACACATCATCCACAATGTCTAGCACAGGCAGAATAGCCAGCAGCCTGTGCTGAGGCAATAAAAGGAAATCCCTGAGCCTTTTCTTGGATTCTGAGTAATCCTGACTTTCTCAATGGAAATGCTCCCTCATGGTATGTAAAGTTTCCCCAAAAGAATAATCCTCAGGAGGAGAGGCTGAAGGGATAGATTCTTCAGAATCAGAGTCCTCATAGGGGGGTAGAGAGTATCCCTGGTCTGAAGAGGAATCAGAAGAAATGGAAACCTGATCAGAGGAATCAGTCTGTATCCTGCCTAGGCCTTTTCTCAGGAGGGGGATGGGAACCCCGGATTAGAGTAATGATGTCTTCGGCCATTTTAAGCATCTGTTTTTTTAGGTATGGATGACTGTCCAGGAGAATGCTGTACTTGTTTCTTTTTCTTTAATGGTACCTTTGTCTTGGCTGTTGTTTTAATGGTAAGTTGTGAAGGTCTGAAAACACCCTCAGAAGCCGATGCCTGCTCAGCGGCTCCGGACCCATCTGAGGGATTAGTTTCCGTAGGCCCAATACCTTGAGTTTCCAGAGGCCTAGTTGTCTCTACATGAGAGTCGGAAGCGGCCTGTGGCTCTGAGGTAGCGGGTGTCAGGGGTTGCGAAAGTGCCTCACTGAGAACCGGCGACTGACCTAGAAGAGGTTTCGTCTGTTTTGGACCTCGGATCTTTGTGTTTTTTCAGTATTGAGGTTGTCGGTTGATCTGATGGCATAGTATAATTGAACCTTCAGCCAAAGTAGTGCAAAGCAAAATCAAAACGTCTTTTTATAGTGCGTTTGTTAAATCTAGCACAAAACCGACAACTAGTGACGTCGTGATCAGGGCCTAGGCATGGAATACAGTAAGAGTGGAAGTCCTTATCAGGTATTTGCTTCCCACAAGAAATACAATTATTAACATCGGTCTGAGGCAAGAAAAAAAAGTTTCCCCAATGGGGTGCTTAGCTTTATTGAATACTTCGGATCTGAAATTCGACTTTGAAAATCTCAGGAGTCGGCTGACCGGCACTTGCAAACTGCTTCTGCTTCGGGCACCGCGCGGCAAGAAAGACTGAAGAAAATGGCGTCGGATGCATCTTATATACCCCTGGCGCACTGACATCAGGGAAGAAGCAACAGCAACCGATGCCAGACCAAGACTTAGGTGGTCCCACAGTCGGCCAGAGTTCCAGATGGCAGGATAACCCAAGTGTAATGACTGCAGCAGTGTAACACGAACATCAGCTCTTATACTCACTTTTCTCACTTGTCTAGAGGAAAGTAGTTATTTTTTCACTTGCACCACACCACACTCATCATAGTCCCACTAAACCTACACCATCAAAATCCACACATAGAAACAAACATTTGCAGCGGCTCTCAATAATAATCTGCTCAAGCAAGAGACCTCCAAAGCAGAAATGCAAGCAACCTGCACTGCCCCAACACACCCCAAATGACACATAGCCCACAAGAGAAGGTTACTTTAACCTGCCTGTCAGGTGTCAGGATCCACCAAATAACCCACGCACTCAGGTTACTCCACAAGTACAAATATGACTGTCATTGTCCACGTTGGTGTGAATGACCCGAGACGTACCTCCCTGGACTACATGAAGAGAGACATGGAAGAGCTCTCCAATCTTGTAGCCCAGGCAGGTATGACCCCAGCCCTGAGTAGCATCCTGCCATCGCCCAGAATGATACCACAGTACAAGGACAAAAATGATCGACTTCAACAATTGGCTAAGCTTCTGGTGTCATTCTAAGGGGATCCGGTATCTGTCTGCCTGGGACGACATGGTCGAGAGACCACAGTGCTTTGCCAGAGATGGCCTGCACCTGTCGCCCCTGGGATTCCAGATACTGGCTAAGGGTCTTGCCACCCCTAGTGCCTTTTTTAGGCAAGGTTAAAATGACAAATTCACCACTGTAACAGGAATAGGCAAGCAAAAACGGAGGGTAGTGCTACTCAATGCTAGAAGTCTAAATCTCAAAATGCACTCACTCGAGGCACTCCTTAAAATAGAGAACATTGATATCTGTGCAGTGACTGAGACCTGGTTCAAGGCTTTAGAGAGAACCCCTGCATTACCAGGCTACAACTCATACCACACTTTTTTTGACCATCTAACCTAGACCAGAACACCATATTCATTAAGGATATCCACACTTCCTGGCTAGTTGTGCAGCATAATGCATCCAAGGTTATCCAAGTGCAACTAACTCTGGGCAAAACTGCAATCCAAATTGAAGCTTGCTACAGATCCCCAGCATGCCCCAGGATTCCCACTACTCTTTTTCTTGATGTACTGGAAAATATTAGGTTCAACCAAACACCCTAATAATGGGCGATTTCAACTACCCCACCAGGGAAAACTACTTATCTACCAACTGCTTCACTCAATGCTTTCTGGAATTCATAAATTCCAATGCCCTGGATCAACTTATCCACACCCCCACCAGGGGCAACAATATCCTAGACCTAGTCATTACCAACATGAGTGACCGGTGTTCCACACCTGAAGTCAACTCCTCGTTGGTCCGATCCGACCATAAGCTAATCACCCTTGATATCCACATCCTGCTCCCACCCACCATTAAGGAAACCACTGTAATACATTTCTCTAAAGCCAACTTCATGCTTAAGACAGAAGTGGTGAAATTCATGACAACCATGCAGATGGACAATACAGTTACAACTGCTGAATTCCTACACAAATGCACTCTATAAGCACTTACACGAGTGGCTGGATCGTGCTATCCCAAACAGAACCAAGACGCTATCCTCAAAAAAAAAAAAAAAAAAAAAAAAAAAAAGTAAAATCCCATGAGTGGAGGAGTTCCCTGGTCAGCCTCAGTAAGAAGCTGAGATCCCTTATTAGATCCTCCAAAGCTAGCTACGAAAACAAAATCGGCACTGATTCTAAGAGAAACCACAAAGCATTCTATAGCTATGTCAAGAATCTCAATGGCAACACCCAGATCTTCCCTGTGTTACAGCACAACGGCACGAAAATTACAGAACCAACTGATCTTAGGTGCTAACATTACCCCCCTCTCACCCCCTAAAGGGCCCATATCTATGCAGGAAGAATGCAAAGTCCCTATAATCACATCTATGCTGGTAAAAGCTGCACTCTCTAAAACCAAAAACACAGCATCCATGGGACCGGACAACAACATAGGCTGTGTTTTACACAAACTTCAGAACAAACTGGCTCCCCACCTAAGCACCATATTCAATCATAGTCTCACGTCAGGCTTTGTGCCCACTGAATGGCGCACAGCAACAGTTATCCCACTCCACAAAGGGGGAGCCACCACCGATCCTGGGAACTATCGCCCTATTAGCCCGACAAGCCTGGTCTGCAAGGCCATGGAACTCAAACAAAGACATTGGTAACCTCCAAACTCTGGACCCCACCCAGTTCGGGTTTGTGAAAGGCAGAGCGTGCCTTCTGAACCTGATTGACTTCTTTGAGGTAGTCACCAAAGCCGTAGACGAGGGTAAGGTGGTTCACACAGCCTATCTTGACCTCACCAAGGCTTTTGACACCATCCCCCAACTAGGTATAAATCCCTACGTCACAAGATGGTTTGCCAACTGGCTCTCTGACAGAACCCACACTGTAAAAGTTGCAGACTCCAAATCTGACTTCAAACCAGTGACAAGTGGAGTACCACAGGGTTCCGTCCTGGGACCTCTCCTGTTTGGTATCTACTTCTCTGAAGTACAGGCTAACACAGAAGGCCTCTGGCTAACGAAGTTCGCAGATGACTGCAAACTAAGACCCATAGTAGAGTCCCCAAATGATGTGGACATCCTACAGAAAGGCCTCACTGAGATGCCTGGTGTCAAGAGGCATGGCCCCAAGCTAAATGCCAAAAAAGTGCATTGTCATCCCCTTTGGTAAAAAATCTGTACCCATGAACTACCACATAAACGGCAGTCTACTTAATGCCGAATGTGTGATTAGACCTTCGGACCCAGGTGGACAGTAGTCTCTCCTTTGATAATCACATCACCACAGTAGTCAGGAAATCCTATGTGGCACACATCATAAAAGGGTTCTCATGCAGGGAAAAAAAAAAAAAAAAAGGTCGTTCCCCTCTACTCAGCACTCAGACTCAATATAGAGTACAACGCCCTTTTTGGAATGTACCTCAAGACATCTGCAGCAGCTGGAAAGGCCACAGAAGTACCTCACAAAGACAGATGCCCTACACTGACAGTCTCAAAAAACTCCAGATTTACTCTGTAGCATATCGCCTACTCCAAGGAGATCTCTGCCTAACATATAAAGTCATGTTAAACCCATGCTACACCTAAAGAAATCCCAATCCCTCTGAGCTACACGCTCTAGGGACCTAAAACCTGTCACCACAATAAACAGCACATGCTGGAGGGATAGATTCCTGTCCCAGAGACTTCCTATACTCTGGAACAAGCTACCCATCTATGTCAAGCAAAGTTACTCAATAGCACTCTTCAGCAAAAATCTTGATGATGAGTGGATGGGAAATAGGAAATACACCCCACGGATCACTTCTGTGGCTCTGCTCAACAGAGGCACAGGAAATTAACTTTCTTGGGTGGCGTAAGCCAGGGAACCTTGTTGGCTAGGCTTACTTAGGCCCTTGGGACGATAGCCTAGTACCTACCTATGAACCTATGAAATGTTTTGTTAAAGTAAAAGCTGGTGAGAAACTTGATTCAGCAAAGTGTGCAAAACTAGTTGCTTATGGTGGTGAAGAGATTCAAACTGATTTCTTTCAAGCCATTCTGCTGGAAACAGCAACGACTTGCAGTTTTACATAGTCAAAAGACATGTGCAGTCATGGTTAGGCCTCAAAGAAAGTTTCAGAATGGGACAGATTTCATTTGATAAACAGGTCTACTATACAAGTCTGAATAATGACAGTTTTAGAAGAGTATTTTTAGTGAATATGCTGATATTTTCAAAGCCGAGCTAGGTAAGCATCCAGTCATATTCCATGAAGTTAAACCATGAAGCAAATCCAGTTGTCAGACCAGCAGAGAAGATTCCAGTAGTAATGCAGAGTGAAGTAAAAGCAGAACTAGACAAAATGGTGAATGTAGGTATCCTTACTCCAGCATAAGAACCAGCTGAATGGGTATCCTCCATGGTCATAGCTCATAAGAAAAGCTCAGATGATATTTGAATATGTATTGATCCAGGAGACTTAAAGCACTTAAGCGTCCCCATAATCTGATGCATATAGTAGAAGAGGTAGCCACTCATGCCAAATTCCACTGTTTTCTCAGTCTTAGAAGCAAAAAGCTCTTTTTGGCAAATTGTGCTTGATCGCAAATCCTCATTATTAACTATATTCAGCACACAATGTGTTATATACAGATTTTTAAGCATGCCATTTGGAATTAATTCTGCCAGTGAAGTATTTCAATATGCAATGGAACAAATTTTTTCTGGTTATCCACGTGCTGTCATAGTAGATGACATTATTGTTGGAGGGAATAGTTAAAATGAACACGATAGAAACCTCAGGAAAGTTCTAGACCGTGCATGTGAAATAAATCTCAAACTGAATCCTCAGAAATGTAAATTCAAACTAAAAGTAGTTACTCATGTGGGACATTTATTTACCAGTTTTGGCTTACACCCAGATCCGTTTAAGCAGCAATTCTTGAAATGCCAGTTCCAGAGAATGTAACACCTTTACAACGTTTTCTAGGTATGGTCGACTATTTAGGAAAGCTCATCTCAGACTTGAGTAAGCTTTCTACACCATTACTTCAGCTGACATGCAAAAATGTAAACCGGTCCTGGTTGGAACACCAAAGAGCATTTGATATTATGAAGGAGAAAAATTGCCAATCCACCCACATTGAGATATTATGATATTCACAAACCTGTAACTCTTTCTTCTGATGCTTCAAAGTACAGCCTTGGCACAGCTTGTCTTCAAGAAAGCATATCAGTAGCCTTTGCATCAAGAAGTTAAACCCAAACAGACATGCAGTATACACAAATAGAGAAAGAACTTTTGGCTGTAGTGTTTGCATGTTTGAAGTTCAATGATTATATTTATGGCAGACCTATCCAAATAGAAACTGATCACCAACCACTAGTGAGAATTTTGAAAAAGCCGTTGCATACAGCCCCAGCTCGATTGCGGCCCATGATGTTAAAACTGCAAGAGAACAATTTCAATATTTTTTACAAAAAGGGCAAACACTTGTACCTTGCTGATGCCGTGTCACGCGCACCCAGACAAATAGAAGCATGAAAATGAAACAGCAGACTTGGAAGTGATAGAAGTCAGAAACTTGTCATCACGCCTTGAAGAACTCAGAAATCACACAGCTTCAGACCCAATTCTCCAGATGCTGGAAACGTTATCAGTCAAGGATGGCCAACATGATAAACCAGTTTACCGCTTGACATTCAGCAGCATTTTCCTTACAGAGATGAACTCATGATGGAAGAAGGAATCATTATCAAAGGTCCAAAAGTGGTAATTCTTAAAGCATTACAACAGGAATATATCAAAATTTTGCATCGTGCTCACCCAGGTACTGATTCAACCACAAGAAGGGCAAGAGGTATTGTATTTTAGCCTTCTATGTCCAAAAATATAGAGAAGAAAATTCTAGCATGTTCAATTTGCAACATCAAATAGCAAACAACAAAAAGAACCACTTCAGCTACAAACGATTCCTGAATTACCATGGCCGACGGTTGCTACAGATAATTTTGAATGGAATGGTCAGTATTAACTTAATATTAGTAGACTCTTACTCGCATTGGTTTGAAGTTGACCTACTTCCTAACTTGATGTCCAGCACACTCATTACAAAATTGAAGAGATATTTTTCTGTCCATGGTAGTCTGCACAAAGTCATGTATGACAATGATGCAGCAGTTTAAGAAATTTGCTGAGTCTTGGGACTTTGTTCATATTACCAGTAGTCCTGAGTATCCACAGTCCAATGGGTTAGCTGAATGGGCAGTTCAGACTGCAAAGCACTTGGAGAAATCCAAGAGCAATGGTATTGATGTTTTCCTTAACTTACTCAATCTCAGAAACATTCCCTCGAGACAACTTGCTTGGCTCACCTGCTCAGAGATTGATGTCCAGACAGACTAGAACAAAAACTCTTCCTATCATAGTACCAAATGCAAAGAACAATAGAGTGGTCAAGGCTCAACATTCGAGAAAACGTCGGTCACAAAAGTTGCATTACAATAAGACCAGAAAATCCTTTAGACCTTTACAAGGAAAAGTTGTGAGAATGCAAACATTTAAAGGATATGACCAAGTGGGAATCGTGAAGAACATTTGTGAAGAACAGAGATCTTACATCATACAAACTGAAGGAATGGATTTCAGAAGGAATCTAAGACATGTGCTACCCGTCTCCGAACCAGTGATGCAGCAGACTGCCTGTGCCAACTAATCTAATTCCCGGACTGACCGTCAACTGTTCAAATTCAAAAGGACAGTGTGCTTTCTTCAAACAACTGATGTAATCCCTAATCTTCCAGTTTTGAAAAAATCCCTGCATACTGTCCCTGTTGCTAAACCCAGTCAGAATTTCTATATTACCAGAGCGGGTAGAATTTCCAGACCGAATCCCAAATACACAGACTTGGACATGAACTCAATTTTATTTGTTGAAATGTTGATATGATGTCTGGCTCTTAAAATATCTTTGTTCTCCTATTTTGCATGTTGAACAAAATTAAAGTTGAGGCTGTAGATCAGTGTGTGTATTGAACATAGTCAGCCATTGTAGTCAGAGAGCACGGACATAAGTTACTAAGCACGTGTGAGATCAGTGCCATTTTGTGTAGTCAGTCAGCGTGAATGTAAGCTTGAATGGAGATGCACATGTGAGTGTTAGAAGTCAGTCAGTGAGCTTATGAAATTTGAAGTATGTTCCAGTTACAGCTCCTGATGTGTTTATGTACAAAACATGACTTGAATGCATTCTGTGCCTCGGTGCTTCATTTGAATACATGAGACATGCGACACATATCAGGCTAAAATTATTGCAATATGTAGATTTATTACAATAGTCAGGGTACATCTTCACATCACCTGCAAGTTTATTATAATGGTCAGGGTTTGTTTTCACCCCATGTACAAATATTACAGTGGTTGGGGCATGTTTTACACTTTATGCAAGTTTACAGAAGTCAGAGTGTAGCTACAAATTTAGAAGGGTACACCAAACAGTGCACCACTTTCAGAATGCAGTCCAAACTCACAATTCCCCCATTTCCTACTCCATGCAGAGCATGTACATGGGTAGCACACATTTTTTTCCATTATTGCTAAACATTTTGCTGTGTAGTTAAAAAGAAAATAGTCGGATAAAGTGGACCCTGATCCACCAAATGTGAATTCTGAAAAATAAAGCTTAAAAAGCATATGCCTTGGTATATTTTACTAAGTACACAGCTAGGCATACACAAAGGGAGCAGCAACTGAGAAACAAACTTCGGTTTTAAAATGTAAATCAGAGTAAACCAAGCAGTTATAAAGCAACAGAATGCAAAAAACATGTTTATAAGACTATGCTATTACTAGCATCCTGTACTGGTAAGAAGCACATTACTAACAGCACAAGAGTTAATCTATTGTTCACATATACGTGGACAGAAGAGGATGAAGATTGAGGCCGAAGGACTGTACTCAAAAAGGATATCTTGCTGGGATAATCTGCAGAGGAAGAAAAAACACTAGGAGGAATAGAAAGGCACCTAAAAGGGTAGCCAGGCAACTGCCATGTCACCCATTCTGTGTGTTCATTTTCATACTGGTGGATAACCAACATCTCCTGCTAAGCAAGCTCTCACTTTTTTCCTTCACCCTTACTTTCAATTCATAACACAGTTTCTTGGAATTAAACATTATGATTCTACAACCAAATGCAGAGGGATTATTCCATAAATTCTCAATGTTATGTGTTCAAAAATAAATTCTAATATCAATCCTGAAATTGCATCTTCAGCGTGATCCTCCTCGTTCTTGAATGTCTTTTTCTTGTTCTTTTTCCTCTCTCCTCCATTTGGTGGCATCGAGCAATATATACAGTGCTTTATGGTCAATAGCAAATTATACAATGACCCCCCCATTAATATTCCAAAACATGCACACTGATTGGTATATTGTGGGATTTACAACGGGCACGGTGGTCAAACGGAAAAAGGACTGGTCGCCTGGACTTTTTTCCATTGGTATAAAGAACTCAAAACATTTTTTTTAACAAATAAAAAAAAAAACAAAAAAAAAAAAAGTACAGTTTTGTACCTACCATAAATGTAGATGTTCGAGGATCCACATTGCTGCAGTCCTAACTATTGGGTAGTCCGCTGTCCAGTCGGCCCGAATACCAAAGTATATGGCTGACGTCGGTCAGGGCGCATTAGACTGACGTCAGTACGTCAGGGTACTAATGCGCATGACCGACGCCATATCCTCAGTCTTTTCTTGCCCCAGATGTCAGAAGACCCTGAAAAGATAAGGCCCAAAATCCAAAAACACCAAACATACCTGCACCAAAAATATGTACAATATATACAAAATTAGCTGAACATAACCTCACCTACACAACCACCCCTAAACACAGAGGGAAGGAGGGAGGAAATTGACTGCAGCAATGTGGATCCTCGAACATCTACATTTATGGTAGGTACAAAACTGTACTATGTTCTTCATTCCACATTGCTGCAGTCCTAACTATTGGGTAGAATCCCAAAGCAGAGGTAAGGGAGGCTGGCAAATCATAAGGAATCAGGAACTGACAACATGCCTTGCAAAATAGCTGTGGCAAAACCAGCCCTAGACTTAGAGTAGAGAGGAAGGTGATAATGCTTAGAGAAAGTATGCACTGAACTCCAAGTAGCTGCCTCCAAAATATCCTTTGTTGCCACCCCCCTTAGAAATGCTGTTGAAGTGGCAGTAGCCCTAGTGGAATGAGGCCTAATCCCAGCTGGAATCTCCTTGCCATGATGGGAATAACA
Organism: Protopterus annectens; assembly: GCF_019279795.1. Classification (NCBI taxonomy): domain Eukaryota; kingdom Metazoa; phylum Chordata; order Ceratodontiformes; family Protopteridae; genus Protopterus; species Protopterus annectens. The sequence continues at coordinate 280,179,163 of NC_056739.1, forward strand.
AAATGCAATGCAACACCCAATCCACCTAGAAATAGTTTGTTTTGACACAGGCTTGCCCTGCGAACTCAAAGCAAAAGAAACAAACAACTGCTGAGACTGCCTAAAATCCTTAGTCCTGCTCAAATAATAACGCAATTGCCTGTGTACATCTAAAGTGTGCAAAATCTTTTCCCCTTTATTTTGGGGATCTGCATAAAAGTAGGCAAATGAATAGTTTGGTTTAAAGCCACACTAGAAACCACCTTAGGCATAAAGGAAGGATTAGTACGTAAAGATACCCTATCCTTATGAAAAATCAAAAGGCTCCACTGCCATAAGGGCCTGTAACTCAGAAACCCTTCTTGCAGAAGTAATGGCCAACAAAAAAGCAGTCTTCCATGACAAGTATTTCAATTCAGCAGTAGCCGCAGGCTCAAAAGGTTGTAGAGTAAGTTTCTCCAACACAAAATTGAGATCCCAAGCAGGAGTAGGAGCTCTACGTGGGGGTCTTATATTCTTTGCCCCTCTAAGAAATTGCTTGAACAAAGGATGCGAAAACAATGGTGGGTCACAATCATAGTGAGCTGAAATTGCTGCAGCATGAATCTTAATGGAAGAGAAAGACAAACCTTTGTCCAATAATTCAGTAAGATATTGAAGAGCCACACTCAAATTTGGCTCAGAAATCTCCAAATTGTTTGCTGCACTCCAAAATAAGAATCTCTTCCATTTTTCTGCGTACACTTTCCTTGTACTAGGTCTCCTGGCTTCCATAATCACATTTAAAACTTGTTGAGGAAGTTGAAACCTGCTGTCTTTCAAAACAGAATATGCCAGGCTGTTAGATGAAGAGAATGAAGCTTGACATTGAGCAGGTGACCGTCCCTCTGAGACAACAGGTGTGGAATCAAGGGTAAAGGCCATGGAGGCTTCCTTACCAGACTCCTCAGTAATGGGTACCAGTGCTGCCGAGGCCAATCTGGAGCTATTAAAATCATCCTTGGCTTGTCTTGTCTGACCTTTAGAAGCACCTTTGGAAGAAGAGGCAGAGGTGGAAACGCATACACATGAAGATTTTTCCAACTGAACGAAAGAGCATCCACTTTCCAAGCTGTGTGATGAAAACTCTTTGTGCAAAACTTTGGCAGCTGGTGGTTTAGTGGGGAAGCGAACAGATCTATGTCTGGAGTTCCCCATGACACTGTCAAGTTTTGAAATACATGAAGATCCAGTTTCCACTCGTGGGGATCCATGATTTGTCTGCTTAACACATCTGCTAAGGAGTTCTGTGCTCCCGGCAGAAACCTTGCCTGAAGAGTTAGTTGCAAGCTGAGCGCAGTCTCCCATAAAATCATTGCTTGCCTGCACAACGGGTAAGAATGTGTTCCCCCTTGTTTGTTGATGTACCACATGACAGTTGTGTTGTCTGTTAGAATCAACACCTGCCCTGGAAGAAGTAATTCCTTGAAAGCCATTAATGCAAACTGGACTGCTAACATCTCTTTCATGTTGATATGTAGATGCTGTAGTCTGGCAGGCCACTTGTCTTGTATCCACTTTCCATTTAGATGAGCTCCCAAGCAATGTCTGAGGCATCTGTCGTTAGAATCTGACTCGCCTCTGGCCGGGTCACAGAGAGTCCCTTGTTTAGGTGACATTCCTGAGCCCACCACAAAAATTCCTTTTGAATGCAAGGTATTATTTGAATGACAGTGTCCAAATCCTGGCAGTGCTGTGTCCATACATTTTTGAGATACCATTGTAGCTTCCTCATATGCAGTTTGGCATTGGGAAGCACCAGAATACAAGATGCCATGAACCCTAAGGCTTGAAGGACTGTCCTTGCAGTCAGCCCGACTGAAGAGATAGTTGATGGAAGTAACTGGAAAGATTCTTTTGTTTGTCCGGGGTTAAAAGGCCATCTGGGCTGCTGTATTCAGTCTCACACCCAGAAAGCACATGTCTTGAGAGGGTACTAGACTGGACTTTATTTCGTTCACAGAATACCCTAGGCATCTTAGCACTGCTATGACATATTCCAGATGCTGTAGAAGGTCTTCCTTTCTTGAGCCAGAATCAGGCAATCGTCCAAGTAAGGGTAGATTTGAATCCTTTTAGCCTGAAGTAAGCTATCACTGGAGCCAGAACCTTTGTGAATACTCTGGGCAGTAGATAAGCCAAAGGGCAATGCAGAGAACTGATAATGAGAACTTCCAGCTCGAAAACGCAGATACTTTCTGCAACTTAATCTTATAGGCACATGAAGGTAAGCTTCCTTGAGATCTAAAGTTACCATCCAGTGATCTTTGCCCAGTAGAGGTAAAAGCTGTTGTAGCGTCAACATTTTGAACTTGGGAATGTCCAGATAAGTGTTGAGGATAGATAAATCCAAAATTGGTCTCCACGTGTTCCCCTTCTTCGGTACTAGGAACAGGCGAGAATAAAATCCTAGGCCTCTTTCTGGCACAGGAACTGGCTGAATGGCCCCTATTTGGAGTAACAGAGAAATTTGCTTGTGCGCCTCTTGTCTTTGTAGAGGAGGAATGTCTGGCATGCCTTTGAAAGGAGGCAAGGTATGGAAATAAAACCTGTAACCGTGGTGAATGATATCCAGAACCCATCTGTCTTGGGTAATTAAATCCCAATTTTCTTTGAAAAGAGACAGCCTTCCTCCCAACGGTGCTGCCAGGCGAGAATGAACTGGCAGCTGAAAAGGCAGGTCATTGGGTCTGCTTACGAAAGGACTGACCCCTGCCCTCCCCAGAAGTCTGAGCAGGGGAACTCCCTGTCCTAGGCCTAAAAGAACCCTGAGCTCTGCCTCTACCACGTCTAGACCTACCCCTAGACTGGGAATCATAAGCAGGAAAAGTCCAACCCTTAGCAGGCCAATTTCTACTAAACTTGGAGGCTGCACCTGTAAAAATCTTTAACAGTTTGCATAGATTTAGCCTTGTCCTCCATTTTCTTCAAAACTGCTTCCACAGGCGAACCAAACAACACATCAGACTGTAAAGGAGCATCCAAAATCCTTGTCTTAACATGCTCAGCTAAGTTCTGATCTCTCAACCAGGCGTGCCTACGAAGAACAGAACCAGTGGCAGCCACCCTGGAGGAGGCCTGCACAGCATCAAAACCACATTGCAAGGAATGTTTACCCACCTGTTCAGACACATGAACTAAATCCTGCAACTCTTTACAGTCAATACCTTCCGCCAGAGCATCCACCTTAGATTTCAACTGTGAAAGAAGATAATTCTGATATTTTAACATGTGAAACTGACAATTCAACGCCCTCATGGCTAAAGTGGAAGAAGTATACACTTTCTTTCCCCATCTATCCAAAGCCCTTGCCTCTTTATCAGGAGGGACAGGATTTTTAACAACTGAGGCCTTTACACCTTTAGGCCCCTGAGAGACAGTTTCCGGGTCTGCCGTAGGACTCTTAAAAAGATACTTATGAGCTTCAGGCACCCTATAATACCTATCCGGTTTAACTGGGGCAGGAGGCAAAGAATCAGGATTCAGGGAAGCCTCTGCAAAAACATCTTCCACCACATTCAAAACAGGAGGTATAGCTAAAGGCCTATGCTGGGGTAAAAACAAGAACTCCCTAAGCCTTTTCCTGGAATCAGAGAAATCTTGGCCTTCCCATTTAAAATGCTCCCTCATGGAATGCAAAGTCTCTGAAAATGAAAAATCCTCAGGAGGAGAAGCTGAAGGAGTAGAATCATCCACATCAGAATCAGAATAAGTAGGGAACTCCTGCAAGTCTTCAGTCAAGACTCAGAAGCCTCCGAGCATTGCTCAAAACTCTCAAACTCAGGTTCCACCCTAGGCCTCTTATCAGGAGGGGGCATAGAACCCCTTATCATAGTAATCAAATCTTCTGCCATTTTAAGCATATGTTTCTTAGGCAAAGACCCTGAAGCACTAGGAGAAACCCCCACTTTAGCAAAACTTGGCCTGCCCCGTAAGGAAGCCTTGGGAACAGAAGGGGAGGCCCTAACCACCTTAGGAAGTGAGGGAAGAACAGCCACCTGAGAAGCCCCCTCAGCCTGGCCTACTTCCTGAGAGGAAACATCCTGTAACAGTAAAGTCTCTCCCTGAGACTCCAAAGAAACACCTGGCAAAACCTCCGCCCACTGAGTTTCTAAAGAACCGACGCCTGGGACTGTCGGTTCTTCCCCTAGGCTTTGCTGTTTTGTCCTTGCGCTTTTAGTCGAAGCGCCGGAGCATCCGACGGCATTTTATAGTTACAACGCTTCCCAAACACTAACCTGGCACAGTCTAACCTTCTCTTAATAGTGCGTTTGTTAAATCTAGCACAAGAGCGCATCCAACAACGCCGTGCTCAGGCCCTAAACAAGGTATACACAAAGTATGGTAATCCCTATGAGGTATCTGTTTCCCACAAGAAATACAGTTATTTACTTTTTCTGACATCCGGTTAAATACTGAGGCAAGAAAAAACCAAAATATTCCCCAACGGGGTACTTAGACAACTTTGATTCGGTCTGAAACTCTGACTTCAGAAACTTTCAGAACGCCAACCTGCACTCGCAAAATTGCTTCTGCATCGGACCATGCGGCAAAAAAGACTGAGGATATGACGTCGGTCATGCGCATTAGTACCCTGACGTACTGACGTCAGTCTAATGCGCCCTGACCGACGTCAGACATATACTTTGGTATTCGGGCCGACTGGACAGCGGACTACCCAATAGTTAGGACTGCAGCAATGTGGAATGAAGAACATCGGTGACTTTCTTTTCTCCGTTGCTTCAGTTTCAAAGCATTGATATACTGGGTATGCGTGGGACGCAAGTCCCATACGGATGCTCAGTATATCAAAACAAGGAAGCAGTGTACCACAACCAGCGGAAAAAGAGTAATGCGCCGGTATACAAAGACATTTAAGAAAAGTAAGTATTTTTTCTTAAATAATATCATTGTATAACAGCAAAAACCGACTCCATGGTTGTGGTATATTGAATTTTACCCACGTCTGGCTTTATTTAATCACTCGGGCTTCGCCCTTGTGATTAAACCACACCAACCGTGGGTAAATCTTCAATATACCCAATATACCACACCACATCGTCGGTTATTGCTTAAATACATGCTGCTTTTAGATAATCCTCCAGTACAGTTGATGTTGACAACTCAGTGTGGATCCTTCATCAAAAAGGGTACTCCCTCCTTGAGTAGTTTTAGTGGGTTTTCTTTACAGGTATTACAGTTAGCAAGGACATCACAACACACCCAGAGGTTCTGTTTTACATGAGGTCTCCTAGAGAATGAATGGGAAATTTAACCATACCAGATGACTTCATATTCATAAGCATCCAATATCAATTGCGTGTCCCCACCACTCTCACACACTCACACACTGTAGGGCATTTCACTTTGTGATTTTCCCTTATTTTGGAAGATTAATAAGCTAGTGTGAGCCATACCCCTCTGCAGAGGAGGGAGCCTTATGAGAGTTTTGATTTGGGTTGCCGGTGCAGCCGCTGCATCCAACAAGACCATACTACTGTGGTCATAAGTGTCATAGGTGCTAGTTTAAGCCCATATGCATTTAGATTAATAGATGGCAACATATTCCTATTCAGCCAGAGCTAAATGCAAGCACTTGTTAGCTCCCAAGTGAGTGGGGAAACAATTAACATTTCAGTCCTTTAATTGAAAAATAATAATGCTCTTTAAACTTAATATGCTGAAAAAATTTTTAAAGGGGTGGTGCAAAAAAAAGCACAAAGGAGGAAAAGTTTATGCAAATCTGATAAGTGACTATGTATTTTATTATTTTATGGACAAATTACTTTTTAAGCAGTACAAATATTTCTACAAATAATGCCAACAGCTGAGCAGCTACTCTGGCAGCTGGCACAAAGCACTTTGTGCATGCAAGCAGTTTAATAAAAAGGTGATATCAAGCAATTTCTCAGCAACTAAAGGTCAAGACATAAGAAGCCGTGTACTTTGTGTACTCCATAAATGAGGAAGGCACAAGTTGTCATGTATTCTAGAAATAATCCTACACAAAAATTATACAAAAAGAGGTGTAGCCAGCATTCTTGAAAATATATGCACCAATTTTATGGTGTGGCCACCTCCTACCTCCAGGGAAATTTCCAGTAATGAAAAAAATTGTGAAAGAAGCTTAAGCAACATTGTCCATTTTGATAACCAAACATGTTTGGGGGGGGGGGGGGGGGGGAGACATTTAAAATATGTAATCATAGAAAATATAGGTTCATAGGTTACTAGTCTAACAGCCCTAGAGCCCTTACAAGCCTAAACACATTTCTCCTGCATTGACCCAATTGTCAGTAGTTAGGGGAGTGAAGTGTGCAGAGGTAGGATGTCATTATTAACTACCATAGACCCTTATGTCCAGGAAGGACATGTGCACTACAACTCAGGAGTGAATTTGCAGTCACCCATCCATTGATCTAGATTGTGTTTGAAAAGTCAGGGAGGGGCTCTGCTTCATGTGAATTGGAAGCTTCCTTTTTAAAATTTATTATTTTAAATTGTCATTTCTGCTAACTTTTCTAAGTTTTTATGGAGCTGTTCTCCCTGGGCCTCCACTGAAAATGGGCTCTTCATGGTCCAGTTGGCTATGCGGGTAAACAAATGCCAACAAATAAATTGTCCCAGAGAAGTGGAAGTCTCAGCGATGTACCTCTCTCTCCAGGGCAGTCTCAGAGATGTACCTCTCTCTCCAGCATGATCTGTTCATGTCAGAGGCTAGGTTAAGATCCCTGGAACAAGTGACCCTCATGCAGTTTGATTTACAAATGTATAGTATTTCCATCACAGCCAGGTAAGAGACTACCCTGTAAGCCAGGCATAGGTCACCCCTTAACCTGTATGACACAGAATACAATGACTGGGCATTCAGTCTTTCAACATAAGACTTGTTTTTATACTATAAAATTTCTTGGTGAGAAATCTCTGTGGTTTCTCCAGTTGTTGTAGGTGCCTGGTGAGGTACATACAAAACAGAGCATTGTACTTGGTTATTGGTCTGATGAGGGCCGGTTATAATGGAATTCTAACATCCTTAGATCTACATGTGATGCCTTTACTTGTGCCACATAGAATAATTTCCTTACTACTGTGGATACGTGGTGGTCAAAGTTCAGGCTACTATCAACCTGAGTACAAAGATCACATACATTATAGATACCCCCCCAAGTGTAGACCCAGTAGTAATTAGCAGGGATGTCGGCTTTCCCAAAGGAAATTTTTTTTTTTTTGCATTTAGCTTTAATCTGTAGCTTTGGCCCCAACCATTTGTCTGCATCAACCCTGTATGCAGTATAGTAACATCATTAGGGGACTCGCTGATTGCTCCTAATTTGCAATCATCAGTGAACTTGGTCAATCACAGGCTGTCCAAGTCTGCCTGGACTTCTGAGAAATCTGAGAAAAATTCCAAACAGAAAGGGGTCCAGCACAGAAACCTGTGGTACGCCATTGGTTACTGGTCTTTTGCTAGAGGTGAAGTCACCCATTTTGACAGTATGTTTCCTGTAGGTGAGCCAGTTGGCTACCCATCTGGTGATGTAGGGATTAACTCCCAAATGTGAGAGTTTCTCTATAATACCAGAGTGGGCAGTAGCAGCCTTAGGGCAACTGGTGCCCTAGGCAAAAGGGCTCCACGGTGCCCCCCCTCACACCACCTGGTGCCCCCATCCTGGTCTACCTACACCAAATAAATACTGGAAAAGCACCCCTGCTAGAGTAGCGCCCTAGGCGGCAACCTAGTTGGCCTATGCCTAAGGCCGGCTATGTGAGTCGGGGATTGTGTCAAATGCCTTGGCTAGGTCATGATAGGTGGTATGCACCATTTTTCCCTCGTCCTTGGCGACTTTTTGGAAGAAGTCAACCATGTTTAACAGGCATGATCTAACTTTAATGAATCTAAACTGGCTTGGGTCCAGAGTTTGGAGATTATGGACCTTATTAACAAGGACATGGGTAATGATTTTTTTTCATGGCTTTGCAGATAAGGCTAGTCAAGCTTATGAGCCTACAATTTCCAGGGTCGGTTGATGGCCTCACTTTGTGCAAAGGGATTCCTGTTGCTGTCCTCCATTCTGCCAGACCATGGCCAGTTCTCAGGCTGTAGTTAAACAGGGATCCAAGTGGGTCTGCTAGGTCATGTTTTTAAGTTATTTAAAAAAGGCAACCCGGGATGTTGTCTGGTCCTACAGATGCCATGTTTTTTGGCTTTGGAGAGCACCAAGATGACCTGCTCTTGAGATAATAGGCTGAGTAATGGTGGCAGGTATACGTTGGGGAATGAATGGAGGGGACAGGGGTGTGAAGTTTGCTCCAAATTTGTCAGCTAGCCGTTATCTCCGGTTGAGTATGGGTTGTGCCATCCACAAGCAGTTCAGTGCACAGCTGGCTATTCCCTTTTAGATTTCGGACATAATTAAGGGATGCCTTGTGATTATCCTTAGCTAGGGAGGCTTTTTTTTCTTTGTAATTAGTTTTGTAGACTTAACAAGATCTCAAATTTGTTTGTTTAAGCTAGGGAGGGATTTCTTCCCTCTTGTTCTTGGAGATTAGTTTCTTTCTCTTGTTGTATAACATGTTTATACTATAGGTCCTCCAGGGTGGCTTGCTTTTTGGCAAGACCTGGTTTTAATCCAGTCAGGTATTGATGGGGCTTTAAAACTTCTTATACCATGATTTAGTAGGAAGGAAATTGTGTTTGAAAAATATTTAAGCATTTTTGAGCTTGATGGGTTATCTGGTCTTAGAACAACATCGAACGAGACTGATTTATTGTCTATTACTAGAGACGACACCACATGGGGTGGGGATGTGATGCTCCCATGTTAGTGAGTACTAGGTCCAGGAAATTTGAGACTCTTGTGGATGTGCTGACTGCCAATGCAAATGCTCTAGAACAGCTAGAGTCCAAGAACCTCTGAGCCAGCATGTTTGTGGTCATGTAGGTTTCCCAGTCGGTGGTAGGATAATTAAAATCACCCAGAAGTAATGTGTTGGGCTGTCTGGCGAGTGACTCCAGCAAGTCCGGGTACGCGGTATGCTTTTCCTGTTTCATGGTGGAGGAAGTATAGCTAGCTATGATGTGGTATTGCACCTTGCCTATAATTAAATGGACATAAGAGTAGCTCAAGAGAGAGTCATACTGTTTGACTGTCTCGAGGTGTACTTATCCCTAATGAAGATGGATACACCTCCTCCTTTGGTTTTCTCATGCTCAGCTTGTGTTCTGAATGTATGGAAGGTATTGTAGCCCTGCACGGCCAGGGTACTTTCTGCACCTTTGAACCATGCCTCAGTGACTGCACAGATGTCAGCATCTTCCAAAGTGAGGAGTGCTTTCAGGGAGTGCAGTTTCTTGTTTAGACTCCTAGCATTAAGCAGTAGTACCTCGAGTTTATTTACAGAGGGTTTTATGTTGGGTGATTGGTTATTTTGACAATGCAAAAAAACGCACAATAGGGGTGACTATCCAAAGGCCTAGAGGAGACAATGCAAAAAAAACGCACAATAGGGGTGACTATCCAAAGGCCTCGAGGAGACAGGTGCAGACCATCTTTGGCAAAGCAGCGTGGCCCGTCGACCATGTCTTCCCAGGCTGACAGATACTGTATCCCCTTGAACTGACACCAGAAGCTAAGCCAAGTGTTAAAAATCAATCATTTTTTGTTTGTATTGTAGCATCATCCTTGGATTAGGTAGAATGCTACTTAAGGATAGGCTTATACCTGCCTGTGACACATAATCAGAGCCCAGTCATGTCTCTCTCCATATAGTCCAGTGAGATAGGTCTCATGTCAGTCATTCACCTTCACATGTACTAGGCAGAGTCATATCAGTACTTGTGACTGAGTGACTTGATGGATCCTGGCACCTGACAGGCAACTAACAGTAACCCGCTCCTTATCCATCCTGGTGAGGGGAACATCTGTGTGTCGCACAATGGAGTCATCTATGACCAATACTTTAGGTTTTATGGTGTTACACCTTATGGGCTTATGTGACATTGGTATGTGTGATATGTGTAGTGGTTGTTTTTTGCATTGTTATGCATGTAAGTGGTTTCTGTTTGGGAGGCCGCTGATCTTTTGGTAAGTTACTACCAAGAACCTCTATATATGGGGGGGGGTTATGTGTCATATCCTTATTTAGTGTGGGAAATGCATGTGTGCTAACAACTTGTTTGGAATTCGATTTATCCTTATGCGAGTGCCTTGTTGCCAATTTCATAGTGCAACTACATTTCTCACAAAGTATTTGTTTGTTTCAGGAGTAAGTGGTTGCCAGTATACATGAGAAAACTGCTACTTTGCTTCAGAATGCCCATGTCTATCATGCTGGCCAGAGAAAGATGATAGGAAACTGCCTGTCCATCATAGCAGGCTCCTGCTATATGTTTTATTAGGGAAGGGAATGGGTTAATTTGACAGGACTGTGCTGGTAGTGCTGAGACTACAAGAGGGACCTATACTTTGTGTAGGTCAAGGTGGATCAATAAGGCAACGCTGCACTGTACGCAAATGAGTTGCTTCTATAGCAGCAGAAAAGCTTGACAGGGGTTTACTGACAGCTAAGGAAAAACTAAGCTTCTAGGCTTTTGCATCTATACAGGGCACTGCTAACCACCAAGGGAAGAGCAGTACCATGCAAAAGCAAGGCTTACATTTGAGCAAAGAGAAAAGTTTTAAGCTAACTACCAATCAGGAAAGCACACTAAACATTTCACCAGATATCCCCAAGTCAGAGAAGTTAGATCAGCACACTTCTGCCACAAGGGTGCAGAAAAACACCTTCATAATGTAGACTAGCTGGTTTGGAGCCCAAGTGTAACAAGACCACACAAACTAGCTACTTAAAGCAGCGGCAGACAGTGCCATTTTTTTCTGTTTTGTTATAAAGTACAAAAATGACAGCAAATAGCTTAAGAAACTGCTGAAGTACAGTCACAGTATATATGAGAAGTGGACAAAAATACTTATTTTTGTCTTTTCTGTAGTGGATTACTCCAGGTGAAAGAAAATTCTCGGCAATCTGTAGCAAAGTCATAAAACAATGAGCAAATATGTCAGGGGATATTAAATTTTAGCACATCTCTTTTCACACACATTATATTAAAAAATAGTGAACAATGGACTATATGGTGTAGGTCTATGAACACCCTTGATTACATATGCCATAAGCAAACTGTGGCTCTAGAGCTGGAATAGCTGGACAATGAAGGGTAGGAGGAGTACACTCATTATGCTGGTTTGCTCACATGTGGGCTGGATCTGGTCAGTCATCTGCTTTTTTACTAGTGCAGCCTTGGCAATAGCCAAGGGGTGAGGACACAGGGTGCCCCTCTGTGACACAAGTGTTCACATAAGCCATCAGTGAGCAGGGTTAAGCTGTCAGTGGGCAAAAGCACTGCCATGCCTATCTATATAAAACAGTACGCCACCACCCTACCTGGCAAACTGTAGCCATCAATGATAAATGCAGAGGTCAAAATATGACTGGGATAGGCTAATGGAGTGAGGCACTTGATCGTCAAGAAGCACGTCAGGAAAAAAGCTTCTAGAAAAAAATTATCAAAAGGTTTTAACAGGTGCCTTGTCCACATAAGTTCAACTTATTTAAGGGGGTTATACATATTTGTTACAAGAAAAACAATGCAAATTCTGTTTTAACATAGTACTATATGCAAACTGTGTTGCATAAGCAAGTGATTTTAATCTTACTATGGCAGGAAGAGCAGTCAACCTTTGTTGAAAAACTAAAGGTGCAGATAAATTTCCCTAAGAGCAGGAACATTTGTTTCAGCAGCAAAATGCACTGGGAATATATATACAGACTTGGGGAAAGATTTATAAAGTTAATCCACCATGAATAGGGACAGCTAAATACTGCAAAAATCCAAGGGACTGAACAGTTATTCAAAGTAAAAGTACCCCAGAATGATGTGCTGGGTGAGATTTACAATATATAAACTACACACTAAGATATATAGTCTAAACATGGTCACAAGCACACACTCGACACACAAAAAATTATTTAAAATTCCCCTGAGCAAGGTCCTGATGCACAGGCAGACATGGCTGAACAAACCACATGAAGTGAAATGTGGAGGACATTTAAAAATGTTGTTACAGCAATCACCACTATCAAAGTACACAAAAACACACACAGTTTCACACTGAGGCTGCACTTACTGAGATTTCATTTTATTTATTTACTTTTCTTTACCAGGTTGGCCCCACTGTGCCTTTGGAAATGGATAATGGTACTGAAAAGCTTCAGTATACAAGAATCCATTGAAAAGATTAACAATTGAACTACAGGTGTTGGGCAGACCATTTCATAGGAAGTTACTAGACTATTGGTCCTGAGGCCCTTATAAGCCTAGCCAAGAGTTTAGCCCATGCACAGACAAATCAGCACCCGTTGCCCCTGTCCAGCAGGGACATGGGTGGAATCCCAGGGATGTATTTTCTATTTCCCATCCAGTTATCCAGGTAGCGCTTAAAAAGGGGTAAAGAGGTACTCTGCTTGACGTGGAGAGGGAGTCTATTCCATAGTTGGGGGAAGTCTCTGGGACACAAATCTGTCCCACCAACAAGTCCTACTGATGTCACAGACCAGGTTGAGGCCGCGTGTGTGGGTTACTCGAGTGGAGCTTGACTTGCAGATATGCAACAGTTCCATCAAGGTGGGATCTGAGATCACCTTGTATGCCAGACAGAGATCACCTCTGAGGAGTCTGTATGAAACAGAGTAGAGAGAAGACTTTTAGCCTATCTGTGTATGGTAGATTTTAGAGGCCCTGGATTCTCCTGGTGAGGAACCTCTGTGGTCTCTCCAGCTGCTACATGTGTTTTGCAAGGTATATGCTGAATGGGACGTTGTACTCAATAATGGGCCTTATAAGGGAAGAATACAGGGATGTTATGACCTCCTTTTGTCCCTGGAGGAGATGCCCTTGTTTATGAGGTGGGCCATGTAGAAAGCTTTCCGTACAATGGAAGCAAAATGGTGGTCAAAAGTCAGGTTGCTATCAATCTGGGTGCCCAAATCCCTCACAACTGACTGCATGCTTAGGACAGTGTTATTAATGTGATAATTTGTGAGTCATCACTCTTCTCAAAGTGGATGATGTATTTTTTTTGTATTCAACTTGTGGCCATGTTTCTGGCGCCAGTCATTTGTTTGGGTGAGACCCTCTTGAAGGATGTCCACGTCAGTGGGGGAATTGATGACAGCTCCCAGCTTGCAGTCATCTGCAAACTTGGTCAGCCATAGCCCACTGGTTTTGGCCTACACCTCAGAAAAAGTATATTCCAATCAACAGAAGCCCAAAGACCGAACCCTGGGGTATGCCAGTCAATACGGGTCTACTGCTTTGGGTGGCTTCTATTTTGACTAGGTGGGTTCTATCAGTGAGCCAGTTAGCTACCCGTCTGGTAACATAGTTGAGAGAGTTTATCAATTATGCCTGAGTGGGGAATAGTGTCAAAGATTTAATAATGTTTCTACTTTATTAGACTAAAGATAAGTGTGTTACTGTAAATGAAAATACTTTTTTTATTTTAATAAAGTCCTACATTTGTTCTTTGAGTTTACTTTTCTATTTTTATGGAGTGTTTTTAGTGTGACTGGATTGAAAAGATAATATCCATACTAAAGTTGATGCTTGCATAGAAGGAAATGCCACACAAATTGTCCAGGACATTAATCTACACTACACATTATGTCATAAGCCCAGAAGTACCCCACCACCTAGCTACAGTGCCTCTACTGTATCTTGACAAGGAAAGGAACCTGGAGCCACCACAACCACCCCACATCTCATCCGTAGTTAAAGTTGACCATACATCAGACATCTATATCAGACCTAGTAGTACTACCTCACCACCAAATAAAACAGTCTTGAGGGACCTCTCCTCAACAAAACCTACTTCAGCTTGAATTCCAAAAATTCCACCACAAATGGACCCAGCAGAGAAGGCTGTTACAGTCACCTCAAACTTTTATCAGCACCAAAACATCTACACAAAAGAATCATCACTCCTCTGCCATAAATATAATGGCAGACTCATGAAGCTCCTGTATAAAATAAACAATATGAAAAAGATTGAAAATGATGGGGGGGGACGTTGCAAGAAATCCCCTTCCAATACTTTGAGACTGCACTCGACCATGCCTGTAAGGAACTTAGAGCACTATTAGAAAATATAATGCAGAGTATGAGCTTAAGGTCACTACAAATATCAAAATAAAACTACAAATCTTTCTTTGGTTATCTCAGGACATTAAGAAAAGTCTAAAAATGCATGGAGCTGATCCATAACTTGACAGTTTGATCCCAAGGATATAGCCATTTGCAGACAAAGTTTGAGCAAACGTTACCCCACTTAACATTTTTGCCCACATTACTTCTGAAAAATTTAATTTACCCTGAAATCAGTTTGGAACAAGTCTTAGAAGCCATCTCAAAGGTTAAAAGTACTATTCATATCATGTGATCAGATAACATGCCAGGCTGCATTCTCATCAGTATACACTATGCAAGACTCTGTCCAGCCTCAGTCTACCTAAAGGACTTGTGCCAAATGCCTGGAAAACGGACATTACATCTCCCTCAGGCAAGAGCAGCCCCTCTCAATACCCAAGCAACTACTGGGTCTATCTGTCTCACCAGCCTTGTATGGAAAGCCAAGGAACATATCATAGCACAACTCTTATGCGGACATGGACAACTTAACCAATATATACAACAACCTGTTAAGTTTTGTTAAGGGCAGGTCCTGCCTTCCGAACCTTGAAAGTTTCTTTGACAAAAGTTGGAGGATGTGGTCATTGGTCACACTGCGCACTGCTTATATCTCAGTTTGACCAAGGCTTTCGAGTCTGCCCTTACTATTAATGGTCTACTGGATCACAAACTGGCCCTAACAGTTCCCAAGTTGTATCCGCTCCTCAATGAACATACATTTGTAACTAGGGGGGTTCCAAATGGATAAGCGCTGGACCAACTGTTCTTTGATATTTATTTTGCAGACATCCAAGACGATATTCAACTAGTGTGGTTGATTACATTTGCTGATGACCGCAAGCTGAGCAGTATTATCTGCCCATCCACAGACATCAAAAATCACCAGCTAGGGCTGAATTTGTACAAACATGAAATAGTAAAAAGAAAACTTTACCAAAAATGTCTGTAGTGTTAGTTCACATAATTCTGTTTTCAGATTAGGGAATACACATTCACAATCTTTAAACTAGGGCAGTAGGGACACAAACGGATTCAAAGATGGCCAATCATACAACAGATTATAGCTTTTTCCAAGAATTACTGGTATTCCGATATATCTAGGAAGACATGGTATAAAATGGCCAACAAGTAAATGAATAACTGATAAAAATAAAAAACACTGGTGATACCATGGTAAAACCAGCAAGACTTTATTGAACTATAACATGTAACTGACTAAGCGCTTTCACCCATGTGGGGCATCTTCAGGGTCAGTTTTCCACATCTAATCACAACCTCTAAATACACATTTCAATTAACGCTAAAATCAAAAAGTAATTGGTTACAATGAATCCATCCTCTGAACTTTTGGATTTTTACCCTTAACTGTCATTGAGGTAGTTTTTGTGTAATTTTATATGTGAACACCAAATGTTCTGCAAGTAATAACATAACCAAAATTGTTTCAATACCCAAACTCAAAACATTCATTAATATATATAAAAAAATATATGTAGGTATGTACAAAATATATATGTAAAAAAAATATATATATATAAGCATATATGAATATGTGAAAGACAATAAGTACAAAAATGTATATAAATGTAGGATATAAAAATATACATGTATGCATATGAACCTCATGCATCTGCCTAAAAAGTCGAGAGTACTCTGTTGTTTCTATCTATTAAATACAAGCTGAGATAGGGTGTCATTAATGCCAGGTGCACTGCTTGCATCTAATCGCATTTGCCACAAGCATTCCCTTACTTCTAAAATGGTTTTGTAGTCACCACCAACCTCCTTAGTGTGTAGTCTGTCTATAACAAAAAAATAAGAATTTCTTGTAGTTAATACAATCTTTGCTATGGTTATATAATGAATTAGTTAATTTCTTGTTTTTGATATCCCTGTTGTGTTCCATAATTCTTTGTCTCAACTTTCTTGTGGTCATACCAATATAGAAAGCTGGACAGGATAAACACGTAGCCGCATATATGACCATTTTGGAGTTGTAATTGCAATAACCAGGACTCCTCAAAGTCCTCTTAAAATTGCCCACTAGAACATATGGGCCATCATTAATGTATCTACCTGCTTTACGGTTACCACATTTGGCCATACTAGCAGGCCTTTGACCAGTGGACATAGGTTTTCTGTCCAAATGTTCTTTAATGTTCAAACCCCTACTGTTGATAAAAAGGGGATACTTTCCTAGTGTGTCTTGCATGTCTGTGGGGAGTACACTTTGCAATGTCCATTGGATGATGTTTTTAACTTCAATGGCTGTGGTGTTGTGTTGTAAAACCATATCCGTTTGAATAGTCTTCACTTTGTGTTTATGAATATTACTATTCTCTACATCCCTTTGACTGCCTACCAGAATAGGCCTAAAGTCTGTGGCCCTTATTCCAATAATATCCTGTTTAACCGTGGTAAGTAAGTCCATGGGGTAGCCCCGTTGGGCAAACAAGTCAATTAATACCTCCAGTTCTTTCAGGAATCTATTGTCCTCACTTACTATGCGCGACACCCTGATTACCTGGCCTTTGGCCACATTCTTCTTTACATAAGGAGGGTGGCAACTGTCATAATGTAGAAATGTGTTGCTGTATGTTTTCTTCCTAAATAACTTGGATTCTACCTTCCAGTCTTTGATATATAATCGTAGATCCAGGTAGTCAATGGTATTTCTATCCACCTTGTTGGTGAATTTCAAGAGTGTTCCAAAACCGGCAAAAAAACGGACTTGACCAAAAGAAGTTTAATACCAAATATAAAATTAAAAATGAACAATCAAAATAAACGCTTTCGTTTGGCGCCTGCCAAACTTTTTCAAACAGTTGTTGCATCACTTCCTGTAGATTAAATAGTATCTGTTCGTGATGTAAGCAGTAACAATTAAATTCAAAATAATTAAAGTTAAAGAACAGCATGTGTCTTATAAGTATCATTTTCCATAAACAATAAGTATTATGTTAACCAACGTTTTTATCCACCCAGACTCAAACCTAGTAATCATTTGTATGATAATAATGTATTTGATCAACATAAATATTTGTATCATTTATAAAGTTGTAATACCCTATTTGTGTAAACAAACTCAAATACATAAATATTCATCAAATAAAACAATCAAAAAAAATCTTAAAAATAGAAATAGTAGTTTTTTAATTAAATGTGTGTTTTTCTTTTTCATGAGCCCGTTTTCTGAAAAACCTGAACATTCACATATTGACTAGTATAGTCCATTCAACAACAAACTGCGGACCAATTATGTCACTAAATAATGGTAAATAAATAACCATAATAAATAAATATATGTAAATGTAATTAAATATGTATATATAGTCCGCTAAATCAACCATTTCAACGTTGCTCCATATATTTTCAATTATACATTTCCAAAAAAATGAAAGTACAGTAACTCGCAATATCGTTGCAAGTTTCATTCAAAAAATATTTTTTTAATGGTTTAAATCAACCATTCACATTGATATAATTTAATAAAACCTATTAATTACTTTAAAATCTACTTTTAAAATTATGTACATATACTACAATGTATTCGTATTACCTTTCATCTCTGCATTAAAGTGCTCAATTATAATGTATATAATATTTTATATAATATATAAATCAATATAAAACCAATAATTATTAAATAATTAAATACTAATTAATTAATGTAATTATAAAAATATGTAAATGCATATATATATATATATATATATATATATATATATATATATATATATAAAAGTAGAATAAATGTTAAATTATGTATATGTACTTTAATTTAATAACTTTAACAAATGTATATTTGTGCAACCATTCTTATCTCAAAAGTGATTTTAACTTCAATATGCTAGCAATAGATGTGGAGCTATTCAAACCTGGCCAGTTATGTGCATTCAATCTAAGTTGCCATTCCAGTTCAAGTTTTTCTAATAAAAGTTGCCACGCACCACCCCTAATATCTAATTTTTGAACATCAAGAACCACAAATTTAAACTTATGAGAAGTTTCTATACTAACATGGTTTGCTAGAACATTTATTTCATTTCGATCTCGTATAGCTCTAATGTGTTCGCCAATACATTCTTTGAATTTCCTTTCCGGTTTTCCTACATAAAACGTAGTACAATTACAACATAAAGCGCAATATACAACCTTTTCGCTGTTACAGCAAGCTTTTTCCTTTAAATGAATTTTGATGCCATTTATCAAGACTTCATTGGTTTCAAACACATAAGAGCAATACTTACACCTGCCACATCTAAAAGTCCTACCATACCTTCTACTTAATTTTTGTTCTAAACATTTTTTCAAATTCATACCTTTTTTATACACTATCGGTGGAGCTGAGTCAAAATGACGATGTAATGATGTGTCAGCTTGAATAAGCAACCAATTTTTCTTTATAATATTATTTATAAACCCACTGTCGGAATTAAAGGTAGTAATAAAACTCTTAGTAAAACTTTTAGCATCTGCAGTAATTATTAATTTTTCATTATTATTGTTTTGTATTAAATCAGTAGATGCTAACACAGTAATTTTATTATCTGTATTCCCTGTACTTTTCATCATTAATTCATTAGAACTCAACTGAAGCAAACAGTGCAGCAACCATAAAAGTTCAACTAGAAAAGAAAAAGCAGTAAATGCACTGTGTGCAAAATTCTGTCTCTGTGTCTTGGGAATTCACCTCTATTCAACGCTCATAACAGTCCACAACACCTTCAATGAAACCAAGTAGAAGTGAACAAAAGTTTATTGTAATGCCAACAAACAAAGAATGGTTAAACGCTTTCACTTGAATAAAACAAGCTTCCTCAGAACTCCTCAGTTCTGAGGAAGCTTGTTTTATTCAAGTGAAAGCGCTTAACCATTCTTTGTTTGTTGGCATTACAATAAACTTTTGTTCACTTCTACTTGGTTTCATTGAAGGTGTTGTGGACTGTTATGAGCGTTGAATAGAGGTGAATTCCCAAGACACAGAGCCATTAATTCATTAGACAGGACAGGGGTAACCTTTCTAAGTAAAGGGATAAAATATAAATTATCCCGTTTGGTTACAACTTCATGCATAATATTATTTATCAATTTATCTGGATACCCTCTATTTCTGAACATTCCACAAATTCAAACATTCAACTATAAAATCATCTCTGTTGCTGACCATTCTAGAGGCCCTAACAAACTGGCCTTTCAAGACCGCTCTTTTTTGGGAAAAGGGGTGGCAACTATTAAAATGCAGCAGACTATTACTATAAGTTTCTTTACAATATATTTTAGATATAAATTCTCTTCTTAAAGTATTTTTTTCCAATAACACATCTAAATAACCTATAGAAGTGGAATCTTTTGCTGCTGTAAATTTTAAAAAGGTTGTTGTTGAGTTTATATATGTTAAAAACTCTTCCAACTTCTCCACACTTCCACACCATAAAATAAATATGTCGTCTAAAAAACGCAAATAGGTCTTACAATAATTAAAATATGATTACTTAAAAATATATTTTTTCTCCCACATATGCATTACTATATTCGCATAAAGGCCTCCACATGGGGACCCCATTGCTACTCCTTCAATTTGTAAATAAATATTGTTATTAAAAATTATAAAATTATTTCTTAAAATAATGTCTAGCAGTTGGTCAAATAAATTAATTCTAGCTTGAGTTAAGCCCTTGTCATACAAAAATGAATTAAACCACTCCATTCCTATGTCATGTGGAATAACGGAATACAAATCTTTAACGTCAATTGTAACCAAAATGTAATTTTCATTGTAATCAATAGACCCAATGATAGACAAAAAATCCCATGAGTCTTTCAACATATATTTTTCAGTTAATATACAAGTTTTTAAATTAGTATCAATAAATTTTGCTATTGGATAAGTTATAGACCCCTGCGCATCCACAATTGGCCAGAAGGGAGGTTTCTGTAGGTCCTTATGAATTTTTGGGACTCCGAACATAGTTGGTGTCATAGTTGGTGTCCTCGGATAGCAAACATTTATATAATTATACTCCTCAATGTTTATGTTACCTTCAATAAATAAATCATAAATAATACTTCTGATGTGTCTATATGCACCATTTAATTCATTAATTGAACTTAATGTATATGTATTACTATTTAAAATACTTTCTAATGCTTTGTTATAATCATGAATGTTAAATATAGTCAAACCACCTCCCTTATCAGGCTTAATCAATCTAATGTTTCTTGTATCCATAATAGTGTTTAATATATTATATTCACTTTTCGTCAAGTTATAAGTTTTGTTCTTAGTATTAAATGTATCTAGGTTATGAAAATCCAACTCACATAATTTTTCAAATGTTTCTAATGTAGGATGCAAGGGAGGATTATAAGAACTAGAAACATAAAGTGGTTTCATTACCTGTTCGGTGTTGTGAAACAATAGACCTAAATTTATTTTCCTAACGAATATTTTCAAATCAATGATGGAATGTACAACATTCATCTTTTTACTTGGAATAAAAGTTTCACCACGTGAAAGCAAGTCACAAATACAATGATCAAAAGTAAAGTCTGAATAACTGTAGAAGTAAAATCTCTTGTAGTATTGGTGTACATAATGGGCCTTTTTATGATAATTTCATTTGCTAGCGTCCCCTCCATTGGCCTCTGTATTGGTTGTTTCTCCCTCTGGTAAAAGTTCCCCGATACTGGGCTTGATTCTGCGACCCCCCCCCCCAATTCTTTTTCTGACCTTGATGTTGAAACGATTGTTGATGTTGTATTAGTCTTTTGGATCTCTGTAATGGTGGAAATTGGTCTACTTCTAAAAAAGTATTGTCTTCCAAATCGCTTTCTTCTCCTATGATAGACAAATTACCATTATTGTCATTTCCACTATCATGGGCTGTCATTTTAGATCCCCATTGTTGTGAAATTGGGGGTGGGGGATAAGCCATGCCTTGCCCATATGAACTGAGATCTCGATCTAACTTTTTAAGTTTTCTGTCTTTTATTAATTTCATTTTTTCATCAATTGATTTAAAAATTCGTTGGTAATAACGTATTCAACTCTTCAGCTTTTTTTGTTAATAAAGCTATGGTCTTTTTTAATGTCTCCAGTAACCAGATTCATGTAATCAAACCCAAACTTGTCAAATAATTTTATTAAATCCATGTGTAAAGATGAATTAGCTACAAGTCCTGTGGGAAATCTCCACACACGTAAACCCTTGGGTACAATTTTCCTTTTTAAACATTCTTGAAAATAGTTATTGTCCATCTGCAATTTTTTAACTTTTAAAAGAATATAGTCCAGTTCGGATAGTTTATCATTAAATGTTTTTGACATACCTGTAGTGATATTCATTGTCGGTGTGAAACCATAATTATTGTTTAACCAGGAAGATATTTCATTATTCCTTGTTGTATTTGACTCTCCTGAAGTCGATGGTTGTTCACCTTCTCTAGCATCAAACTGGCTCTCAGAAGAAAGAGGTCTCCTATTTGGTTCGCCCAAATCAATTCCGTTAATGTCCACAAATGGATTAGTATGAAGAGAACGGTTTGAGTCCTGCGATAAACCGCGTTGTTCCAAGTGGTCAATTCTGTTAGTTTTTCAATTAATTGTGTTAGGTTACTTAAAATACTTTCATGTGCTGTTACAACCTCCGTCTCAGCCATGTCCATGCCAAAAAAACCAAGACAATAAGAGCAGCAACAAAAACGCTCCAAAACCAGCAAAAAAACGGACTTGACCAAAAGAAGTTTAATACCAAATATAAATTAAAAATGAACAATCAAAATAAGCACTTTCGTTTGGCGCCTGCCAAATTTTTTCAAACAGTTGTTGCATCACTTCCTGTAGATTAAATAGTATCTGTTCGTGATGTAAGCAGTAACAATTAAATTCAAAATAATTAAAGTTAAAAAACAGCACGTGTCTTATAAGTGTCATTTTCCATAAACAATAAGTATTATGTTAACCAACGTTTTTTATCCACCCAGACTCAAACCTAGTAATCATTTGTATGATAATAATGTATTTGATCAACGTAAATATTTGTATCATTTATAACGTTGTAATTCCCTATTTGCATAAACAAATTCAAATACATAAATATTCATCAAATAAAACAATCAAAAAAAATCTTAAAAATACAAATAGTAGTTTTTTTTAATTAAATGTGTGTTTTTCTTTTTCATGAGCCCGTTTTTTGAAAAACCTGAACATTCACATATTAACTAGTATAGTCCATTCAACAACAAACTGCGGACCAATTATGTCACTAAATAATGGTAAATAAATAACCATAATAAATAAATATATGTAAATGTAATTAAATATGTATATATAGTCCACTAAATCAACCATTTCAACGTTGCTCCATATAATTTCAAGAGTGTTGTTGTGTTGTTCAGAGAACCTATAAAATCATCCAACTCATCTTGAGTGCCTTTCCAAAGGAACAGTATGTCATCCAAAAATCTTAGATAAATATCATCTTAGATCTGTAATCAGATGTCAAAACATACTGTTCCTCCCATTCAGCTAATACTAAGTTGGCATAAATGGGCGCACATTTAGCACCCATAGCAACCCCAGTGGATTGTTTATAGAATTCACCTTCAAAGTCAATGTAATTGTTTTCCAAAACAATCCGCATCAAGCCAACAAGTAGACATCTCTTCACCTGATGCATGTGACTGTTTGTCTAAGCTCCTAGCAAACCAGTCTAAACCAGTGTCATGGGGAATCACTGAAAACAAATTTACTATGCCAACGGTTACAAATAAGTCCTGAGGCAATCCAAACAGTGCCACGAGTCTTTTAATATGTGTGGTATGTTGTCAAGAATCTTCTTATTCATAGTATCTATAAACACTGCTAATGGTTCTGTTTTTGATCCCCTAGCCGCCACTATCGGTCTAAAGGGTGGATTGATAGTATCTTTGTGAATCTTGGGGATTCCGAATAAACTGGGCATAACTGGATATTCCACTGGCATATAGTTGTACTCATCATAATTAATTATTCCTTCACAAAGGAATTCATAAAGGTGCCAGTCAATTTTTGTGTATGCCTCTGGACTTCAAATTTGGAAACTAATTCATAGGTGTTAGAGTCATGTAAAATACTCTGCATGTTCCAGGAGTAATCGGTGTTCGTCATAATGACTACCCCGCCTCCTTTGTCTGGTTTCATGACCCTGTAATCATTACTAGATGAAAGTTCTTTTAAACAAAATTCTTCTGCAGGTGTTAAATTTTTGTTGTCAGTGGGTGACTTTGTATCAGTCTCCTAATCTGGGTAGTACACAAACGTTCAAATGCTAATATCAAAGGGTTGCAAGGTGGTATGAACATACTACTTCTTTTAAGTGTAAAAAATTGTCTCTATCAATGTGGTGTTTACTGCCAAAGAACAACCTTAAATTTAACTGCCTAGTGTACAACTTCAAGTAAGTAGTTTGCTAATGTCATGTTTAAACTTGGAACAAACGAAAAACCCTTTTTCATTAAACTCAAATGACTTTCAGAAATGTCCAGATCTGAATAGTTATAAATGTGAAAAGATTTATCCCCAATTATAGTAGGGCCCTCAATGTTGGTACCCAAAATTTGAGTCAAAGGAGTAGCAAATAGACCAAAAGAGGTGCCTGTTGGTAAATCATTATTACCCAATGGTCCATCCTCAGTGTTGGGGATAGGGTCTAAAACATTCGTCAGTTGTAGTGGTTTTGTCTGTGATACCAATTTTTGCTGTTGAAATTGTTCCTCCTCTGTCCCCCACCCCTCCAGTTGCTTCCTGACTGGAACCACCGTCTTTGGGGCATTCTCTGGTCCAAATGTTCCTGCGGCTGGCCCAGATTTCTTAATCGGTCCGAGCGTCTCAGTGGGGGTCGGTTCTCTAAAAAAACTGCTTCTTCTTCACTATCAATAGGTGTCCCTTCAATATCACCCACCTCGGTTTGAACTGTCTCCCTCCTTGTGCCCCCTTCCTTATTGCTCTCTCGTGTGTTAGGTGAAGGATAGGCCCTCTTCTCTTTGTATTCATTGGTGTCCCTTAGAATCTTTTTTTGTTTTCTCTCCATACTAACTTTTACAAACTTGTCAAGATCAATTGTAATCCTCTCAAACCTGTTTCTATTACTTTCAAAAAGTAAATCATTCATAATACTTTAAGTATTAAGTCTACTGGTGTTGTCCCTAATTAATATTCTCATCAAAGTCAAATCCTGTTCTGTCAAATAACTCTTAACGTATTGTGATATGCTTCTGAGTCCGCCTCAACTCCCATTGGTATTTTGAAAACCCTGAGGCCTCTAGGGACTTGGTTCAATTCAATAGAATGTTCCAAGAAAACATTGTCCATCTGCAATGATTTGTATTTCTTAGCTAATTTTTCACATTTTAATAACTGGGAATTAAATGTTCCCAGATCAGGATTCTGTAGCCTAGGTGTTGTGTCACCCAAAACAGGAGGTATTAAAAAATTCTCTATGTCAAATAATGACATTCCAGGCCTATTGTTACTTTCATCCCCTCCCATTCTATTGGTACTCACATTGTTGTTGTCCACCCTCGATGTAGTATTCCTTTCCACCCTCGGTACATTAGCATTGTGCTGTCTTTCTGTAGAAGTCCCTGGTGGTGTATGCATAGTGAAAAGTTCAACCTGTGTACTGGTTAAACTATCATTCTTATCATTGCTGTTATTAGCCGGTCGTAAAGTAATGATTTGTCTAGATAGTTCTAAATATTGGACCATAAGTTGTTCCACTGTGAACAGTGGAACCTTGTAAGTGTAAAAAATATATATAAAATGTTAAATAATGTTAATCTCTAAACACCAGCCCCTGGTGTCAATGACCTGGTGTAGCAGTAAACAAAAAATAACAAGTTTAAACTTGGGTTTTAGTTAAATATTCAAAGCAGCCACCTTTACTCTAGCAAAAACATTCAAGTGTATATGAAACAAAAAATAATAAAAACAAAAATAAACACACATAAAAATAATTGTAAAACTAAACAAAACTAATGTACTATTCTTGTATCCAAAACTAATGTACTATTCTTGTATCCAATTGGTCTAAAAGCCTATACGCTTAAAAAATAGACCACTATAAAGCTCAAGAAAGCAATGGTCTTTCAAAATATACCCTAGTACATCAATCCTTTACATCCATTTGTACTACCAGTGAAAAGTAGCACTATATGTTCTAAAGTAAACAAAAATGTCTGAAAAACTTGTACGTAAAACACACCCTGCGTCGACAAGCTTAATGTACATATAGAACTGAAACTAATACATCTCACAAAGCTTAAAAAACATCTTATAATGTTAAGTCAAACACTGTTCATTCTACCTCCTTTTCCTGTGTTCAACAAAAGAATTGTCAGACCAAACAAGTAAATTTGTGCCAATCCAACACTCGTAATACCAAATAAATATTGAAAACAAGTCCCGGTCTATAAAATGACTAAAATTAAATAACAATGGCTAATTCTAACAAGTCGCGTTTGTTTAATAAAAAACGCTGACTAGTTAGGTACATTGGATATGATTAAACAGTGTCACCTATTGAAATCCAATTGTAACGCGTTGCCTTCAAAGAGACTCCAAGTTTCACCAGAGAAACACAATTCTTATCGTTAACGAAAAAACATGCTGGACTGCACCGCTACACCTTGACCTTCCTGGCCAAGGAAAAAAGTGTAACACAATAGTTCCACTGGAACAGTGTTCCCCTCAAAACAGACCTTGCAACCACAAAACCACACTGCAGCATCGTCAAACAAATGGCTAGAGCTCCTGCTCTGGCACGGAACCAGAAGCCTTTTCCGGTCACAGCTGCAAGAGAAATGTCAATACTTCCTGGTTGCCGGCTTCGAAATAGCCGATAACCATTGAAGAATAACCCATAGCTTACTTGTCACCTTGAGTGATGTAATTCCAGCAAAAAAAAAAAAAAAAAAAGGATAAATAAATCTCAACAACCGTTGAGCCATAATTTCCCCTGGTAGCTATTCAGCTCAAACCAAGGAAGTACACCACTTCTCCAATGCCTCGTCTAGTGCTGTTCAGCCCGAAAAAACAGTGGAACACTTGTCTTGTGCCTCACACTACTTCACACAGTTCAAGGAGAGAATAAACTGAATATCCTCTCCAATGACAGCTGTTCGGTTCGAAACCAGGAACTAAAAGTGGATCTCCATAAAATGCTCACTTCAAGCACTTAAAAAGAGTGCTGAACATGGATATGAGAGATATATAGTAGTAATAGCCTCTCGTCAAGGTGGAAAACACCTCTGGCTACACCAAGTGCCAAAAACACGCCACTAAAAAGTCCAAGTAAATGAATAACTGATAAAAATAAAAAGCACTGGTGATACCAAGGTAAAACCACCAAGACTTTATTGAACTATAACATGTAACTGACTAAGCGCTTTCACCCATGGTATAAAATGGGTCTATATTAAATTAGTGAATGCTTAAAAAAGCGAACGCTGATTTATCAACCCGATGTAAGCAAAAGCTTACAATCCCGAACACTTAGAACAGCGATTTTTTTCCAGGGTGAAAAAAAAACTTTAAAACATTACATAAAGTGGGGGGCTTCACCCCACCACATCTGTGCCCCCCCCACACAGCCCCCTACTTAAATATACCAACTCCGAGATCACACTACAGTGATGAAAACTGCAAAATAACGAAGGCAGCCAAGCGATTTCTTTCCCAGGGAAAGAATGTGCTTATATGCCATTTCAGTATTTTGCCGTTTCGCGCTTTCAAGTTTGATAAAGATGCATTCGAAAAAATGCGTCTATCATATAATAGGGACCCTATAAAATGATGATCCAGATTGCAAATTAGCCCCACAATTAAGAAATGTGCAAATAAATTTGTTTTAGACAGAGTGGCCCAATACTGTAACAACTTCCTAGATTCACCACAATTCTATTTCTACTTGAGATTTTAGGTTACTACTGGATGAATATCTGCAGGGTCTTAAATATTAAGATGGCACTAGTTCTGGTAAAGTGTCAAGTTTATCAGTACTATATGTATGGACACATGACAAAACAGGTCTAAAAATCCCAGTGTCACTATTTAAACTACAGTACCACAGATATTATTCCCTACTATGTAGGTATAATGTGTTGTGATTTACATGTTTGTTTAATAGACTGCATGTTGAGTTACTGCACGTACACAAGTCTTATTTCCCTTAGGCTAAGTCATATGAAGTGTATTACATGATGACACTATTGCACATATGCTAGTTACATGCATATAAAAATACACCCCTTGGTTGGCACTATGCATTAAGTCTGAGCAGCAGCCAATAGTAAGTGACACCTCTGTCCTGTCTGTTACTTTAATACACGCTGCAATGGGTACCAATAGTTTAAACACAACCAGAGGCAGTTAGGAGTAGAACTGTGATTTTTTCAAGTGCTCAAAGTGTACATTTCCACTTGTGATGTCTGCTTGTGCTATTAAAGGTAATATATTTGGTGAAGCACATTACATTTCAAATTCTGAATCACAGCATAGGAATCCAGTATTTTTATCTTCCTAAATGTGTGATGGCTTTTTTTAACCTGTTTCACTATGCAATAAAAGAGAGGACAGAAAGCATAACAAATCAAAACAACTTCATGCCTATCAAATAAATTATTACAGAGTGCAGACCTATAATGTGTGGTTTGCTGTTGATGGCATTTTCTAAAAACAAACAGACTGATGAGGTATATCTCAAGCATTCGGCTACCCTTTGTCACAATGACAGAAGGTGTAAACTTTGACTTTTGCATGTAATTGACCATGTCAGAGTTATTCTGACAGGACCTTCTTCTAAGTGAGATCACTTGCATAAATGATTTATGAAGCAATTAGCTAGGAACACGATACTTTTTCAAATGGGCCCCTCTGCCAAACAGCGAATACAATACAATAGTTCCAAGAGCTGCCTTTCTTAAATTGAGATATGCAATGTGATTTGTAAACATCCAGCTGAGACTGTGCCAGAGTTTCCACAGGCCTGTCACCAGTCCAAAGTAACATGACACAAGGGTTTGAGTAATGGACAGCTAAAGGAGGACATCCTGAGCAATGTAGACAAGGGCTGGAATTCGTAGAGATGTGCTTGTCTGAACTACATGACAACGATGCACAACAACAGACTAACATTAAATGATAGTGCTAACATAGGAGAACATCACTCAATTCCATATAGATAAGCAGCACAGCAAAGATGTACGTATTAATTCAAGCGGAGAGATTGCATAGAAAGTGGACGCCCACTTCATATTACCAGTGGTTCCATGAGAACATACAGTTGAGGGACAATGTCATGATTAGCCTTATGAACACTATGGTGGCAAAAGCAAGTCCTATATACACCTCCATGCAATTTTCATTTATTAGGTAAGTACTGGTGTCCATGTCCAGCGTACAGTACACATCAACAGTGGTTGTGTGAGGAGGCATCACAGCGCACAAGGTCATCTCCATGCATCAGCAAATATAACTCACACGGACACTTTTTTTTACATGGCAATGATACCCAGCCTTCATCGGCAGGACACCAATACAGGTCACATGATTCCACTGTAACATACCATCTCCACCATGTGAGGCCCTAAATACCACAGCAACAAGTTATTGGAGGGGGCCTAGGTCATAATCATACAGCAGCACCCCATTTCTATCTTAGGAGGCTGTTATCCTAGTCAAAGACTAACCTACCTGACCATATGCCCCCTGTCTATCTACTGTTACATACTCACTCTTGTCCAGTTTGCACGGACAGCCATGCATCACTGTGTCCCTCAGTAGCTGGGCACATGATGATGACAGTATAGCTGGGCACATGATAATGACAGTATCTAATTTGGACATATTGCAGTCAAACAGATTAGTTTTACAGCTACCTCAGTTAATGTACTCTTCTGACCCCCTTACTAGGATCCAGTCTAAGCCCCTTTCAATTCAACAACTTCAAAAATAAAAAAATAAGTGGACAACACGGTAGCAAGCGACAACAGAACAAAAACTAAATTATTCTACACAAATATGCACTGCATCTGCACCAACACTACTAAAAATACAAAAAAATCATTTTCTGTGCTGGAAACTGGTGGTTAAACACAATCTCGCTTACTGTTGATGTAAAAAAAAGTACAAATGAATGAATGAATGAATTTAAAAAAAAAAATCATTTTCTCTATCCCTACCTCTTTGCAAGATGGCCTAAAGGATTTTTTGTATTACCTCTCTAAACACAGCCATAGGAGTGCATGTCCATATTATACTACTAGGAGACATCAAAGCAACACTTAAATTTTTAGACCACCACATCAGCTGTGCTATGCATTACATAGGACAATCATCCTTTAACATTTGATCATTTCTCTTTTTAACTGAAGATTACTATTTTGGAGGCATTCATTCAGTATTACCAAAAATTATACTGCTTAAGTATTAAAGTCAGTTGGATGAAACCATGAGCAGATAGTCTACAAGTCCATAACATAGAGTAGCAACTCAAAGTCAATGCTTCCTCCTGCAAAAAGCCATATCATTAGCATAAGGAATAAATTTAAAGACTTATCAGATAATATATGAATACAAGTGAAAGATCAAGAACAGACCAGAATTGGAAAATATCAAGAACAGACCAGAATTGGAAAATATTCCTTTGGGAATACCAGAAAGCATTAAAATTAATCCCAACACTCCATCCTCAATAACTAAGGTAGCTCTCAAGCCAGTCTATGTACTCAGATATACTTGGGTCTGAAACTTTACAAGTTTTAATTTGCAAGACAACATTTGCATAAAATGGATATTAAAGATCCCAAGCAAATTACTGAAAATAGCTGGATAATTTCTCACAAGTTTTTGCCAAATTTCCCAGTGTCTCTGTAAACTCTTCCTATACCTTCTGGGACCAAATTGCTCAGCCAAAAATAAATGGGAACACTAGGAGATGAATCCCAACATTACCATTGGCATATTGAACTGAAGCTTATCACTGCTAAAAACTTTTTTTTTAATATGGGGCATCTTTATTAAAATATCACTTGTGATATAGGCATCTTCTTCTTTCAGATGTTCCCATTAGGGGTCTCCACAGGGGATCATCAGTTTCCATTTCTTCCTGTATAGGCATATATTTATATAAATGAAAACGAACCATATTGACATTTTCAGCTGCAAACAGTTTATATTCTATCCAGTCATTTTCAGCCAAACATTACAAAGCTCATTCAATTCCTGCCTTCCCTTAAACCTCACTCCTCCTCCAAAACATTATTCTTCTTCTATTGTTCGCACAATTTCCATTTTTTTCTATGTAATTTGCTCCTACCCTTTTCTAAAATTCCCACTTCCAGTTGTTTTCTCTGTTACTATATTCACTACTTCTAGTACAGATGTTTTGATTTCCATTTTCTAGAAACTGCTTTTTTGGCAGTCACCATAATCACACTTGGCAAGGCCTCACCATGTCTAGGCAATTCTGATTTTGTATCATAGCTCCAAAAAAAAAAAAAAAAAAAAAAAAAAAAAAAATTCTAATTTCCTTAGTTACACCAATGTTTGTCGAGTATTTCTGTTAGAATAGTCTGCAGGGAATTTCTAAAGTCTGCCAACTTATTACACTCCCCAAATAAATGTTTTCTTCCCCATCACATCTTCCACATTTGAAATTTACCCGAGGAAAAATTCTTTGTAGTCTGCCTGGGGTATAAAAATACATATGCAAACATTTCCAAGCAAAGATCCTAAACCTTCTAGACTGTTTCATATTTGGAAGCCATACATATGGAAGCCATACATATTT
Source organism: Protopterus annectens (assembly GCF_019279795.1). NCBI lineage: Eukaryota > Metazoa > Chordata > Ceratodontiformes > Protopteridae > Protopterus > Protopterus annectens. The sequence goes on from NC_056739.1 coordinate 280,210,258, forward strand.
TCCCCCATTGTTTCTTTGTAAATTGCTTATCCAATCTCTCTTCCCAGTCCTTTCTAACCTCCTCTGACTGATTCCTACAGTTATCATGCAATATTTTATATGCCTTATTAATTCTCTCTCCCTTTTTTTTTTTTTTTTTTTTTTTTTAAACAGCAGCTTCTGTTCTAGATTCTTCTAAAAACTTATTCTTCTAAAAACTCTACCAGTGCTGGTCTTTCATTCAGGATTCCCGTTTCTTTCTCTTTGCCTATACTCCGATATAAATCCTTGGTAGGGAAGGCAATCTCTAGCCTGCAGTCAAAATGAATTCTTGATCACTGTTAAAACTGCAGAGACAAAACTTCACACCTGCAATTTTATTTTTACAAATGTCCAAGGATAACTTCCCAAAATAAATGAGGCATTTGAGAGTCAGAAAGCAGAGATCAATCTAAACTCTCCAACTCCATAGAAGTTGATACAAATGGTTCTAATGCATTTCTAGAAACAAACAGCAGTGGCCTAAAAAGGGTATGAAATACTCCAAAACAAGGACCTTTTTAACTTTGTATTACTCTGAGCTGTTTTTCCCCTTTTATCTTTCTTTGGGGATCTGTTTGAGGTTATAAAGCATCTAGGCTCAGAGCCACAAAGTCTCCGACACAAAGACAGGAGATCTTCAGATACAAATTCTCCTGGTCCTCCTCTGTATAGTCATTGACCTGCCTTGAAATCACTCCTTTACCAGCTATCTGAGTAAAGAACTGTGTGTGTGTGTGTGTGTGTGTGTGTGTGTGTGTGTGTGTGTGTGTGTGTGTGTGTGTGTGTGAGTATTAAGTCCAGGCTCCAGTAAAAACACCAGTTACAGAAAGCAGGATTGCTAAAGCAAGACATCTTCAGCAAATGCCAAGAACAAAACAGAATGTTTTAGCAGAAAACAGATAAGTAAACTAGCCAGCGCACTTAATAGGAGTTAGTGAATTGAATGAGAGCTCTCTACTTGGTTTCATACAAGTACAAAGAATGGCACAAATATAGTCCACACTGTGCTGTACTACAGGGTGGTAGTGTGTAGAAAGTAATAGGGAAAACTGTTCCCATTTCAGAGGGGATTATACAGCACAGTAGTAGCAGTAATAAATTAATCTGCACTTGCCTCTGCAAAGTAAAATGTGTAACTGAAATATAAAAAAACAGCACTAACAACATTCAGTGACAAATATACTCTATGTAATGTTTGCCAAATCTGAAACTCCATTACGTTAGATACTGTTGGCCTTCACATTTTGAGCCTATTTTCAACTGCTATTTTTGGTACTGTAACAGTGTATTTTTTCTTTGTTTTTATTTATTGTTTGTAATATTATTTATTGGTTGTGGCTGACAAGGACCTATGGGCCACTCCACTTATCTGGTTAAAACAGATTAAAGAGGAACACTAACATAACATAGGTCATAGTATTTAAAGTACAACTAGTGATGCTGGCTAACAAAGATTGAAACAATACTAGTTAATTATACCCTGACTTACAAATGGGGTCCATTTCAGTCATGGTACTAGAAACCCCAAAAAAGACGTACAAAATTATACCTAGATGTATACTTCTATATACAAGCCACCCTTATAGTTAATGCAGACACAAACAACATTTAAGTACGAGTAAAAACCTAGACAATAGAAACATTCACAAACAAAAGCCAGAAATGGAGAAGACTAAAATACAAAGTTCTGAAATACCGAATTAAAAAAAAAAAAAATGGGATACAGCTTGCCCATGAAGATGATGCAGGCCTGAAAACTAATCCCTGCTGTTCATCAATGATAATACATTCTTTTGTCATTCATCTCGCTCCGAGATATCCTAAAAGCAGCTTGCCACCCTTACAAAGCAACGGATTCCAACCATCTTTGATACAGAATGGAAGAGATGACTTTCCCAAGCACCTAGATTGAATTCCTTGATCAATTTACTGAAGAGGTTTGAGGTCTCATTCCTGCTTAAACAATTTAATCTTTTTAAGGACATTTTCAAGTAATATCAGTTCTTTTATCATAATGACAATAAAAGAACGGTTAAAATTTGCAATTGATAAAAAAGTACTTTGACAAACTGAAAAATAAAGGCAGTGCTATTTAGAATCCTGTCTATCAACATGGCTAGGAACTAGAGAGTCAGCAAACATTACTCCTAAAACTCCTGAATAAAGGAGCACCTTAAAACTTAAAACAAGCTTAGATCTTTGGAGAAGTGTACAACTTATAAACACAGAATTCTAGTGTGAATTATAACAGGCTGATTATCATAACTCTACACAAAACAAGAGGATTTAGAGAATGGTTCCAGGAGAAATAATAAATCGGAATTTGGAACTAGAAATAAGACACTGGAAGTATTCAAAAATACTTTCAGCTTTATGTCAGCTGATTATTTTGTTTGTTTAAATCTAGTTTCACAGACTATCCAGACATTTGTTTTTGTACCACAGAAGCTTTCCATTAAACAAGGTAAAAATTAAGTTTAAACAGATAGTATTATTCAAACCAAAAGCATCCCAAGTTAATAAAAAAAAAATCAACTTTTTTTTTTTTGCAGGAGCCTCCCCCCTGCACACCTCAAGCTATACAAACATACACACTTGTATTTCAGAAGATTTACAGGTACTTGTGTATTATCGCAACCAGATTCTGAACAGGACAAATGGCTCATTTCCAAGTTGTACTCCTGCCGAGATATGTAGTGAAAGTTTCTGAGGATGACAATATAACAGTCCTTAGTACGTCTGATTTTCATAACATGCACCACACACAAGCAGGAGGGCAAATGGTCATAATTCTGCACATTAACTGCCACAATTCCACCATCCGACCTTACTTAAGCTGCTGTAAAACACTTAGAAACTTGCGCCATGATGGTATACACACTCCTTTGCAAAACAGGAATGCTACATTTCATATTACTTATAGTACAGTTAGCCATGTGCAAGCAGAAGTGATGTAGCCCACCTCATTTCCACCCCGTGAAAACACCTCTGTACAGGCAGTCTCACAACTTTGTTGTCATGCATGCAAGGAACAAAAGTTTAACTCCTGTGCTCTCATCTAACCACACTAGTACAGACCATTACGGACAACAATTTTGAATTTCCTCTTAATAATATCAAAGAACGAGCACACTGGACGAATGATGAATGAATTTAATAAAACTCCACAAAACAAAATGTCACAAAGCAGATTTAGCGCGCTTTCATCTCATACACTGATACTTCATCAGAATCATCTGTTTTACAAATACAATTTCATATTTAAATAACCTTGCATTCTTTTTCATTGGCTCTTGTTGGCGCTCAAAATGCCTCATGAATGACATCACTACCAAGAATAAAGCCATAGTTACCATAAATAATGAACATATAACATATAAATAAACTATCAACTAACATAGTATATAATAGAATCTGGTATAGAATAAAACATATCGTAAGGCATGTTATTTAAGGCCTACATATAGAGACCATAATCCAAAACTTCATACACATTCAATACATAAATGTACATTCACACATAAAACATAAAAACATATTAAAATATATATGTTGTTATATTCTGTATTTTATAACGTAATATTCAATATTAAAAGTGTCCACAAGTAAAAAAACACATGTATATATGTAAATATGTAAAAAAATGTAAAAAAAAATCTTTGTAGCATAAAACTTCACCCCATAGTATTAGAGTATTTATTTTCTCTTGGGATTTTGTGCCATTAACTTCAGTGCTGGCTTAATAGAGATGTGGTCGTTCATTCCCGGGTGAGTACAGGAATCTAGTCTTATTTGTCATATCATTTCCCGAAATTCAAGGAATGTTTCCCAATCACCACCCCTGTCCTTCTGTTTGACCTCTTCCAATACCCAAAACTTAATGTTCATATTTGTGCAATTCAAAGTATGCCTGTAAAGGGCATTGTTCTCGTTCTTTTTGTTAATGTCCCTAACATGTTCATAGATACGATTTCTCAAGCTCCTTTCGGTTTTCCCCACGTAGTATGCCCCACATATCTTACAATATGCCATATATACAACCCCCTTAGTATAACAACTAGAGTAAGTATGACTCCTCAATTGAACCCAATATTGGGAATACCAAGTTCCTTTTCACCAGCTATAAATGGGCATTGGGCACATCGTCCACACTTGTGTGTACCCATCTTCTCTTGTGCCCCCTCTTTATTTTCACCTTTCTTCCTCTCTTTCTTCTTACGATATGTTTTATTCTATACCACATTCTATTATATACTATGTTAGTTGGTAGTTTATTTATATGTTTATTATATGTTCATTATTTATGGTAACTATGGCTTTATTCTTGGTAGTGATGTCAATCATGAGGCATTTTGAGCGCCAACGAGAGCCAATGAAAAAGAATGGAAGGTTATTTAAATATGAAATTGTATTTGTAAAACAGATGATTCTGATGAAGTCTCAGTGTATGAGATGAAAGCGCGCTAAATCTGTTTTGTGACCTTTTGTTTTGTGGAATTTTATTAAATTCATTCATCATTCGTCCAGTGTGCTCGTTCTTTGATATTATTAAGAGGAGGACAGCTTTCATTGTTACCAGACAGCGTTTTGGACTTCAGTGTTGGTTGTCTACGAATTGCTGTTAACAATTTTGAATTTCCTAAACAAGGACTGTGTTTGTAAAGCAAGCTGTTGGCACTGTCAGACCAGATCGATCACGCACTGTGGTCTACTTAGCAAGTAGTTGAGGTGGTGAATTACCTTATACTTCAAGGATTTGCCATCAGTAGTGCTTAATGGTTTAAGCTGATTAGACTGGTGGCAGTCTACCTTCTAATCTGGGCAGAAGAGGCCATAGCTAGTAAATCTGTGCCAGCCTTTCCCAGGTGTGCATGTGTATATATCCGAGCACTACAGAACCCTGAAAGCACAAAATCCTGAGACCAAAATCTCAAAAGTTCAAAATACTGAAAACTCAAAATACAGAAAACACACAGGATACCAAACACTTACTTTATTCCAACACAAGTACACACAGAAACAAATAAAGCACAAACCACATTACTCTTCTCCAAGTATAAGAAGGGAGGTAAGCCCCCACGCCCCTTGCTACTTAAATATATCAACTCCGAGATTGTACTTAGTGAAGTGCAATCTCAGAGTTGATATATTTAAAGTAGCAGGGGGTGTAGGGGTGCAGGGGAGGCTTGCCCCCTGCATATAATTGAAGGGCAATATGTTTCTGTATGTACTTGTGCTGGACTATAGTAAGTGCTGGTATCCTGTGTGTTTTCAGTATTTTGAACTTTCAAGATTTTTGACTCAGTATTTTGAATTTCAAAATTATAAGCTTTTAAGATTTAGAAGTGGACCTATATAATATATATTATATATATATATATATATATATATATATATATATATATATATATATATATATATACACACACACACACACACACACACACACACACGAGAGAGAGAGAGAGAGAGAGAGGTCTGCTTCTAAATCTTGAAAGCTCATAATTTTGAGGATTCAAAATACTGACTTTCATAATACTGAAAAAAAAAAAAAAAACAGTACACCAACACTTACATATTCCAGCACAACTACATAGCAAAACATATTATTCTTCAACTATAAGCAGAGGGCAAGCCCACCTACACTCCCCACACCCCCTGCTACTTAAATATATCAACTCTTGAGATTGCACTCCACAGAAGAAAATGGCAAACATTCCATTATGTGCTTCATGACTCCCTGCTGTAACCTTAGTCATGTTCCCTTCTAATTTGCTATACAACAACATAACTCATCTTAGTGTAGTAAAGTGCAATCTTGGAGTCGATATATTTAAGTAGCAGGGAGTCTGGGGAGTGCAGCTAATAGCTGGAGTAAACTAATATGCTTTCTCTTTTATTTGTTTTTCTATGTACTTCTGGTGAGTATAGCAAGTTAGTATCATGTAGTTTTTTTTCGACATTATGAAATTCAGTAGTTTGAGTTTTCAGTATTTTAAGCTTTCAAGATTTTAGACTCAGTATTTTGAATTTCAAGATTTAGAAACAGACATACACATATATATATATATATATATATATATATATATATATAAATAATCAAACCTCAGTGTGCTTGTGTCAGCTACTTGGGCAGGGACACAAAGCACTGGTTGGACAGAGAGGGTGCTGGAGGTCTTGGCTTGGTCACTCAGCTGCAATCTCAACTCTATAGCTGTGCCAGTGGGGAGTCTTATTGGGGGATCTGGAGAAAGAGTGAGAAACCAGCCCCGGACTGACTGATCTCTGTGTGCTCTTAAGGGAAATTGCACTATACTGTGTGTGTACTTGTCATCCTTCCAGTGTGTACGTCCCCCACTGTTGCCAGTGGTGAGGATGCTCTTAAGGGAAATTGCACTATACTGTGTGTGTACTTGTCATCCTTCCAGTGTGTACGTCCCCCACTGTTGCCAGTGGTGAGGAATGAGGCTCCTTGATTACTGGGCCACTGGTTGGGACGTCACACTAACCACAAATTATTCTAAAGAATTTACTGACATCCTGTCACTGCAGAACCTCAGCTGGTTAAATGATGTAACTAGAGGTTATAATTATAATATATTAGGCCATCAGCCCTGGGGCCTATATAAGCCCAGCCAAAAAGGTTCCCTGTGAACCTTTGGGTTTTTCAGATCAACACCATTACCTCTAATGCTGTATCTGCACCTGCTCCATCTTTAGGTAATAAATAGAATTATGGCCAGATTAATTATGAGGTTAAAAACATTTGTGTAATAGCAATTGGTTGAACTTTAGTGAAGGAGAGATACTGAAGGAGATTATTTAGGAATAAATGTTCCAAAGCTAAACAGTGTTAAAAGAAAACAGCAACTCTCAAACATATTGAATCTTCAAACACTAAACTCTCATTCAAATAGCAGTTATTAGTGATTAAATTATTGAAAAATATGTTAGATGTGCAGGATATTTTTAAGTATTATAAAAAAAAGTCCTAACAGAAATAACAAAAAGCTAATAAAATTGCAAAGGAGGTTAAGAAAAATAGAATGCTTACTTGTATTACTAATAGTGCAAGTCTGTACATATGATGTAAATAAAATGTTTATGGATCAGATAAACTTTCTGCAGGTCAACAATGGCCAATAAGGATATAGCACTCTCAGTTTGACCCTTTTCTCAAAGGAGAAAAATAATTTTCCATTCAGTTAAGAGGACTCTATTCGGAGGTCAATAAAGAACAATAAACATTTTATCCAACAGTTCAGATAATATACTCGAAATTCCAGTTAATAATTTTATGCTTGAATCAACCCCAATATTATTAACTATATTCAATAAATCTTAATTTTGAATGATTTGTTCCAGAATCATGGATAATTTTACACATCACCCCAATATATAAGAAAGTTTTTATTATTATTATTAATCTACAATTCTTGAAGTCACCTCTTAGTTAGATTCACATTTTGGAAACTTATACATTTAATCATCAGAGAATACGCATAATTTGCATTACTGGATATATATCAGCAGAATATTGCAAAGGCATGATGTACATTTGCCAAGCTGACTGAATTATTTTAAATTACAATGGTCTTCGATCTGATTTGGCGGTATATTTTCAGGTATCACTAAAGCTTATGACTGAATAGCTCATACCATGGTTTATAAGGCAATTCCTGAAATGAATTAATTACTTTATAATAAATTAAGTAATAAACTGATTAAGTAACAGACTACAACCAGTAACTGTACAAAGAGCATTAGCGGACTTTGCACCAGTATCAGAAGGGATACCACAAGTTTCTGTGAGCAGACATTACTCTTTCAATCTATTATCTGAATCATTTCCCACAAGTGATCATTGTTGGCAGAGTAAATATACTGATGACTGTAAAACTGGCTTTACAATAACCAGTAAAAAGGATTTTGATGTACTCGTGTTATACTTGGCCAAAATCTCACATTGGGCTAATTGCTCATAGTTGCATTTTACTACTGATAAATGCAAAGGGGTGTACATTGGGGAGCAATGCATAGGTAACTCATTCTCTGTCTAAAATTCAAATGAATTGGATGAAGTGACCCATTTTAAGGACTTTGGTGTTAGACCTGCCTCTAGGTTGTCCTTGGGTATGTAAATAGACGAAGTTTGTGAGTGAGCTATGGGGCAGTTAGGTTTCATGCTTCAACACATTAATACAATGGATAAACAATGCATGATTAATGTTTGCAAGACATGCGTTAGACTGATTATAGAATATAACTTGTTTCCAAGTTCAGGTAAACAAGAGTTCAGAATCTCGTCAGAGGAAATTTTTAAAAAAATACTTCATAATGTGTTACTTGGAGAGAAGCAAGTTGTTTCCATTACAATACAGATACTATACAGGACTATTAATATTGGCATACAATTCAAACAATTACATGTATACTAGTACTTCAATATACATTATAACCCATGTCTGTATTAAAGATTGCCTATTTTTGTGACAGTGAAAACTTTCCATATCGATACATAAATCTGAACTGATTTTTTTATTTTTCTTTTAATTGCAGAACTAGTGGGCAGCCCAGTTTTTGATACTTCTACGTGGTTAATCTTTTTCCTTGGTGGCCTCAAGGCCTGCGCACTTATTCATAACTTAAACTTTAGCTGAATAATCAACCAGTGTGTACGAATCCAAAATCTCACCACAAAGGGGCATTTAGTTATCAGATATATTTTCCTCTTGTAGATAGTCAAGGTTTTGTTTATTTAAAACTATCTCCAAGCATTTCACACAATAAAAATCAGATGAAATAGACACAAACATTTGCTATGAATCTTATGGACCGATGTTAAGTGTTATTAGGGTTAAAAATACTAAAATGTTAAAAGTAAAGAATGCCACACAAACTGGATCTAAATAGACCCATACAAGATAGATTTTAGGACCACTTAGCCTAACAGCTATATGCCTTAATTCAAAGTTTTAATTCCGCAGGACCACTGCAAGTTATATAAAATCATCTACCCAAAACTTCCCAACAGAGTCCTGGAAACATCCAGCAGCCCTTCTTCTGATCACCTAATGATGATTGGCAGCTATTTCAGATAATTGGGCACCAGACTATGCAAAGCTGTAAAAGTCAGAATATACTTGGTAGCAACCAAAAGACAATGCAGATATAGCGGCAGCAGAAAAGTAAAGGGGTAAAGTGGGATATATGTGAACTGATAGCAGCTTGATTGCTTGATCATTTGAAGAAAGAAAAGTCTGCACAAGACTATCGGAGAAGCTAACTAGAGATTACTGCAACAATTCCAGCAGGGAAGCACCTGTATCACTGACAGAATAAGGTTCTGAATCCAAGCAATACTCTTCAGGTTACTTAACAGGTCCTGACGAGCCTTAAGCATTATTCTGAAAGCAGGGTTCCCCCTTATTTGTGAGTCTTAGCTTTCAGTTCAGGCCTTCACCATGTGGTACAAGCTCCACTGGCATAGAGATAATGCAGACTATGACCCAAGTTCAACTAGCGACTCAGTGGTGGGCTGGTGCGGGGGAATAGGTGCATGTGCTTGTGAACACACCATCCAGAGTAGAATCCCCAGTGGAGACTAGGATCACATACAGGGGTGTACCTATAAGTGAGGAGAAAAGGACCACATGATCACTTCACTTGAGGCACTGCACACACAGGCTCACTGCAGTCCTACCCCTTAGATGTGATAAGTAGGTGTAGGAAGTCATGGATTAAAAAGCATAACCTTGATCTTCCTTATAAATGAGGGGGACGCTCCTATGCTAAACTTGCCCCCCCCCCCCCAGGATCTCACAGAGAGGGGAATGAGTCAGTAGAAAGGCAGGTGGATATTTTCTGAAGTGGAATCTCCCTCTGCCATGTGACCAGTTATTAAATACTTCTGCAGTCAGTATCAAAGTCACATGCTCAGAGTTTTTTTTATTTTAAATTATTACAGGTGGACTAGTAAATATAGGCAAGCTCCTCTTAGGTATCTGGAAATCTGCACTGACTGCACCAGACATATTTTCTTAATTCAATGGAAGGCAGGGTATTATAACCCACACAAATACAGTTTATTGTATATAACAATGGAATTCTAGAGGGTTAAGTACAGCAACCAAACAAAACGCAGTTTTTCAGACAGTGTCAGCTCCAATGTATCATTCCGTAACAAATGTAACAAAAGACGAAAACTTAGGAAAGGGCAATACAAGTTGACAGTTAAACTAGACCCTAAAAGGTAAGGGGGACAAAAGTTCTAAATATGTGGCTTAAGCAGATTGTGGACATTACAGTAATGTGTTTGTTGTGTGGTCAATATCAATCCTAATTAAAGCATATTTACCCAATAGAGACAGAGTGCCTCATTAAAAAAAACAGGACCTCTACAAAGGCATTTAAAAATCAAGAATACTTAGCAATATACTTCCTCATGGCTATGACTAGCTTCAATCATACTACAGAGAGCAAATCCTATCATAGAAGGGCACAGGGAGAACTTACTTTAACTAAATATGGCTTACAAAATGCCTAGAGAACAAATCTGTCCACACACATTGATCAGCTTCCCTGCAAGTAAAACCAGGTATTTCCTGGTCCCAAAAGACTAAATCAGATGTCTGTGGACTGAATGCTATTACTCCTCCTCTGTCTTGGAGCACAGTGTCATTTCGACAAAGTTTCCTTGCATACAATAAAACTAAAACCTCAACTTTGGTCAGCAGAGACTTTCATACTTAAGACAGTGACTCACTAACTTTTCAAAGATAGCATTTGTAGTCACTGCTGAAGAATCTACTTTAAATGACATTTTATCTAGCATGGGATTCAATCTGACTTGTTCGACAGGTCCTGTAGTCATCCAACGTGATGAACAAAATATGAATGCCAAATACTGCAAAGGCTAAGCAGCTCTGTGAACACTGAAAGGTCCAATTTCAGAAATAAGAATAAATCAAAATGTTACAAAAATTGTGAGTAAGCAGTTCTGAGGGCGTACTACTAGCTGGGTTTAAGGCTAGATGCTCATACAGATTAAAAAGGCAATCCGAGAACTCATTCAGTGGAAATAAACACGATTGAATATTTCATTCCAGCACTATGCTGACACGCAAGAAGCCAGAACAACATCTGGAGGACATACACCTGTCAAACATTTCTCCACAGCAAACCTATACCTTGGGAAAATCTTTCAGTTGATAAAAGTTCATGCGTTAGTAAAAAAGGGTCTGAAAGGAGACATTGTTGGCCCAGATGAGTTTATTACGAAGCTGTATACATTCATGAAGACTTGATACAGGTCTTAAAAACAGTTAGAAGGTGTGGTAAGTAAGGAAAGATGCCATTTTTTACCTAAAACGCATCATCACTATTTTTCCAGATATAGAATTCCGTTGCCCTAGTACACTCCAAACCTAATCAAACTACATACTAGAACACTGACTGAAAGGCCAAAACTTATCATGCTAAACACCACACATAAAGAACAGGCTGGGATGCTCTGGTGGCACAGAGGTAATAGGTCTTGAGTACAGCCCAGTCTATCCAGATTCAATTAAAAGCTTAAGTGACTGACCGAATGTCAGAGGATAGGTGTGTCCAACCTCGGGGGGGGGGGGGGTGATGTGTGCATGAGCATACAAAGGGATAGCAATTTCCTGGTGAAGGCTGGGAAGCACCAGTTTTGTGAAGGGCAGCTTTACACAGCTAGTACAGACCTTGTTAGGGCCCTAAACAATTACCGTGCTTGGTTAGCACCTGCATAGACTTTCATAAGGCCCTTAACACTGTTCAATGGCCTTCTCCATGTGAAATTACATAATGGTACCAACTCCTAGGCATTATTTTCAGCATACAGGGTATGTATAGATACTACTGGCCTGTTTGGACCAGTTCTACCTCCTCTCCACTTAATTTGAAAAGTGGGATAAGTTGAAGGTGTCCTCCATCTCTGATGTTTTTACTAAAATGACAGTAATTGGAAAAAAAAAAAAAAAAAAAAAAGGTAAAGGAGCATCTCAAACACAACATCCCTTCAAAAATCAAACCTTTTGCTGATGACCAACTCTTACACCAAACCTTGCATTTAAAATTATAATTTCAAAAAATATCCTTTGAGAGAGTTTGCTGAGTTGACTGCTTTCAAAGAAATTCTATCAGAACTGAAAATAATAACTAATAAAGTAGCAAGACAGCGCAACTAAATCACAATCTGCATTCTTTTATTTGGTTTAAAGGACATACTATTTAGTCCTTATACTACATAGCAGACTTAAAAGTAGCTAAAATGAAGTATCACACAGAATCTGTAAAGGACAAGAGTATGCCTCATTTCAGCCAAGCAATAATCAGGTTTCCTTTGCACGGTATTACAGATACTGACTCAGTGATAATCAGTGCTCCTTTATAAAAATAAAGCATATCCTCTACACCAGACAATGTCTTTATCGTAGAGAGTCCTAAAAATGTAGCTGAAATGAACCTCAGGGAACTATGGAAGGTCAAGTTCAGTCATGTGGTCCCCTTACATGATCTCCATTGGGTAGAATTTAAGCCTTTAACAGGGGGAGTTCCTCTCAAGTCACATACCTATAAACTCTGGATTAAAAAGTTAAAGCAAATAAGGTTATTGTTCATATAAAAAAAGTGAATCTGCCCATCAAAATATTATTGCATGGATATGTTGATTTGTTCTAATAGATAACCAAAGCTGGATTTCATTTTTAAGGTGAAAAAGGTAAGAGCTACAACTATACACTTTGAAATTACCAACTGCAGCTTTAATGTTGAAAACTTAATTCATAAAGTATAAAATCTAACTTTAACCCCTACAGCAGTCTCTGGTTGGCTTCAAACCTAGAATTTTATACAAAATAATTAAATGCGTAATCAGGTCTGGTTAAAACATCACTACAATACATAAATTATACTACTCATACATAAACAGTTTGCCAACATTGCTTAAAGGGCTTAATGCTTAAATCATCTCTTATTAAAAACTTCAATTCAGCTGAGGTGCCCTCATGACACATTTGGCTGCCAATTAACTCAAGTGCCAGGCATGATATTTGTCTATCAGATGTTGTAAGAATATGTATGCAAACACTCCCAACTTCACAGGAGGATTACAACCTCCATGCTCTGAAAAATTTCAGTCTGCGTTAATTTAAACTCACTGTTTGAAGGAACTAAAGCCAATTCTCACAGAACCTGTGCTATGTATCAATCTGCTATCACCTTGAGAAACAGAAACATTTGTACTGTAAGCTAGATAGGTCAAATATCATGCAACTGTCTGGAAAAACATCTTCTTTATAAAAGATTCATGTAAGGTCCAGCTGTCAGCTGCTGCAGTACTATAAATATTGGTCTAAAAAGTCACTTCTAACTATTCTAACTAACCTTTTTATATTAGGTGATTGCAATCTAAATAGCAGAATTATACTGGCATCTAATATTTGCATTTTTGTCCCATATTATGTGGTGATCACACTGCATAAAACATTTTGGTCCCAGCAGTCGATATAAATTCTTTGTACACTTTTAATTTCCCTTATGCTCTTGTCATGTCACTGACTAAATCAGTGAACTTTGCCCTCAGTGAAATCAACATAAGGATAGCAATACATTGACAGAGCTAGATACAAAAAGGGCACACCACCATATCATCACAGGGATGCATCTAACACTCTTCCCCTTATGGAGGCATCACAGAAATACAGAAAATTTCATTGGGCTATGGTTCAGTAATGTTACAAAACTATACAGTCCCCATAAGAAACAATATATGTCAGAGTGCAGGTATAAACTACGTAAAACACTTTTTAGCTTTGTAAACCAGTAATGAAACGTCTTAGATGAGATCACCCTTGGGTAGCCTTACATCATAATCAGTATTTCACCCTGCAAAACAACCAGTTATGCTCTGTAGCAACTAAGAAAACTTGAGCCTAAAAGAAATTGTATTGATGCCATCAAAATGAATGCAAGCACAAGTTGCTCTTTTAACCCCCCCCCCCCCCACTCCATCCAAAACCTGACACTTGTACCAAGGAATGAGCAAAGTAGTGCTGTATGAGCATCACATGTTCCTCTTTGAATCCATTTAGATATTCTGAATAGTAAAAACTTCCCCCATAAGTCAAGAGGCATACATTTGGCTTCACTCTGGTTTGGAATTTAAAGATATACAAATCATATGGCATCAAACCTTTCTCACAGCTCCAAATTAGGTATGGTATACCTCATTCAGTACCTCATTTGAGTATTTCCAACAAAGAAATGCCATTTACTATGGGGAACCCATGCAAGTTATGCCATACACTGAACTCTCCCCTGTAACATGCAATCAATAGCTGAAATAAAACCAACTTTCCGTCATGCTTCTAACAAACGTATAACTCATTAAAAAAATTATTTGATGAAGCCATTAGCAGAAGCTAGTATAACTGGACCGTGCACTTGAACAATTAAATGAGCAGACAGCAACTAAATGATGTCCCACCCCTTCAAGGTCATTGAAACCGTTAGCAGTACTGTATAAACCTTAATGAAATTGTGCAGACTTAAATGGTTCTGCATTCTACACCACAGCTTCATAATATTGCATAATGAGATAGTGGGTTGAACACATCATATAGACTTTCAAAATGAAACAAATTCAACAAAATTATTGACTTGAGGCATGTAACTAAACTATGTACTGCTTCAAAGCAGAACCCTTTATCAGTTGGTTCGAGCTTCCCCTTAGTGTTAAAGTACTTGCATCATAAAATAGTGTCAAATGTCTCCTAACTGCATCTGTTACTTATTGCCTGAGGTGGCTTGCACTACAGCTGAAGTTCATTATACAAATCTGCAAGTTGTTCAGTCAATAAAACACAAAGGTGTTTAATACCATGTGTATACAAGTGCAATACCAAATCTGCTTGACTTATTGACAACCTCTCATAGCTGTGAACGTGAAAACGTAGTTCCGCGCAACTGTCTTTTGACAAGTTGCATTTCAACGTTTCAAAGGTAAACCTATATTTACAACTGCTGTCTCGTTTACTTTCATACTTGCCTAAAGCACTTGTCTCTCATTACTTGTGATTTATATACGTACTTCAGTCTTTGTGATTAATCTGTATGCATATTGTTTACCTTTACAAGTTTAATTGTTTGACAAGAGGAAATTACATGAATGTATAGTCTTGATTTACGCTGTTCAAACTAAAGCTTATGTACAACAATGAAAAACTTAGACCAAATGCAAAATATGTTTCTCTCTCTCACAGACTTTTCTTGTTAAGAACATAATTCAACACCCACAAAAATATGAAGAAATCAGACTACACTGTACATGCCTTCCCTGGTAAGGTCAGACCACAAAATGGTCTCCTTTGAAGTAAAAATAAAACCTGGACCCCCAGCTAAATCTGGAATATTCAGGAACTATTCTAAGGCTAACCTCCTGCTATTAAGTGAGCCCTGAGAACATTGCTGCCTAGGCAGAACTGTTCACAGAAACCGTATACAAGCATTTTAATGGCTGCATAGAGGCAGCTGCACCCATCAGGAAGAAGTACAGAACTAACTCAAAAAACAAGCCACCCCAGTGGAATCACAAAATCAATAGGCTGTTTAACAGGCTGTACAACAGGAGGAAAAAAAGCCATGGCAAAAATTAGGAGGTGCAGCACCAAACAGGATAAAAGCACTCTCAAACTAAACAAAACTAAGAGAACAAATAAAGTCTACCAAAGCCAAATTTGAGGTAAGTTTGGCCTCCCAGGCCAAGGACAAACCACAAAGCATTCTTTAGCTATGTCCACAACCTCAAAAGGTAATACACAATTGTGTGCAGAGCCCATTGTGAATGGAACCACCTATACTGAGCCAGAAGATATAGTAAACCTGGCTGATAAATTCAGCTCCAACTTTACCCCTCTCTCCCCCCAACCTTCCCTCAGAAAATATCAAATACACCGCCCCCCCCTATCATCACTAGGGAACAGGTCCTTAATGCTCTCTCTAAGGCCAAGAACACTGCATCAACGGGCCCAGACAATATTCCAGGATGCCTTTTAAATAGCATGAAACATGTCCTATCAGGGCCTCTGGAATTACTGTTTAACTGTAGCCTCCAAACAGGCTTCATGCCTCATGAATGGAGAAAAGCAACAGTCATCCCTCTGAACAAAGGTGGGCCATCTAGAGACCCTGGAATCTACAGGCCCATAAGTCTCACTACTCTTATATGTGAGGCCATGGAAAGAATTATCACAGAAATGATCATAGAGATATAGTAAACCTCCAGACACTGGACCCAACCCAGTTTGGTTTCGTCAAAGGTAGATCATGCCTACTCAACCTGGTGGACTTCTTTGAGGTCGTCACCAAAGCAATGGAAGAGGGCAAAATCATTCACACTGCCTACCTTAACCTGCTCAAGGCATTTGACAATACCTCACTCAGGCACTATTGACAAACTCAAGAGGTTAAGTACAAACCCGTATGTCGCCCAGTGGATAGCCAACTGGCTCACAGACTGGACCCAGGAAGTTAGAATTGGGGAGTCCACCTCTACAATGAGGCCAGTCACAAGTGGAGTCCCTCAGGGATCAGTCAAAAGACCGCTCCTTTTTGTCATTTACTTCGCAGAAGTCAAGGCCAATGTCAGTGGTCTCTGGCTGACTACATTTGCAGAACAGTGCAAATTAGGAGCAGTCAATTAATCTCACAATGACACAAATGTTCTCCAGGAGGGGCTGACAGACAAACAACTGGTGTTAGTTAAAGCCATGGACTAAAACTAAATTACAAGAAATGCATAATCGTATCCTTTGAGAAGTCATCCATCCCTGGTAACGATCATATTGACAACACACACCCCTTAGAACTGACCCAGTAGTCAGGGACTTGGGGACACACAGACAGTAATCTAGCCTTTGACCATCACGTATCTACAGTGGTGAGGAAATCATTCTATGTTGTGCAACTTATAAACAAAGGTATGCCATCCAAGTCCAAGGATGTCATTGTTCCACTGTATTCGGCATTCATCAGACCTATCATTGAGTACAGTGCCCCTTTTGGTATGTAGCTAACCAGGCATATCTAACAATTGGAATGTCCACAAAGGTTCCTCACTAAAACAATACAGGGAGCAAGTAAAATTTCCTATGCAGACCACCTCAAGGCCCTATCCCTGTATTCTGTCTCCTACAGGCTTTTGAGGGAAGACCTATGCCTGGCATACAGGGCATTGTCAGACCCCACTCTAATGGGCTTCCTGCATATCCACAAAACAAACAGCACCAGAATTACGTGTTCTAAACACTTAAACATTGCCTGTGAAATAAATCGGACCTGCTGGACAGAAAGAGAGAGGTATGCATCCCAGAGACTATCCTCTCTATGGAACAGGCTCCCCCATCCATGTGAAGCAGAGTTCTTCCCTAACCCAATTCAAGTGTAACTTGGACAATTGGATGGGAAACCAGAAATTCATCCCTGGTTTGGCACCTATGTCTTGATGGACAAAGGTAACCTGTAAATGGTTCATCTCCCAGGCCCATGCTTACACTTATCAACGGTATCGGAACTTGTCAGATTTGGGACACAGGCCCTTGTGATAGTTAGCCTAGTAAACACCTATGATCATCATAAACTTTATTGTTGCATCACTTTATAGTTACATCTATGCAACATCAGATACAAAAACACGCACATACCTGCAGTCACATTCTCCAAATTATAAATTACATATTTTAAAGGTTAAATATCCAGCTTCAAATGTAGTGCTTTAGCGTGGTTTTATCTCACTGACACATTACAATTCAAAGTATAGCACTTTCTACAGCAAATATAGAAAAGACACCAAATGTGCTACCACCCTCCTCAACCAGGTAATGTGAGGATAGTTTGACTGTTTCACCAACTGATAGCAGCGCGAGGGGAATTTCACTGAACAACACTCCCAACGGTAACTGTTGTCCTTTAGAACTGCTGTGCAGCCTTAAAGTGTGGGGTTGCAGGGACCCTCAAAAATTTTTGTTGCAGTTCTCTAAAAATTGCTTTTCTCACTACTGTCTGTCAGGGAAATGTCATGCAATAAATAACAGTGAATCTCTCAACCATTACAAAAACGAATATAACACAACTCGTACATCTTTTTAGATCTGCCACAGACAGAATGAATTGAACTATCAAGCAAACATTACAGCTGAATGATTCACAGGAGGGGGGGGGTCTTACTCCCCCATCTTATATACAGTAACTCCATGATTGCACTATCACATCTACAGGGGATAGAACATTCCTGCTGTATTTGACATTATGTCGGGCAACTACCAGAGTCAGCATAGTACCATCTCGCCAAACCTTAGGTAATGCCATGAATCAACAAACTATATTGTAAGCATATATTTTATACAGGGATGAGCAACTGCATATCTATATTACACACACACACACACACACACACACACACACACACACACACACACACACACACACACACACACACACCAAGGATATGGCATGCAGAGTTTATACCCTGTGCAAAACCATTTTCATGTAGTCCTCTTCTATACACAGGTTGTACTTGATTTTGTAAAAATAGATAGTTAGGCAAATATATTCAGTACTCTCTCATGATTTTTGCATTCCATCTTTCATAGCTTACAGGATTTTACTTTACTTTTATGTTCTTATCCTTTTAAATAAGCTGAATGAGAATTCATGTACCCACACACACTAGCCACACAGGAGTATCATTATACAAGGATATTTTTACTGACACTTTTCTCTGTTAATAATCACTCACAAAGTCCAAATGAGATGCAAGTGTGCTTTAGTATGAGAGAATGTGTAATGACGGATACATTACATTTGACTGATGGCAGGAAAAAAAATCACCAAGCTAGTAGACACGGATGTGAGTGCCTTTATCAGTCTGCTCCCCTTCCCCTCTCAAATGTTCTGTGGCTTCCATCTCCACCAACTATTCTGATTATTCTTGCCATAGATCCGGAGGACTCGCACTTGGAGATCCAGGGAATCACCAGTCCCTACAATCTGCTGTCAATGTCCTCTCCTCACTCTAGACTTCCTTTGTAGTAAGACCCTTTCACATCTCCTTGAGATGATCATGACACCGACATCAATGCTTCCACCCCCCCACCCCCCCCCAAACATGGCAGCGCTCAGTTCTTGCAGTCTCTGGTTATATCTATTCCCCTCCATCTCATGGACATTTTCTAGTGGCTTTCCTCTTGATTCCTTCCAGAAGCCTCACATTTCCTTCCTCACATGGCCTCCAGAGTACTCAAGACTAAGGCCTGCTGGAGTAGAACCACTGGCATCTGACTTCTGAGGTCTATTTGCCACATGTGGATACACAACAGCATTCCATTCGTGGTCATCACTATACTCAGTCTGTATCAACAATCACAAGATATTTATTCCTGTTCTTTATTCCATTAGTTTCCCCAAGATTATATTTCGGTTTACCTTTGAAACATTGAAAGTTGGCTTTACAAACAGCCACTTGAGCTAACCGTAAAGCCAAATCTGGACTGTCGAATGTCTCTGAATTTCGAAACTCAGCAAATCGAAAAACAGATTCGCTGAGTTTAGAACTCAGATGTCAAACACACACTGTAATGCAGGGGGTCAAGCCCCCCTGCACCCCCCCACACCCCTACTTTAATATTCTAACTCAGAGGTCACACTACAGTGGGGAAGGGATCCATTTTCCAATCCCCACTATAGTGCACTGCACATTAAATGCATTTTTTTCAGCTAACTGTGAACTTGAAAACGTACTTCCATGCAACTGTCTTTCGACAAGTTGCATTTCAACGTTTCAAAGGTAAACCTATATTTCACACGAGGGTTATTCTGGCTCAAGAAAGTAGTCAGCCTTTCCAAATTGTTAAGCTCTATAAACTCCCACCCAACAAACAATTTTCTATTTTCAATTACCATGTCCAGCACATGAGCAAATCAGTTATATGAACTGTGTGTAGGTTAGTTTACAGGAAACGGAAACCTACACCTGCAGATTCTGGATTATAACAGTATTAACATTGCTGCATCTACACAAGAAGAGCTTAGGAAAGATCCCTGTGGGATACACTGACTATAGCCTAGTATTTCACCTATCCAATTGCTGTACAATACTTGCCATATCTTAGTTATAAGCCAAGCAACTACTAATCTTATCAAGGTTACCTAGTTGTTCTATGTTATTGATCAATGTTTTCAATGTTTTGTGTTATGACCCTATCAAATGATACGTCTATATAAATTAGGTCACTCCACTTTCAATTATAGAACATCATGTTACATGGAGTTAAGGTCAATACTGAAACATCAAAATTTCATTAAATAAACATTTCAACACAGCAAGCCAAAACAAACAGCTCAAACCATCAGACCAATTGTTTCATCACAAGGGTCAAAAACTCACCCCCTTGCAATTTTGGTAAATAAATGGGTAAAGTGTGGTGTAGAAATAACCCCCACCTTGTAAAAGATTCCTGGGACTTCCTGTGACATTTAAAGAATAGTACTTGGATGAAAGAACTGATATGCTTGACCACTGATATCACTGATTTATTTTCTGTTATACCCAAATATGAAGGACTGGAACTATTTCATGAAATCCTTACCACACACTCCTCTCTGTCTAATGATAGAGTATCTTTAGTAATGGAACTTATGTCCCTTATTTTGAAAACAATTATACATTTTTTGAGTAGGGTTCTTTCACCAGAGAAGGGGTGTAGCAATGGGCCAGCCTATGCTCCAGCTTGTGCCAACATAGTCCTACATGGACGGGAAAACAGATGTGCTTAATGGTGGATATTCAAAGAATCTCCACCTCTATTTGAGATTTTTGGAAGACATCTTTATTTTATGGGATGGTACAGAGGCAGAGATGCATTTTTTTGTGGAATATCTGAACAGTACCACAGAATTTTTAAAATTCACCTAGAGTTGGGACAGGGCAAGTAGATACTCTTTTTGCTCATTCAGCCAATAGATTTAAACTCAATGTGTACAGGAAGGAAATGTTCTGTAATGCATATTTACATTTTACTAGCAACCACCCCTACACTCAAAAGAAAGGCTTAGTTAAAGGCCAGGCAATAAGAATAGTAAGAAATACCTCACAACATGAGAAAGTATGGGATGAACTAGTCAAACTGAAAGAAATGTTTTAGTAAGAGGTTACCCCCTGAATTAAAGCCAATGGTCTGATCAAATAAGTTTTAGATGAATGGGGAAGCAAGTACAAGCCCCTATTGGGTCTTGGTTTAGATAAATCATCCAATGAAAAAACAGGAGGCTAAATACGAAAAAGAACTTATTATACAACACAATTTTCTAAAGAGAAAAGGGAAATGGTAAGAAGAAACTGGAACATTTTTAGAGTAAACACAGATGTGCATAGCAAGGTGGGGGGATGAACCTACTTTCATTACCAAACCTGGGAAGAATTTTAAACAGATTTTGAAAATAAAATGCCAGAAAGTGCACCTTTCGTTTGTGGTATTTCTACCAGTGGAAGCTGTAGACAGTGTGCATATACTGTCAAGACAAAAACCCTGGTGTTAGACAACATCCTTAAAAAAAAGCAGAACAACATTTTGCAAAGGAAATTGTTCCACCTCTAGAGTGGTATATTTGGCCAAGTGTGATAACTGCCCAGCATATTATGTTGGAAAAACAGAGTGTGCACTTAAGGCATGCATTTATGAACATCTGTATATCACTAACAGGAAGACGAACAATGCCTTATATAAACACCCTAATGTAATGGCTTAAAAAAAAATTCTCCTTTGGCATCTTGCAGAAAACAGAGTAATGGCAGAGGTGCAGACTGGCTATGCAAGAGAGCTTATGTGCCAACTTAGATTATGTGCTACTCTTACCCCCAGGGCTTAACAAATATGTTTATCTAGCACCAGTTTTGAATATGAAGGCTGAAAAATAATTTTATTTATCTGCATTTTTTTAAGTAAAGTATGTCTTATTCACTTAATGTTATACGTATGTGTTTTTAACATACTGTAAGTTTAAAATGTTTAAATGATAAATCAAAGTTTTTTTTAATTAATTATCAAAAAAGTCCAAAAGTGTAAGAAAATGATCTAAAGCAAACGGATATAAAACATAATGAGGAAATATAAAAATACAACAGTGAATCAGTATCTGGTGCAAAACACTTCAATAAAACAAAAACGAGTGTTTTCACAACTGATATTGCTTCTCCAGATCTATGTTAAACGTGAATCAAAGCATTTAAATATACAGACCAAACAAACACATTAAAGCCAATTAATGCTTTAAAGCCCTAGATCTCAAAGCTGGTTTTAAGGGGACATTACCATTAAGCCCCTTACCTCTGTTCGCAGCAAGAATATATATCCATTTAATTTCTAAACATTCAGTATGTGTTTCTACATCTCCACCTCTTTTTGATAACCTTCCCATTTCTAAAGCCATAAATTTAAACATACGTGTCCCTCCTACTTTCACCACATATCTAACCAAAGCATTCCTTGTATTTCTTTTGTTAATGCCATATATATGTTCTATAATACGATCCCTAAGATGTCTAGTGGTCATACCAACATAGTGTGAACCACAAATTTCACATACAGCCAGATGCACTAAATTACTACTGCTACAATCAGCAGACACTTTATTCACTTAGTGGATACAAAAAAGTATTATCTGTCCTAATGTAGCAACAAATGCTGCAACCCCACAGGCATGTGTCCCACATCTATCCCTCAATACATCCTTACTAGGATGACCGACAGTGAGGGGTTTATAACAGAGCAATTTTTTTTAAGAGATGCATTATTTTTAAAAATAAACCATGGTTGTCCAATAAGAATATCTCTATACTTGGAGTCCGACATTAAAACCTTCCAATGTTTCTTAATAATAATCAATGGATGTCAATCCTATATGTGATAAGTAAATCGACATCCTAAGATGATCATGTACCGTATCCCTCACACATACATCAGTGTCACTGATACTAAAATGGGGTCTAGCCTATCGTGGCAATAAGATACATCATTCTGTGCCAACCCAATATCAAAGTCTGTATAGCCCCTCTGTTTGAACTCCTCTGCCAGGGCATCAAAGGAGGTGTACATATCACTATCCTCATTATGTAGTCTTGCTGGCCTTAAAAACTGTCCCCTCAATGTTCATCTTAGTCATTTTCGGATGCATGCTACAAGCATGTAACTTATTATTTACCTTACAGGATTTCTTAAAGTAGCAGGCATTGTATCATCAGTCTTCTGAATGTATACATCCAAGTATTCAATGCTGCTGTTAGATTCATTATACGTAAAACTCAGAAAGCCCATAGCACTCTCCAAGTACCTAACAAAAGGTACAAGCTCATCTGCTGTACCACCCCAAATTAGGAACACATCTACAAAACAATTATAATACAACATTTTATCTGTAAATGAATTACACGTATTAAAAACATATGAAAATTCCCACTGAGCAAGCATCATGTTTGCATAATTATTAGCGCACATGGTGCCCATTGCAACGCCCACCTTCTGAATAAAACAAACAATCAAACATAAAAGCATTATTCGTCAGTATTAATTCAAGAAAAAAACACAAAAGTTCAACCTTCCAACCATCATAGTCTGAATGTGTTAAGTACTGTCTGATAAAAAATCAATCCCAGTATCATTCAGAATTTCAGTAAATAATAATACCACATCCAAGGTCACCAAGATGCATTCTATCCTGTTATTTGATTCAAACCAGCCTGCTAACCTCTTAAAGAAATGCTTAGTATCTAAAGATAGTATCAACTTTCTCCATAAGTGGTCGAAGTTGTTGCTCAACGTAAATTGAGATGGGTTCAGTAGCCCAACCTCTCCCTGAAACAACTGGTCTCATAGGAGCTTTATGCACTTTTGGAAGTCCATATATGACAGGTATCTTAGGACGCTGAATGCTAAAGTAGTCATACATTTCTTTAGTCACACTCCCTTTCAGAAATAAATCATACAGATCTACATTCAGCCTATTCACCATAGAGGAGAGATCTCTGTATCACATGCGGTGTGTGCAAAGTGCATAGTCATCCCCTTTGGAAAAAACAAAATACACACAAACTACCATAACCGTAGTAGTCTCCTAAATACAGAAAATGTAATAAGGGATCTGGGGACCCAAGCAGATTGTAATCTCTCCTTAGATAATCATATTGCCAGTGGTTAGAAAATCCTTCTATGTGGCCCACCTAATCACAAAAGGGTTAGCATCTTGAACAAAAGAGGTTAATTGTGCCCCTCTACTCATCACTCATCAGACCCATCATAGAGTACAATGCCCCATTTGGGATGTACCTTACAAGACACCTGCAACAGCTGGAAAGACCACAGAAGTACCTCACCAAGAGGATAACTGGCCTCAAACAGATGCCCTATGCAGCCCGACTGAAGAAATTCCAGCTGTACTCTGTTGCATACCGCTTATTCAGAGGCGATCTCTGCCTGACATACAAAGCCATGTCCAACCCAGAATTGATGGACATGCTCCACCTAAAAAAAGAAAGAAAAAAAAAAATCCCCAAGAGCCACACGCTCTAGGGATCTAAACCTCACCACAACTATAAATAGGACGTGCTGGAAGGATAGATTCCGGTCCCAGAGACTCCCCATGCTTTGGAACAGGATTCCAATCCAAATTAGGCAGAGCCCCTCACTAACACTCTTCAAGAGAAACTTTGACGAGTGGATGGGAAACAGAAAATTTAACCCCAGGGATCACTGCAGTGGCTCTGCTGGACAGAAGCACAGGGAACTAATGGCTCTGCTAGACAGAGGCATAGGGAACTAATCTAAGGGGGTTGACGAAAGCCAACACATTCTGGCTAGGCTTATAGATGCCCTCGGCCAAGTATTTACTTATGTGTGCATTGAACATACTATGCATAGTCATAACATATTCAGCTGTATCCATTACAACAAGACACACCCTTATCAGCAGGACATATATAAATATCATTGCGTCGAACCAAATCATTAAGTACTGCAGATTTTTCTTTACTCAAATGATAAGGTCTATTTGAAACCCTATTTTCACAGATGTTAAACAATTCATATATGTCATGCTCATATAACTTAGAAAATGCTTCATCCAAGGGGGGATTCTAATGTTCTACTGATACTGATGTGCTGTCTTTTTGCTTCTGGCAATCATAACACTATTCAATGTTAATTGTCCTCTCTGCAGATTTAAATATCAGTTATTCTAATACATAATCAATAACGTGTGTATAGTTTCTGAACAGCTCTAAAAAAGCTCCTATTTTTAGTTCATAATGTTTGTTTAGTTGTTACAAAGGCATGATCCTTTTCCTCTTTTCACTGCTCATTTCGTTTGCAAGCATACAATTCTCATCCAGCCGTGTCTTTGTACTTGCACTGCTTCAGCCATGTTGTTAGCTTGTCTCTTCTTTTTTCTTACAATAGTGTTCTTTAACCCTTCCAAGCTCAGTTTTGATTTCTTACTTTTAGCCTTTCCTTTCCGTCTGTTTTCTACCTTCCCTGATGGAAAACT
Organism: Protopterus annectens; assembly: GCF_019279795.1. NCBI lineage: Eukaryota > Metazoa > Chordata > Ceratodontiformes > Protopteridae > Protopterus > Protopterus annectens. The sequence continues at coordinate 280,235,899 of NC_056739.1, forward strand.
GATGTTATTTTCTGTAGACTGAATGTTTTGCGATTGAGCAATGTTATACAACAGATTACACAGAATGATAAAGCAGAGTCATTTTTGTATATATACTCTCTGCATTGACAAATTCCCCCCCCCCCACCCCCAGCTATTTGTGGTGAACTTTTTTCCCCTTTTTCTTCTACATTCTCTGGATCCACAGATTACTGAATACTTGTATTTCGAATTCCAAAGTTGTAATCAGCAATGTTTAACAGGAGTAGAATGACTTTTACTGGCAGAGGACACTTTCTTTCCTAAATCCGTTTATTAATCATCTCATCAGCCCTGTCATTACTCTACATAACATTTTTCCAAGCTGTGCCAACTGCACCAATGTAAAGCATCTTCAGTAAATCTAGATTTACTATTAACACTAGTAAGCAAATTATCCAACAGTTGGGATGAGGAGGAAGAAAAGTCTCCATTGTTATCAAATGTTTATATATTTATACTGAATGTGTGTGTGTGTGTGTGTGTGTGTGTGTGTGTGTGTGTGTGTGTGTGTGTGTATGTGTGTATAAATATATAGTTCCCCTTTATAATCTTGAAATACTAAAATCTCCAATTTCAGTATCCCAAGACCATAAAAGGCAAAACTTCAAAATAGCAAAAGTGCATAAGTGCAAATCCGAATATCTCGAATTGCGTTTATGCATGTATGCTATGTGAAGTGCTTGGCTGGAATGGGTGAGTGAGTGTGTGTGTTTTTCTAAGTTGTACATGTGGGTTAGGGTAGGGAGGTGGAACTATGAGTGCGAGTGCTGTGTGGTGTGTGTACATGTGAGGGACTGTAGAATGTCTGGGTGTGTTTCTTACTTTTCTGTTTGTGCGATCTCGGAATTGGTACAAATAAGTATGGGGGGGTGTGGGGGGCACAGCCCCTCTGCTTACATGTAGTGTAGGGTTGTATAGTTTGTGTGGTGTGGGTAGAATGGTCTGTGTGTTGTATGGTGTATGTATGTTCGTGATTGTGTGTTTCGTGCTGTTGGGTTTCGGGAGTGTGAGTCGTTCGCATTTCTAGTTTCAAGATACTGAAATTCAACATTTCAGTATTTTGAGATTATAAAGGGGAACTAATATATATATATATATATATATATATATATATATATATATATATATATATATATATATATATATATATATATGCACACACACACAAACACACATATATATCATACATATATATGTGTAACCTTCATTTCATCGACAGCTCATTTCACTGACAAGCAAATCAGCAAGACCAATTCACTGAAAGTTCATTTCACGGACAACTCATTTCGTCAGCAGTTATATATGGCCTGTTCCCCACTGTAGTGAGATTATGGAGTTAGAATATATAGGGGGGCACAGCCCCCCACATACTTTGGTTGTATATTGTTTTCTGCAAAACAGTTATTCATTGCACTTGTAATTATCCATCTGTATCGTTTAAAACGTTTATAATATATGTGGGGGGCTGTTTCCCCCACACCCAACCATTACTATATATTCTAACTCCAGGATCGCACTACAGTGGGGAACAGGCCATATATAACTGTCGACAAAATGAGTTTCAGTGAAATGGGTTGTCAGTTGAATGAACTTTCAGTGAATTGGTCTTGCTGATTTGTCGGTCAGTGAAATGAGCTGTTGAAATGAAGGTAACCCATATATATGTATATAAACCCATCTATATGTATATATAAAATAAATGAGAGAGGGGAAATGGATGAATGGGCGCACACACACACACACACACACACACACACACACACACACACACACACACACACACACACACACTGGGCAAGATACTTGTGCTTTAACAAATCACTAATGGCATTCTCATTTAAAGGATCTATTCTCAACTACAAACAATTAAAAGAATTTTAAAAGAATCAAAATCAATGACCACAACATGCAAAGAAATTACACCAAGTCAAAATTATATGAGGAAAATCACACAAATATGCAAATATTAAAGTACACTAAGCTAACCTTGTAGAAGTAATTCATAAAGTACTCACCCTGACCTACTGTACCAGCTGTGCCAGTCACACTAAAAGATTAGATGTCCATTGTATCTTGCATGCTATTAGTTAAAATCGTACCTCATTATAAAATGAGAAAAATCAGAGAATAAAATATCAAAATAAATCTTCTCTTACTAGTCAGTTGCACAATAAATCACAAACCATCAATGGATGGTTTCAGATAAGGTCTGGAGTGTTTGAATGTCAAATGGTCCTTAGAGGTGTACCAGTCATCATGGGGAGTGTCCACAACTGGCATACATGTGGAGTATGAAGGCAAGAACTATGTTAATTATAGCAAAATGGGTTTTGATGCAAGGCCAGTTTACATCCAAGACAGAGAACAGTACTGTAGCCTAGATGGAAGTTAGCTACAAATTAGGCAATTCTGTTTTAGTTTTGACATAAGCAACAGAACTGCAGATTTGTAAAGACACTGGTACCATACAGATGGGAAAAACAATCCCTTGCACAGGTGTTCATTATGAAATCCAAAAGAATATGCAGCAGCAGAAGTCTAGATGGTCTTTGCAACTGGAGAATCACAGATAAGTTACGGTTAGGGAGGGACTGATTTGGCTGGCATGACCCAAGACTTGTCACTAAATGCCTACCTACAGGTCACTTTCTTAAAAGGTCTTGATGTATAGCAAAAGTAGTCTCTCCGATTTTGACAGTGCTTTATACTGCATTAAAGGGTCAGAAAACTTAATGCAGTGGTACTGTAACCATACAAGATTAATATGTCTGATTTTAAATGGCAGGGATGATCCGATGAAGTAATATGACTAACACTAAGGCACTGATGTGTTGAATTATTCACAACAAACACTCGATACACTGGTCTAGACTAACCCTGTACAGAAAATAATCCACTACACTGAATGCAGAGAGATGAAGAAGGGATGAATTATTTCATGCTGCAAAACTGAGCAAAGTAAGAGGGGATTGATCTAACATTTCAGAAGGCAGACATTAGAAGGTAATCCAAGAAAATATTAAAAATGATGCCACAGTCTTCTTTCTATTGATCTGCCAGTGTGAGCAGGGGGTGATAATTAGTTGCATCAAGCCGCAGTGATTAAAGTGGGGAGAAATAATTGTTGACAAACTACTCTAGGTAATGATCAGGTCTTCAAGCATGAGTATTTCAGACTTGATATTATCTTGAAGCCAACAGAATTTTGTGGGTGGGTGGGTGACAGCAAACACTAAGAGTAATACATGTTATAACAGCAAGCTTTTTAGAAATAAGTGCAGGATTCCTCTCACATGATGCAGTGACTTGAGAAGGTTGGAGAAAACTGTTCCTGCAGAGTGCAGCAACTAACAGTGCTTTTTGGGCTCATGCTGGGGGAAAGTACATCAATACCCTTCTCGGAGTGAAGCAGTTTAAGGTACTTTAAATAGGTCTGCAGCAAATGATACCCAGCTCTAGGTAGTGAACTAAGAAATTGATTTTCCAAATACCAACATTACAGCCTCCCCACAGCAGTTTGATCAACTTATGATCTCTGCACACACATTACAGTTACCCCTACCCATTGCAACTTGGTTCTTCGCATCCCATATACTAAACACAGCTCTGCCCATATTTACTTACTTATCTACCATAGTTAACCACTGAACAGCATGGATCTTTTCTTAGACTCAGTAAAAAAGTAATATTTGGTTAACGGACTTGCTCAGTCACACCAGAGGCAAATGGAGGCGGATGGAATAAAATCCTGAACATTCCTGGTATAAGACAGTGCAACTTATACTTCCTTCTTGTAGCTGGGTAGTCAGAAGAAAGCATTCTCCTCCCACTTGCTGATCAGTCCCTGCCACATACAATTTTGTACACCAACAAATTATCCCATACTACTTGGTGCCTGGTACACCATAAGCAACACATATACCCCATGCCAGTATGATGCCCTGCTCCATCAAAATTATAGCAGAGTATGCCAAGTCACTTGCACAAGTCCTGAACAAATGAAAAAAATTCATGGACATTCACACTTAATTTTATTGCTTGAATAGAGTGGGAATGAGAAGCAGAACAAAATGATGTCTAACTACTCATGTAGTGCTACTCACGTTTGCACAGTGAACAGAAAGGTGGAACTGATAAGATACATTCCACACTGCCTGTGGCATGGCAGGCCTTGCCCCTTCACCTCCCTTCCTGTTCTGCTTTCATAGCACCCAAAGCCAAAGATTTTGGGGAATAATGCTGCCCCCCCATGTCCATGGACTGTGATAGCAGCAGATGCTCAACTTTGTACAAAGCTTCACTGATAAGAGTGATAGACAAGATGCACTGTGCTGTGCATGAATACCACTAACTGTAGTAACAGACAGGATGCACTGTGCTGTGCACGAATACCACTAACTGCAGTAACACACAGGACGCACTGTGCTGTGCATGAATACCACTAACTGTAGTAACAGACAGGACGCACTGTGCTGTGCACGAATACCACTAAGTGTAGTAACAGACAAGATGCACTGTGCTGTGCATAGCTTACAGCACAGCTTCTTCATGAAGACCACTAACTGCAGTGATATCAAAAAGCTGATGTTTAACAAGCATTAACAACTCTTCATTTTTAGTAGGATAAAAGGGTGAGCAAATTCCATTTGTAATCCACCATTAATAAACAGCATGTCCTTTGCTAGGCAATGACAAACATTTCACAATATTTCTCCAAATCCTTTGGATTTTTCTCTGAAATTTCAAACAAGCACACGCCAAAAGTACATCCAGTCCTATTATATCTTGCTGTTCTTATCCATGTAGCAAAACACTCTCAAATACACAGACACAACAAATAAATACAAGAACACCAGGTGGTTCTGTACTGGGTATTTTCCATTTTTCTTTTCAGAAGGTAAAAATGTAAGACAAAGTAAATGAGTGCAGATTAGGAAGCACTGTTACTTCCACAACAGAATCAATGATGCTTCAGGGGACCATATCACTTATGGTACTCCAAATGCAGTCTCACTTCTTTTAGCTTTACTCAGTTAGGGGTTGCCACAGCAGAACAGTCTGCAGAATGATTGGCAGTGGAGTTTTACAGTGTCGAGTGGCCAGCCCGATACCCAACCTTCCACAAAAGGCACATACATGCACAAACTCATACCTAGGGTCAATTTAGAATGTCCAATCCACGTACAGCATGTCTTTGACATGTGAGAAGAAATCAGAGCACCCAGAGGAAACCCACGGGACCACAGGGAGGACATGCAGAGTCCGCACAGAAGGCACCCCAGCTGAGTATCAGACTGGAGAACCTCTTGCTGTGAGGTGGCAGTGCTAACCTCTGCACCACCAAGGGCACCCTCCAAAAGCAGTCTCACATTTAACAAATATAATACACCTGCAATGTTTTGGAAAGAGATCTGAATTTTAGTTACTGTATATATATCAACTTCACTTCATTACAAAATAAATAAAACTACTTGAACTCCTGTGTCATTTTTGTTAATACAAATATATTCTAGCACCTTGGCTAACTCCAAGGAGAATCACTGATCTGCAGACACCAGTTAAATATTTTAGTGCAGCTATTAATGCATACCTATAAAACTCTGTCCAAAAAGAGTTACACAAAGAGGGGCAACAAACTTAAAACGATATGTTCAAGTACTAGACAATTAGTCTGCAAACCACTACAAGCCCATCTAAAATCACTATGCATGTCTAGTCAAAAACTCTATTCAAAAGTTGGAAGTATAGCTGCTCCCAATCACCACACAGACAACTTAAAAACACAACAAACGGAAAAATAAGAAAACCACTGCCTGTGGTAAAGAAAAAGCACTCACTTTAATGTAGCCACACTATAAAAATATAAACTAAATTAACATACAAATTTCACGGACTAAGCGCTTTCGCCTGATAAAATATTAAGGCATCATCAAAGTCAGTGAAAACATCTTTAAGCTCCATTTAAATAGCACCAGATCTTAAAGTCAATCATTACATCATTTCCTGCCATGTCAAATTATGTAATATGAAGAATAAAATATCTAATAAATAAATAGTAAAAATTTTAAAACAGTTAAAAGTTAAAAATAAAATATCTGGAATGCAACTTTAGCCTGTTATAAAATGGTAAATGAAACTAATCTTTGCAAAAGGTAGATCATGAACACTTTAAACCAGATAAAACATATTATACATATTTATTTTTAACTTTTAACGGTTTTAAAATTTTTACTATTTTATTCTTCATATTACATAATTTGACATGGCAGGAAATGTAAAGATTGACTAAGATCTGGTGTTATTTAAATAGAGCTTAAAGATGTTTTCACTGACTAATGATACCTTAATATTTTATCAGGCGAAAGCGCTTAGTCCGTGAAATTTGTATGTTAATTTAGTTTATATTTTTATAGTGTGGATACATTAAAGTTAGTGCTTTTTCTTTTCCACAGGCAGTGGTTTTCTTATTTTTCTGTTTTTTCTATTCAAAAGTTCATTCTAGCCTCAAGGGCAAGACAAGATAGACCAGGTAAGACCAAGGCAGTCCCATCCAATCATCTAAGCTTATTTTGGGGGTGGCAAGGGTGCTACTACATTTGACATATAGTAGATATTTGTTCTAGAAATGAGGGTTATGTTGGGGTATGAATCTATCATGCCAATATGCTTCATTTGTTGATGAAGATACATTTCCTTTAACAATGTATCAGGGGGTACAGTTTGTTCTGTGAAAGAATACGAGGTGAGAGATGGCCAATCTTTCATCAAAAGGCTAAATACAGATATCCACACAGGAATTTCTAGGAGGTGAGGTCTGGCTGCCTATCCTGATAACCAAGAAAAAATCAGTGACCTCAAAAATCTTAGTTATGAACTTCTGGGGTCTCACAAGTTGAAAGATGTGAAAATATTTTGCTTACCAAAATGAACTAGGGTAACATTTTTCAAACTTAATTTGAGGTCATTGCCCTTGCACCAATTGTTAATTTGGTCTCCAGTGAAGATCAAATAAAAACAATGAATGGCCAGAGTGTTGGCCTAAAGGTCTGAAAAATATATGCTAAACAGAACAGTGCCCAACACTGAGCCATTTGTGATACCACTGGTACCTTTTTTGCTTTCAGAAGTGGTACCCGAAACTCGACTACACAGGTTCTGTCAGACAACCAGTTAGCTTGCCACCATGCAACATAAGGATTTTTACTCAGATTTACAAGTCTGTCAATAATGCCTGCATGGGGAATAGTATCAAAGGCCATGGACATGTCCAGATATGCCGTATGTGCTGTATACCAGCTATGTACCGATTTGGTTACATTTTTAAATGAATTAATGAGGTTAAAGAGGCAAGGTCTTTCCTTTGACAAAACCAATTGGTGAGGGTCTAGGATTGGGAAATTTTCACTGTCCAGATTAATGAGGCCTGAGACAATACACTCCATAGCATTATATACGAGGATAATGAGACCAATAGGTTTCTTGTAACCAGGCACTGTGGTTGGGCCAGCCTCATGTAATGGCATTACAACTGCAGTTTTCCAGGACTCAGGAATGTAACCAGTGGAGAGGCTTGGATTAAAGAGGTTAACCAGGCATTCAGATAGGCCACACTGACACTAATAATCAAGCAAACTGATATATCAGCACCCACTGAGGTGCTCTTATCTTATGAAAGAGCTGTGAGAACTTGTTCCATAGTAATTCAAGTTGGTCACTGGGACTGTGGAAGCTGAGAAATAGCTATGGTTCATAGGTTCATAGTTCATAGGTTCATAGTTTAGTACTAAGCTAACTGCCCTTGCGAGCCATTTTAAGCCTAGCCAATTATCCCTTGTGAGACTCAAACCCTGCACCTTGTGTTTGTAAGGCAAACACCTTAGCCATTAAGCCATTAAGCCACCCTCCCAACCCCTATGGAACTGAAGATGGCAGTAAAATTTATACAGTATTTCCCAGCTAGGACATTAGCTAATTCCTTTAAATCACAGTGAGCATTATTACATTGAACTAGCTCAGAACACTGTAAGACCATCATGTTTTTAAATTCCAGACATAGTGTAAAAATAGGGTTTATACTTATTTTGGGCTTTAGTAACTATTTTAAGTTTTTACTAACCTTTGCACTTCCTAATGGTTCTCTTAAGCTTTTTACTAGTTTGTGCACAAGTTCTTTAGGTGGACAGAACAAGACCTCTTATAAACATTAAGCAATTCCTCTTGTTATATAATTTAATTATGTGGGTATTCTACCATGGGGGTTTGTTTTTTTAAATTTCTTACATTTGTTGCAACTAGGAACTAAATTAATCAATACAAGTCATTTAAATGGGAGTAGAAATCACTGGAATGGGCAGTAGCTTTAGCAATAGGATCCAAAGAAGGATTACAATGGGATTTATTTTAAACATCAAGTAAATGAAGGCATTTCCTTTGGAGAAGTACCTAAACAAAAATCTATTTACTATGGAAGAACCACCAGTTTTAAAGGAAAAGGTCACTAACCTAGTCTGATTTAACAAGACTGGGCAAATGAAATGGAGATCTGCAAGCTGTGGCCATATTTATGAGGATTAGATCAAGGATACTGTGGCCCCGGTCAGGACAGTTAACTATTTGCAAAAGAGTTAGCATTTACAATTTAAAGGACATAATGGGCATGCTAACCATTGCAGTGCGGATCAACCAGTTTATTGATGGGCAGTAGTCCCCCAGTAGAAAGGGGTAGGGTTTAATGGGGATTTAATTTAATGTGATCAGACAGTTATTGTGCTTAGATGATAGCATAGAAGGTGCTCTGTAACTAGCAATTAAGTAGTCATTAGTCTTATTTATGCTGATTGGCCATCTAGAAGTTCAAACATAGTGTCCTAAGGAAAAGTGTTATGAAGTGATGACCTGACGAGTACTGATATTTCCTCAAAATTAGTACATCTGAAGGAGTGATAGGCACAATATCTAGAAAAAGAGGGAGTGCTTTCATCACTCTGAAACCATGACAATATAACTGCAAAATATATGAATGGATTCAAGTTGCAAGAGAGCCTCAGATTCATACATTGTTTTTAAGACTCTTGACATTGAGTAGAGCTATATTAAGTTGATCCAAAATAGAATTTGCTAGGTTGGAATGTCCATCAGATGGACTCTGCCTTAGAAAAAAACACAACAAAAGAAGTACTATTGGGGTACCACAAGCTTTATCTAGAACATGAAAGCCTTGGTAAGAGGTGCAGAGCATCCCTGACAAAAAGAAGGCTTCTCAGCAATCACTGGCTACACCAGCTATATAGACAATCTTGTCCCTAAATCTCAGCATCGTTCTGGGTAATGACTACCTTCACAAACAAACTAACATCTTTTTCACCTCTAGAGGAAAATAAGAATCTGATATTCACATGTAATATCTACACCTGGTAAAATTTTATCTACTCCCAAAACAGTATAATTTTGACTCAATATAAGCTTACACTTACATTAGGAATCACAACATCCGGGAGAAAAAAAATAACCTTTGCTTACCTCTGCATTCCTTGCTCAAAGCATAAATGGATTATTTGAGATTATGAGGGACATACCTAACCACAGGTCCAAGCTCTAAACAGCTTCATTGTGACATCCAGATTCTCCATCATTATGAAAAATACATGAAATTTGCTCAGGCTTCTTAATTCTTAAAAGATTACATCAGCAGCAGTTTGAATCTGTTAAGTTACTTTGACTTTTATAAGTCTGGAAATGGCCTTTCTGGGCTTTTTAAAGGACATCAAAATTAATTCATAGTAGTAAATATTTGCACAAAACATTGTACTCTAAATTAAAACGAGAGAAGTCTTGGTAAATTAGCCCCACAAAAATAGGGCTAGCAGGTACAGATTCAGAACACTGTCTCTGATACTCTAATATTTTGGGTCCAATGCTATTATTCTCTGTCTGTGTGTCATGAAGGGGTGAAAAAGAAAGCTATTCCCCACCCCCCAAAAATACAGTTTGCATTTTAAATCATCCCATCCTACACCTAGGTGAAGATAACCGTGAAGTCATATTTTTCCAGATGCTTCCTCTACCTTATCCTTGCATGTGAAAGAGTAAATAAAAAAAAAAAACAGTGCCAGAGAATGGGCAGGAAAGAGGAGACCTAGAAACTAAGCAGATAAAGAACAGAGATACAAAAACAAATTAAGCTGATACTAATTAAGAGACATTGCAGAAATTGCAGACTGAGGTAAACAGAAAGGAATGCCTTTCAAGAAAATGAGACTATAAAAGCACAAAGGAGGATGGGTGGAAAAGTCTGAACATGTATATAAAAGTTAATTTAGACAGGTATTACTGCAAGATATTCAGATTAAATCCCATTGCGAAACTGTTGTAAGACGGTTACTATTTATCGATCCAGCATACCAATGCTATGGATATCGGTTGATAAAATGGGTATTTTCTAAAATGGGAGCTGTAAGAAGGAAGTCTTGCAAAGTTATTGCTATTACTAGGGGTATATTTCAACACAAGTACATTTAAAGAGAAGAAACACATGTCAGGTGTAATTAAAACAGTGCTTTAAAATTTAGTGAACAAACATATAATGTTTTATGTTTGTGGTGTGCAAAGGCAAAGGAATTTATTTTCCATATTGGAAAGAGGATACATTAATGTAGCTATTTTACTCTCGGCACATTGTGCTGATGTGAGGTATTGCCAGCTATGCCAGGAGAAATAAGGCAGTGAATGTGTAACATATGCCAGCCTAGCTAGCTGGAGTTTTATAAAGAATTGTGTCATTTATTTATCACACTGATTTGTACAGATGCTTGTGCTGAAAATGTATTTGTAAAGCTGCTTGTGTTAAAAATGTGCCAACAGTGGGTCCTGCTGGACAGAAAAGAAATACAAAACAGTCCGACATACAGGTGTAACTGTTGAAATGAATATATTGTAACAGAGGATAATCTCAGTCCAGCTAACTTTAAAAAATAGTCTAAAATTACCTTGTTTAAACCATAAATATTATGTCTTCTAGTTCTGACTGCAGCCAGAGACAAAATGTCTGAAAACCAGAAGTAGGAATTCTACTGTTTTGTCCTTAGGGGTGAACTAATTGCTACTGTGGAAGTTTTGAAATGGTTTTATAGCTTCCAGATACTATAACATATCTCTGCAAAGCTCTATCTGTATGAATGGTAACATGTATCTGCTAGATTCTGGTTCAGTTTCTAGTAAAGGGGTACTGTGGGAACCAGATTCAGCTGACCAGATGTATGTGATGTCATTCTGCAATCCAGCACTGAAATGATGTTTTAATACTAGATGAGACAGAAGTCTCAGGGCAGTCTGTTTTTGAAACCTGACAAAAGGAGGGCCACTCACCCACTTCATCTTGCCTTGCTTTAGTAAGTAACCAGAGCATACCAATTCTTTAGATCAGTCAGGAAAATATAGTGAGATTAATTAAGTACTGTTTTTTCTGTGTGTGTGTGAACCTTTCCATCAGTTATTTTTAATCTTTCCTGTGACTGAAACTCTGGTGTTTGCAGTAGAATAGATAGTTAGTATTTTCCTGTTATTTTTTCATTGTGGCTGGTCTTTTAGAGAATATTTTAACCTTTGAGAGAACTCATATTTATTTGGTGACACTGTGGCCAGTCCTGAAAGCCTTGCTGCATTAGTCAAACACTACCATCTGTATTAGTATTCATTTTACTCAGTATAATTGTGCACCCTTTAAAGCCAGCCACTCTAAGGTGCTTACAAAGTGTTTTGGTGGCAGTGGAACTACATTATAGTCTGGGCATAGCTGGTACGTCTGTGCCAGCCTTTCCCAGGTGAGTGTGTATATGCAAAAATCAAATCTCAAAGTGTGTGTGTGTCAGCAACATGGAGCAGGGACACAGCACTGGTTTCACAGCAAGGGTGGTTGGCTTGAAACACTCGGCTGAAGACTCAATTCTACACCTGTGTCAGTGGGGAGTCTTATGGGGGCCTGGAGTGGGAGTGTGAGTGTGTGAGAGAGAGAGAGTGAGAGAGTGAAAAAAAACAGCCCCTGGACTGTGTGTGTTCCCTGTGTGATCTTAATGGAAATTGTGTTTGGCGCAGAGAGCTACATCTGGAAATACTGCGCGTATCTACTTTTGCTCAAGTGAACGTCCCTCACCAATGCCAGTGTTGAGGATTCAAGTTACTTGATTATTGGCCCAGAGCAGGGACGTCACTACTTTCTAAAATGGGAGTTGTAAGAAGAAAGTTTTGCAAACAGTTAGCATTTGTATTATTGGGGGCTGATGTAACACAAACATGTTTAAAGAGAAGAAAAAAACAGAGGTGTGGAGTGTGCAATGGCAAGCGAATTTATTTTATATATTGGAAAGAAAGGGTACATTAATGTGGCTATTTTACTCTCAGCACATCTTCATTTAACATCTTATAAGGGGGAAACTAGGTTTTATGAACCATATTTATTAACTTATTGTGAAAAAGGGCAGTTTGTAAATCCAAAGAACAGCAGATAGCACAGAAGCTAAAAAGGTTTGAAACTACGGAAAGGCTTATACTTTGGTAATAATGCATTCCTATACACTAGAAATTGATATTGGGAGCAAATGTGATATCCTGAGGGTATGCGGGGGGGTTATAGACATGCTAGAAATACATTCCAAAACAACTCTGAATAATACTCATGGGCAAATGGTAAATTAAGATTCTTTTTACAGAAAAGGGGGAAAATGAATTACACAGATTATACTTCCTTTGTGTAACAGATTAGCAGTGTGTGTGTGTTTATTTTACACACACACCCCTAAATAATTCTTGTAAACTTGTAAAAGGCTTGTTAAAAGAATATGGAGAAAAGTAGAACCTTTTTGGAGAGAATAATGCAAATACAACAGAAAAAATATTTTGGGACAAACACTGAAGAACAAAATAAACACTGACACTTAACTATGCTTATTGTACAAAAAAAATCTTTCCCCGTCATTGCACTGATAAAGACAAAGGGCATGCCTAAATGTACTGCATAATGTAGACCAGTTCCAACAATTAAATACCAAGACATAGCATGTCAACTACAGTAGCACCATAAAGATATAAACAAAAAACAAACATGTTTTTGATTTTGAGCTTAGGATAAATAAGTTTCTTTGTGATGCCATAAACGTTTGCTCAATTTGCCAAGTTAAAATTGTTTGTGGTTCAAAGCACTTTCAGTATCACATCCATATATTGGAGGAAAACTATTTCCAGTAAAATGAAAGCAAAAAAAATGATGTGACAAGCTATCATTGAGGATATCAAGTGTGTATGTGTGTGTGTGTGTGTGTGTGTGTGTGTGTGTGTGTGTGTGTGTGTGTCCGCTACTTGGAGCATCAGGAAGAGCTCACTTGCAAATTAGTGTAGAAGTCTTCAAGGTGATTCTGATGTCTGTAGGCGGTTTTCTTTGAGGACCAATTTCAAGAACACAAATATATATAAAAAAAAATGATATTTTTATTTTTTTTTTTTTTTTTACATTCATTGTTTACCAGGATAGTCCAACTGAGCAAAACCCATTTTCAAAGGGGGCTCAGGGAGAAAAGCTCCAGAACTACAATTACAAAAAGTCTGACAAATGTTTATATGAAATTAAATAAGGGGTACAAAAGTAGGATGAGAAATTATACAATTCTATTATTGTTGAATGCATTTTCAGTCATCTGATGAAACTCATCAGCACAACAAATACTCATCTCTGTACTGGTTTCAATGCTTTTTCTTCAGTTCTCGCATATCTCATGTCAAAGCATTCACTATTTTTTTTTCAAAAAATCTTCTGAATTTATATATGCACACACAATTTTTTGCCTTTATGACTAACAAGGGTATAAAATTGTACAGGACATGCACATTATAGGTATAAAACAGTGGAAGTAGCAGGCATAATTTTAAGAGGATTGTGTTTTGAAAAGGGCAAAGAAAAAATAGTTTTGAAGTGAGTAAGGCTTCATTAATTTGTCAGTTAAGGAACTGTGCTCCCCACTGTCACTGAAAAAGTGACAGCACAAGAACTTTATGCCTATTGGCAACATCAAGAATGAATTTCTACAACTTTTAAGTGATCATGTAGCACCAGTTTTCTTAAAGATATTTGACTGTTGAAGGAATATAATGGCAAATGTCAGTCATACCAATCTTCTTTTTGTTTAAAAGAATGGGGTGCACAAAATTGGGGAACTAATGAATGGTAAGCATATCTGATGGAAGACAGCAAGAGTCTAGTAAAACTGTGTTTAAGTAGGTTATTACAAAAAGTAAGCAAATGTTTCACTAGCTCTGTTCTGTTGTGAGCAGGCCAGTCAGTAGGTAGGCTTGGCTTCTGTTATGGGAAACAACCTCAGAACAAGAGGAAGCGTGAAGTAAAGATAAGTGTTAAGATAAGCAGAGTTTTTTAGCACACCAAATTCATGTTCATAGGTAAATACTAAGCTACCAGTCTACAGACTATTATAAGCCTAGCCAATAACCAGAGGTCAGAATCAAACCCTGTACCTTGCATCTGCGAGTGATACCACCAAGGAAGAATGATGTACAGGAAAACAAAAACTATATTGGGGCTATAGAAAAACGTAAATGATTTCATTTAAGACAAGAAGGGATACAAGACATTACTCTGAACAAAAATGCAAAGCGACAGTAAAGAGGCAAAAGCTGACTGAATGAAACCAACAAAGTGTGGTGGGGGGGTTCCTGTTAAAGTTTTAACCCATATAGTTCTGGACCATGGAGTGATATGCCTTCCTCCATAGAAATGCCCAAACCAGTCACCTTTATAAGGATTTTATCAAAGAGCACAACGAACCTTCTGAGTTGGCATGAATAAGAAAATGGATGGCTTTTTTGCTTCCCAGAAGCTACTACAAAGATGTATACTTTTTTTCCATGAAAGTTTTTTTTTTGAGAAAAAAAGCGGAGGAGGGATTGCACAAAAAAAGCCAAGATGCTACAGCAGTCAAAAAGGTGGCATGCGCAGTCAGATGAAATGCTCATCAGGAGGCTGCCTGATATACAAGTTCTTCAACATCAAGGTTGACCAAAAGGGTGTTAACTTAATACAGGTAAATCATAATGGGTTTACGCAATAATGCAGATATTATGATAAAAGGGTATTATGAGAGTTTGTTTTTTTAACTGTCAGAATAATCACTGTTTTTTTTAAGACTCATGCAAGAGAAGGTTGTCAAGATTCATAGCTCTCAACCTGCAGACACTGAAAACAGAACAAAGACCTTTAAATATTAATTGCATCCAGCTTAAATCTGGACATCTCATTAGTATAAACTTTTAATACAAAATAGAACACAACTCTACCTGATTCCAGTAGGAATGTACGATAATACTCACGTTTAAAACACACAGTGATAAAAATGATGGAAAATAAGCACATTAACAGAGAGAGAGTGAAAATCTGTAGACTTTAATGAAATGTATTGCAAAATTCTATCACATAAGATCATTTATTGCTGCATCAGAGAAGGGAGATTGAAAATGTGTGTCCTCTCTCTTTAAATTATTGGAGTCACTAGTATGTTGGTTATGTAGTGTGGGTTTTCTGTGTACTTGACAGCTTTAAAATTCACAAGTGATGAAGTGAAAAACTGTATCAAGGGGTAAATCAAGTCCAGGGGCAGCCCGTGCTATTGGACTGCCGGACTGCAGCCCCCTCAACTGTAAAATAAAGAAAAAGTAATAAAATAAAAAGAAAATGAAAAGATAAAAAAAATTTAAAAATTGCAGACTTTCGTGCATGCACACTAGTCTGGACTGCTGCCGAGACAGTCTGGAGCATGCACAGAGTGTCTCAACAGCAGACCTGACTGGGAAGAACGGAGCTCCCAGCTCGCTGGGGATGTCAGCAGCGGGGTCTGTATTTGCGCGGGTTTTCGTAGCATAGGGATGTGGAGTGGTTTGCTACAAGATCTACTCAGCAGCAGTGGTTTGCTACAAGATCTACTACAGGTGTGTGTGTGTGTGTGTGTGTGTTATACTGGTGGTGTGGTAGGGAATACCTCAGGCTTGAACCCTGTACCTTGTATGCAGGTGTTAAAGACCTGAATTTCCTACCCACCACCATTTGTAAAAAAATTGCAGATTTTTGCCTCATAGTTGATCTGATCTGTTCCTCATAATATATGTGGTTTGTAAATGGTGCAATGTTTGGTATTTGATGGTGCAGTGGTAGCATTGTTGCCTCACAGCTGCAGTTTCTCAGGTTTGATTCTTGGCTGGGGTGCCTTCTTTGTGGGGTCTGTATCTTCTCCCTGTGTTTGTGTGGGTTTGCTTTTGTGTCCTCCCATGTTACAAAGACATGTCAGCATTATTTCTTCCTGGGCCTCTGCTGAAAATTGATTTCTGGTCCAAGTCAGACTGTCCTGATTAACAAATGTTAAATAAAATTGACAGGCATTTGAATTTCAGACTTCAGGTTTCTGAATGTTTAATTCCTTACATATTTGATGGTGCAGTCATGCAGTGGCAGTATTGTTGCCTCACAGCTATAGGTTTTCTGGTTTGATTCTTGGCTGGGGTGCCTTCTGTGTGGAGTCTGCGTGGATTTGCTCTGGTGTCCTGCTATTTTACAAAGACATGTGTCTACAGTATTTCTCCCTGGGTCTCTGCTGAAAATTGTTTTTGTTCCGTCAGAAGTAAAATTGACAGGCATTTGAATTTCAGACTTCATATTCTTCAGAAAATACATAATAAAACAACTTTTTATTCTAGCAATAAATATATAGTAACACAACCTTTTATTATAGCAATTTTCTAAGTTTATAAGATGACTATTTGAAATTTGTCGTTATTTTTAGGACTGTATTACCCTGTTATTGGCTTTGTCCAGGTTTTTTGTGCTAAGGTTGACAGCTATGGCAAGAACTGAATTCACTGAATATGTTTGAGGGCTGTATTCCCGCATTACTGGGTTTGTCCAGGTGTTTTGTGCTAAGAGGTTGACGGCTATGGTGAGAACTGAATTCATTAAATGATAGCCATTTAAGTTTCAGCCTTCCTCTCTTTCACAAAGCAGGTGATTTGGTGTAGTGGTATGTTGCTCTGACTGTTTTGCACAGGGACCATGGCAGTAAAATGTATGGTGGCAACACAGCATTTTTCTTTTACAAAGCAGGTGATTTGGCATAGTGGTATGTTGTTCTGACTCTTTTGCACAGGGACCTTGGCAGTAAAATGTATGGTGGTAACACAGCATTTTATTCTAGCAGCTTTCCAAGATTATACAAGTAATGTTTAATGTGTCCCTGGTTTTTGCCCTTTTGACCCACCCCAATAAATTTGGCTTTTTCCAGATTTCTTGTGCTGCGAAGTTGAGATGCAGTTGAGTATTGAGTAGATTTTACAAGGAGCTGAGAGCTGCAGGGGAAGAGAAGTTTAGTGCTGATTATGCCAAGTCAGCTCACATTGCTAATAGCACAACAGGTTGTGTACTTGCTTTTGATGCAGAAGGTTGTTGGTTCTACTCCCATAAGGGGTGAATGCTGCTGTACTGAAAGTTAAGATACTAACTATAAGCCTGTTATCAGTTTGCCATCCATTTCCTATTGCAATATTACTAGCTTATTTTTAATGCAATTTAGGCAATTTATTCCTCAGGGGCATCAGACACTTTATTTTTCGATGAAACCATGAAATATAAAGGAGATTGCTAGCAGCAACCTCTTCATTACAGATTTATTTAACGTGGAATTATTTAGATGACTTTTTTACTACTTCAGAGATTGTGCATATTTACTGATAATGGTGGACTGTAGAATTGTGCATATTTACTGATAATAGTGGACTGTAGAAGTTTGAGTAGACTTTTATGATGGAAATGTTCTGAACTGGGCAGTTTTGTCATTGGTGCATGCGTTTTGTTTCATTGTTTACTGGAAAAATGTTCAAAGCAATAGGAAGGTGTATCAAAGAGCACATGTATGTTTCATATGCAAGGGGCCTATGATTTGAAAATAGCCCAGAATTAATCTTTATCTGCCATGGGTAAAATGTATTTTCTTTGAATGTGGGTTTCAATGAATGTGAGTTTCAAGAGCAGAGAAGTTTTAATGCTAAGTTTGTTTAGCAGACGTCTTAGTGATTGTGCTGTAAAATGCTAAATAAAACTTTCAAATGAAGTCCAAATCATCATAG
Source organism: Protopterus annectens (assembly GCF_019279795.1). Classification (NCBI taxonomy): domain Eukaryota; kingdom Metazoa; phylum Chordata; order Ceratodontiformes; family Protopteridae; genus Protopterus; species Protopterus annectens. The sequence continues at coordinate 280,254,088 of NC_056739.1, forward strand.
AAGTAAATCAGTATGCACATTAGTGTTTATGGTAAATGGAGTGAAATAGCCAAGTAATGGATCATTGGAATGGCTGCAGGGGGAGGCTCCATTCGACCATGGTTTTGTGAGGGGGAAAGGGCGGCAAACTTAGGCAGTCCCAGCTGAACCATACCTCCCAACTGACCAGGTTTTCAAAGAATGAATAGATTTTTTTGCTTCTTATTTTTGGTTTGTTCCTCATACAATTTGTGGTTTTCTGGTAAATCATTTAGGAATTAAGACACTAAATAATGACACACTGAGTTTCAGACTTCATAACCTTCAGAAAAATGCAAGCTAAAGTAAGACCTGTTCTATTAACTGTCTCAGTTTATACAAGAGCAATTTTTAGTACTGTTTATATGTTCCCCCAATATACTTGGCCTTGTCCAGATTTATTGCATTAACAGGTTGAGAGGTACATGCAAATAAATTGCTTTATAGAATTAGGCATAGCCAAACCTCTTAACTGTCCCTGATTTTGGCTCAAAATGTTGCTCTTCCCCTAATGATCCCTCCACAAAATAGCAATTTTGGAAGAAAACATGGAGGGTTTATAATTAAGAAATAACTGTAATAATCAGTTAGATTACTTTTATTTCAGAAATGCATGTAGATTCTTTTATTTTGTCAGCTGCTCAAGTTAGCACTACTAATATTAAAGTGTCCCTTCTTTGACAGGCTCCCAGCTGTATTGTGTTGCTATATTTTTACATCACATTTTGGTCCATTTTTCATAAAATTGTGTTTTTTTGGCAAATTAGTGACAAATCATTAAAGACTGAAGTTAGAAAATAATGACAGACATTTGAGTTTCAGATTTCATACCATTCAGAAAATTCATACTAATGCAAGACCTCTATTATCTTTCTAAGTTTATAATAGCAACATTTGAAAAATTGTCCTTATTTTTGGGCCTTTGTCCCATTTCTTTGTATGGTTTTGTCCAGATTTCTTGCTCTGAGGTTGAGAGGTATGACAAATGTGTGAGGGCCATCACAAGTCAGCCAGAAACATTTCAAACTGTGACATACTTGTTGCACCCCACTCTCCCATGTAATGACTCTGGATGTGTCGAAGCAAGGCAAGGAGTAGTTATGCAGTATAAATGTGCAGAGTATCCCCCCCATCGAAGGTAGACACAAGTACTAGAGTGGCTTTTCTTCTGTCCTTGATTTTTACAGAATGGTCTGGTTTCTGTCATATTTTTTGTACTGTTGATTTATGCTTATTACTCAAAGTGCCTGTTGCTCTGTGTTTAAGTAGCAATACTTAATGACCATCAGGTAAGCTTAAGCTTGGCTGAGATTGCAAGATGCAAGTAAGCTTTAATAAGCATACTGTTAAAGAATTGCCAACATTGAAAGCCTTTCTTTTGCCATGTAGAGAATACTTAACTAGATAATGTAAGCCTTGGGTATTGAAATGCATATGCCAGTATTTGTAATAAAGGACAGGATTACATTATTTTAAGAGTCTCATTACACTTGGAGACTTCCAGTCATCTCTGCAGGCTTTACTCGTAAACAGAATGCCAGTTGTGTGGTCCATAACCTGTACAGTAATCATTTTAAGCAATGTATCTTGAGCTTATTTCTTGTTTGCTCTTCATTTTTTTACTTTGATCATGTTTTCCCCATGAAACAAGTAGATGTCAGGCAGCAGGTCTTTTTTTGGATAAGGAACATTTTTACAAGTGGGGGCATCATAGATTTCTACTTTCAGCATGTTACTTGGTACTTTAATAAAGCTGAATATAAATTATAATTAGAACTGCAGTGCAAGAAGTGGTTTGAGTTGAGTGCTGCTTGTTTTTCTTATACTTGATTTTGACTGGCATTCCATTAATGTATTTAAAAAAAAAGTAATTTATTTTTTCATGCCTCACAACCTTTTTTGTTTCCATCTAGATATTAAGCTGTCATGCAGTCAATGCATTGAAATATTTTTATTCTTCTACACTTCATTTTGTCTTGATTGGACTCTCATAATGACGGTTTGGCACCCAGGACAGTATATTTAGTTTTTGTGGTTTTGAGCATAGCTCCTCCCCTTTCTAGTTGGCCACACCCCTTCCCATTGACCCCACCCATTCAGATGTCTCATGCAGCCCCCCCTTTGATTTGAAGTCACCAGCCGCCACTGATCAAGTCTGAAAACATGGACAACATGTGCAGTGGTAATTTCAGGACTGAAAATAGGAACATTCTTCTAAAGTAGAGGCATAATTGAGAGGTCTGTCAGGATCCAGTGGACTCAAACATACATTTCACTGCCCATGTCATGTGAAAGCATTCTAAAAGGTAAGGAATGAGTGAGACAAGATATATCTTTATGAAAATCTAATACATAAAAAGGTATAAGAATGAGAAATTGTGCCAGATATTAAACTTATCACAGTACTCAAATACATAAATGTGCACTTTCTCTAGGATCCCACTTTTTGAATCATGTATGTGTGTCAACCCGAGAGTTTCTACAGAAATGTGAAACTTCAAGCTGAAATGTAAGCAAATTAGACATACAAAAATGTAAAATACAGCCATTAGACAAATTAACAGCAAAAGTAAGAATGCAGCATTACTTATCTATGAAAACAGAAAACTGGGGGACATGAAAAGAATAATAGTATGTTAATACTGTTTTGGGTCATTTTTAATCTGATGTACTTTTCATTGCCGAGTACCATAGGATCTCTCAACAGAATTCTGAATTACCATCAGCTCAGGAAGACCGATCTTAATCACATGCAGTGTTGGTAGTGCAGTATCGTAATAGTGAACCTAGTGTGTTGATTGAACCCACAGCCGGAGTATGCAACCTGCTACATCAAACCACTGGAACAACAATATTAAGACACTGTCCTATGAAAAACACTTTCAGGAGTTTCTTGAAAAGATAATGAGCATTCATATTTACTACCTTTCATTCCCCCAGTGCTGTGTCCCTTTTTGCCACAGCCATGTACACAGAACCATTTAAATCCTCCCCTCTAATGCACTTACAGAAATACCATCCTGAGTATATTTCAGTTATTAACTTATGTATCAGTAACACTTCCACTATTCTGAACGGCACAACAGTAAGTGGTACAGTGTAGATAAAGAAGACATCAGCAGCATGTTTTCTCCAAAATATTTGTATTAAAGACAGGAGAAAAGGCAAGATTACATAACAGATGTCTCAACACAGAAATCTAAATTTTCAGCAAAGACATAAAACAGTTCAGATGCTATAGCATTTTCAGGCTAAACTGCCACAAAAATATGCAAAGTGAATTTAGGTGTGTGTTGCTGTCAATCACTAGTTTAATCAAATTAATACATTTATATGCCAAAAGGAATTCTTGCTCTCAGACATGACTTTTTGTATGTACAGTTTGCAAACATGGCATTAAGATTAGCAATTTCTTAACTCACACCGGTACGGTTCTCCTTAATTTATACATTGTTTCATTCTATTTCCTGTCAAATGTCTATCAATTTGATTCAAAGCTTTGTTCTCCCCTTCCTACCTACATGTGTCAGTAGGCAAAGCAATGACTATGGTCAGTAAAAAAAGGCAGATGTTTTCTTCACAAAATACACATTAATATAAAATCATCTTGTTGAGTGAATACAATAGTCTCACATGGTTTGGCACTGTCACAGGATGTGTAACTCAACTACAATTATTTTAGCCCTCAGATTTATTGGCGTTCTTCATAAAATCAAACCTTAACTAAGCCTATACAAAGATCCCGTCACTAACTATATAGGATCTAGTATACAAATATCTTCTACTGGGAAACATAGGAATGTTCCTTTTTATGACATTTAGCAATTTTTAAATGGCAATTGCTAGAATTTGTAATGTGCAGAGGTTAAGGGTATGCACAGATGCTAAAGTAAAAAAAAAATAATCAAGAACTTGTGTTGGGCATAGCTACCAATTCATAAAGGAAGATGTTTTAGAAGTGTAATGCAAAGCATACTACTATACCAGTTCTAGCAAGCACTGTACATTCCCAAAACGCAGTGACCTGCTATGGAGAGAGTGTCAAGTGTATTTATACCAACTCCCACTTCTTAAAAACTTAGATAATAAAGTGCAAGGACAGAGGCGTTGTGTGTGTGGCAGGGAGCCATGTTTGAAATCTAATAATAAACTGCAATATTTATACAAGGATGATATATTTACGGGACGGCTGAAACCACCGAGGGCCATTTTCCATGAAACAGTCCTTGGGGAAAACTGCAGACCAATAAAGCAAGCAATAATGTACAGAATTATCTGGTAAACGATAAAAAAAGAAAAAAAACCACAGATAATTTATTATGTACTTGTGGGGGAAAAGTACAAACTGTGTATTCTCCTTATTAGCACCAAGCTAACCCAGTAATAAAATGTCTTTCTACAGTATGCCAAAAGGCAGTAAGACTACCGGCCGAAGACGCCCCCACACCTGTTTTCAACTGCAGTCAATAAGGGCTCTGGCTACTTGCCCATCCAAGAGGCAGTGTAAAGCTTTGTTAAATTCATCAAAGTCAAACAAATCTGCGAAGAAAACGCGAGCTGTCACTAGGCTGAAACACAATACAAACAAACGGTGTGCCTTGCCACCTTGTTGCTGGTGCAGGGGGACTTCTCTGCAAGAACCTAGATTCAGCCTGCATCACCTAAACTTAATTCTTATTTATTGGTTGTTCAAGTCTCACTGCCTGCACCACCTACCCATTCACTCAAACTGATAAGGAGTTAAACTAAATTATCTGCAAGTTTGCAAATAGTCACTAAAACTGCCGGAGTTTAACTTTTAGTCCTCGCCCCTCCAGCTAGCAATCTACAACCCCTACCCCACTATCAACATTCTAGAACCATCATCTTAGCACCTTCAACCCAGCGATCTTTCTCCTTCCCTGTTACAATGCAAACTATACAAAGTTTACTTTCCCACGCCACTTCTCCGGCTTTTATATAAATATGTTAATTGAAGTCACTTACCCTTTTATGAAGGTCAGACGTAAGAAGCGAACTAGAAAGCCCGTTTTTTGCTGCCAGTAAGGAAGGGCGAGTCACTATTTTTCACTCTGCTAATTAAGCTCAAGTGGAAAACGTGCGCAAATCGCCTTAAACTGCAGCGGCAGCAGTTAGGAGGAAAAAGTTAACGCAGGAGTTCTAGGTTCGCCTCCCCAAACCTTCTGCAGATAGTACTAAGTATGCAGTAATTGCGCCTTAGATCATCGGCCCGTGTTAGAGGCACCTGCAAACTCAAGAGAGACACCCCCTCCCCTTGCATGGGATGGCGGGAGATGTAGTCTTTGGTGATATGCCTTGCCTGTGGCAAGTCTGCTTAAGTCCAGTTGGCACTTGTCAGTGTTAGTACACACCGTACTTTCCTTAGTAATAATGTTGGTTAAAAACAGTTCATAATGTTGTGCTTTGCTTCCGGAAATTCTGTATTACTAGCGAAGTCACTAAAGTAATACGTCTGTAATAGCTGGGAGTACTAACCGGGAATGAAGCGTTTAACTTCAATAAAGCTGCCTTCTGAGCCCATCAAATCATACCTTACAAGAAACGTTTCTCAGTTTTAAAAACTACACGTTTCTCAATGTTCCTCATTGAAAGAGTCTGTCATTCATTCGTTACTAAGAACTTTTTTTTTACTTAATATCAATGGTAAATAATTATGAATCATGTTAATTCATCAAGAAATGCTTTGGAAGTATAAAGCAACTTCATTTTAACTACCATGTGAGCTTCCTAGCTGAAGCTGTTAATAAGATGTTAGTGCGTGTTCCACATTTTGCCCATTTGTTTCACATTATGAGAGGAAATGTCCCACAGTTTAGAGATGGCCTATTGAGCGCTATATATCAAAATGCGTAATCTTGTACAGAAACATGAAATGTTGGAACAGTAAATTTCGCTTCTCGATACAAATAAGTTGGTTTATTCTTGGCACTAAACTTTTTATTGTAAAAATGTAATGGCGTTTACTATTTCATATCTTACGAAGGTATCTGTATTACAATGTGAGCATTTTCCAATATTAGAGAACATCTGGACCAAATGGTGAGCAACTAAAAACCCAGCTGATCATCTAACATTTAGACAGCTCAGAAATGCTACCAAAAAATCCATACTGCTAGATAAAATAAACTTCTACCACAACAACCAGTAAACCCACCAATAGAAACCTCAAATGTTCTGGGCAGGCATAAACAGACTCCTCCACCCAGGTCAGTCCAAAACTCCCACCCCAACAAGATCCACCTATGAAACTCCTAAGCATATTGCAAATGCCTTTAATGCCTTCTTTACTGAAGCTGTCCAAACTCTTGCCAATTCACTACCTCCTGTTAGAACAAGTTTGTCATCCTCCTTTACTACTTTAACCCCCTCATTTCATTTACAACCAGTCCCTACATCCCTCATCTGCACTCTTCTTCATAAACTAAAACCCCTCAGCTGACCTTCTACCAGCAGAATATCTACAGAAAGCTGCAGCAATAGTAGCCTTTCCTATTTCCATCCTTATAAATAGAACCATTACTGAAGGGACAATCCCATCTATCTGGAAAGTCTCCCACATTATCCCACTGGACAAAGGGGGCAACTCAACTGAACTGTCTAACTACTGCCCAATAGCTCTACTCTCTCCTTTAGCCAAAATGATGGAAAAATGTATCCATCGCCAACTACTAGACCACCTACTGCAAAATAACTTACTAGCTAGCTGTCAGCATGGCTTTAAGCCTCACCATAGTACCAACACAGCCCTCTTATCCTTTTCCAACTGTATTAACAATAACTGAAACAACAATACTCTATCCTCAGCACTCTTTATTGACCTATCAAAAGCCTTTGCTATGGTCAACCATCAACTTCTTTTGAGCATACTTAAGTCTCCCTCACTAGATACACAGGCTTTACAATGGTTTAAATCCTACCTTGAAAATAGGCAACAGGCTGTGCTTTGGGAAAATAATCTATCCTCTCACCTTCCTATTACCCTGGGAGTCCCCCAAGGTTCTATCCTGGGCCCTCTCCTTTCCTCAATTTTCATCAACGATCTTAATCTAATCATTCCTCAAGCTACATGTATCCAATATGCTGATGACTCCACACTAATATGCTCGGCTACCTCTGCACCTCAACTTCAGGCCATTACCCAAACAGTGCTTAACACAGTAGAACATTGGTTCTTACAGCATAGCCTCCTCCTGAATCCTAAAAAGACAAAACTACTACTCTTCACTCCCACTCAAAGCCCCCCCCCAATTGATTTTACAGTTATATCCAATGATGGCATCGTTATATCTCCCGACCCAACTACCAAGCTCTTTGGGGTAACAATAGACCATAATCTTAGCTTTAACACACATATTAATACAACAATAAAACAGTAAACAGAAAATTAGGCTCCATCTATAGGATTAAACCCTTCCTAACTCCAACAGCTAGAGCAACTATTGCCCACACCCATCTAACTTCCACCCTCCTCTACGCCTCTCCCATCTATACCAACCTATCAAAAAAACAACCTTAGCAAACTAGCTAAACATATAAATATCTATATAGACATTCTTTATATTTCTTATTACATGCTACCTTAAAGTTGCTATGCTACTATAGGATAAATGGAATGACTCACTGCTAAACTCTGTACCTGGAGCTGCTATATTTGTTAGTGTGCTTTTCATTTCTCTTTCTTATTGGTGTACCACTTTAAATTTGTTTGTTGTTCAGTCTCTTTCTTATTATCTGCTACTTTAATAGTAATTTTTGTCTTTAAAACATTTGCATTTCTTCACCTTAAAATAGTACTGTACCTAAATGTGTTACATTTTTACTTATCTGTACCTGTAGTTGCTAATATTTTGCTTATGTGGAGCTTTTCTCCCTAAGCCTGTACAGAAAATAGACATATATCCAGTTAGACTAGCCCGGTCAACAAATGTAAAATAAAATATATATATATATATATATATATATATATATATATATATATATATATATATATTAACACATGTGAAATAATATATATATATATATATATATATATATATATATATATATATATATATATATATATATATTCTTTCCACCCACACCTTAAAAATTCTATAGTCCACACTGAAAGAGTTTATCATACATTCACTAGTAAGAGCGTTTTAAAGTAAACAAAGATCATTAAAATTACTTATAAGGTAACACATTTTAGCCATGCTGTGATCTTTTTGGTTGAAGTTGTTACTGTTTTACATTTTGACCATTTGTTATACATTATCAGAGATAGTGTTCCACATGATGGAGAAGGATGGTTAAGAGATATTCTCCCACCAATAAATTGCATTAGTCTTAAAACAAATATATTTGACTATGGTTTCTTGTTTTGTAACAAAGATGGTCCTTATTAACAGTAACATAGTCCTTATTCATTATTGTTTTCTGTGTTACAAAATGAAATAACATCAGAGGTATTCATGGTGGCTGAAAGTTGTAAGCTCTATATTTCACTAATACTTGCTTCCAAAATGCATAAACTGATAGTTTCTCAGACATTTCACACAGATGCGCACAACAAAGTTTTAACCTTATGTTTTGTTCACTGCTGAAATAACTTATAATGTGATCTCTCTGTGCTGTTCCAGGAAGCCAGAAGTCCTTATGTAAGAGATAAGTCAACCTTACTTCTAGCAAGTAATCTATTTATTTCTGATTATTGACTGGGATAGTCCAACTAAACAGAATTCCCCTGCTCAATGGAGTCTCAAGTAGAAAAGCTGGACAAATAGATGAAATACACACATACCTACATACATACATATATATGTTTGAAAAGATAGCAGTGGTAGTGGAGCAAAAGTGTTATAAAGCATATATACAAAGTGACAGTATTCAATATGTATTAAAATGCACACGTAAAAATAATGAAGAAATTGACAAAGGTACAGCAGTTATATGGAAACCAATGGTCTCACCAGGGTACAAATGTTCTTGAAAGTCAAGATGAGTGGTTTCATAAGAAAGGTTACAGAACACAGGATGTGTATTATAAGCATGGATGCTATAAAGTTGCCTAAGTAGCAAGATACCGTAAAGGATAGTAAGGAAAGACAGGAGGGACTAGCGTCAGAGTGTATGAATTAGAGACTCACAGTAATAGATAAAAAGTGTTAGGATGTTTAAGAAGGAAAAGTGTGGGTTAAAATGGAGGGAAAGGACAGAGTTGGTAGCCTGGTGCAAAAGTGTAGAAGATTATCTTACAGATGTCTTATTCATTGTAGTTGTATGAGGAGGTAATCTATAGTTATACAGTAGTGTGCTAATAGAGGTAAGCCAAATACACACACAAAGACACAGAGATGAAGGATGCATTAGTATTTAACATTTGTCCCATAAGACTAAGAGCTAGAAAACACAAAGCTTAGACAATGGCATACTTGGATACTAAACTAGCTTTATTTCTTTTGTGAAGTATATCAACCAATTCATATGAGTATATTTGCATAAAATGGCCTCTCCACTGTCAAAAACACAAAGGCACATACACATGCATATCATACAGGAGTATTTGTCTCACATATTGTACCTTTATTCTATCAGGCTAAAATCACATGTAATACAATATCACCCCAAATATAACCAGAGACTACAGGAATGCTGAAGTGCCGTCTGTGTGGAGTCTGCATTTCCTCCCTGTGTTTGCATCGGTTTTCTCTGGGTGCTCTGGTTTCCTCCCACATTCTAAAGACATGCAGTAGGTGGATTGGACATGCTAAATTGGCCATATGTGTGAGTGTGTGTGCAAGTGTGTGATGTGGAAGAACTACCACAGTAGGGCTAGCCACCCAGTGGTGTAAACCTGTTGAAGTGACACCCCGACCCTTGTGCAAAAATGGGAAAAGGGGTTGTGGATAGATAGATGAATGGACTACAGGAAAGTTTTTTTTTTTAACTGCAGGACTGTTAAGACAAAAGATAATTCTATAGTTAATGATCACATGATGTGCTGACATCCAGTGATGCTGTGTAACAACTGACAGCATTAATAGCAAATACAACATGGAAACAGCAACCCGGATGTCTGTCACAATGTATGCATTTATTTATTTACTATTTGGCAACCTTGTGGCTGGGCTGGTCCAAGGGATGTTTCCGGACACAGCTTGGGCACAGAGACAAGATTACAGAGATTGACTTAAATAGTAGAAAACGGTATGAATGTAGCCCAAAGGTCCAAATCAAGAAAACCGGCAATGACATATACAACAAACAAGATAGGACCACCATGATAGAATGCAATAAAACAAAGTAGAATTTATTCTTCTTAAAACAGAGAGATGAGCGCTTTCGCATGCTAACAAGGCACGCTTCTTCAGATATTACAAAAACAATTACTGCTTCATATATATACTCTAGCAGCACATTCATTAAGAACACTTAAAAGCAATCAATCAATTAATAAATCATCCTATTACACTCTGAATGCAACTTCAATTAAATAGTAGTAAATAGATTAAAATGTATATTGACAAAGAAGCAACTATTGTATCGTTTCTTATAGCCAAGCTTTACTTAACAGCCCTAAAACTATATAGCTAAACATTTCATTAAATATATTTTACATCAATCACAAAACATATGAGATAAAAATATATATTAATATAAAAATATATATAAAATTATGAATATATAGCTATATATATCAAAATATAGTGTTATGTGAGGTCTAGTAATAATATGTGTGTATATAAATAAGTGTATTCTATATATATACAAACATAAATATAAATTATACCTCTCATAAGACGAAAATAAATACACATTCCACGGTCTTATCAATCTAAATTCATTTACATGTTCGTGCTTCTAGCACTGGCTTAATACTTACAAGATTATTCAGGCCTGGATATATATGTGCACGCAGTTTAAATATCCAACATAACTCTATCAATTCTAGATAATTCATCCTATCACCTCCTCTTGTATTAACAGTTACAATTTGTAATACTCTAAATTTAAAATGATGATTCCTTTCAGCAACTATGTGTTTTGCAAGTGCATTTTGTTGATTAGAACGTCTAATGTCATATATGTGATTATAAATCCTATCTTTAAGTCTCCTAGATGTCATACCTATGTAAAAACAGGGACATAGGGCACAAGTTGCAAGATAAATTAGATTGCTATCATCACATGTAGCATGGAACTTAGGTGTAAATCTATATTCTAAAACAGGATGACAAAACAGTTGTATATCTGTTATTACATCACACGTATTGCAAAGGCCACAGGGAAATGTCCCAAAAATCCGCTCATTATTATATACTTTCTTTTGAATGTCAGAACCATGATCTATTTATTTATTTATTTACATTTGCTGACCGGGAGTGTCCGACTGGACATAGGTCCATTTTCAGCAGAGGCCCGGGGAGAAAAGCTCCACAGTTAAAATAAACAGACAGTAGTTACATTGGATTACATAGTGATTAACAATTTAACATAGCAATTACTTACAACATATTTACAGATGAAGAACATAGTACATCAGTAGACAACTAGAATCTTTATCTGTGAAGTACATAACAGACATTAACAAATGTTACAATAAGAAGTTCCTGCTGTATATAAGTACTAGGCTTATGAGCATCTGAGCTTGCTATAATCAAGGTAGTTAGTGGAGTGGAAAGAAAGGTAATGGTTGGATGGGGTGGGTGATATTATCTATACATAAAAGTCTCTTAAGATTCTTACTGTTCTTATAGCTAAATCTGGGAAACTCACCTACGATGTCTAGTATGGTGGAATTAACTGTAAGAACATGCCAGTTCCTTTCAATTATATTAACAATAATCTTATTATCATTCGTATATCTAGTGTTGAAAGTCACCCTAGTGCCTTTATTAAATCCATTACGATAAATTCCTGTTTTTCTTGTCTTCATCTCTGAGTCATTACTGTTCATAAAAACAACTTCCTTCACTCTATCTAGCATAGATTTATTATATCCTCTTTCTAAAAATAATTTATCCATATAATCTACCTGTTTATATAGATCTGTAGCATCTCTGCAAATTCTCTTAAGTCTGTGAAATTGGCTTTTAACAATATTGGAAAAAACAAACCTAGGATGCATGTAGTAAAGCATTTTTTCAACACAGCTTCCGATACAGAGAAGTGGACAAACATCCTTGTATATCTTTGGAAATAACTATGTCCAAAAAATCTACCTTCAAATTGGAACATAGCATAGTAAATTTCAAGAAATCTGTCGTTGATTCTAAGTATCTCACAAAATCATTTAACATAATAGTATCACCATCCCAAATTAATAGGATATCATCCACAAAACATCTGTATAGGAGTACATGTGAATAATAATGACTGTTAAATAAAAATGCCTTCTCCCGAAAGTATACAACAAGGTTCGCGTAAGTATTCGCACATGGGGTGCCCATGGCAACACCCCATTTCTGCAAATATAAATTATCTTTAAACATAAAAAATTATTAGATAAAACAATATCAAATAATGTACAAATCAACAACTGTTCATCATTGTTAAATATGCCAGTTTCATTCAGAATATCCCTAATGGCTTTCATTCCATACTCATTAGGGATAAAAGTGAACAGACTCTTAACATCTAAGGTGACTAATAAACAGTTTGTAGGTAAAGACTGTTCAGGCACATGATCTAATTCCTCTAATAACTGATAAGTATCTCTTAAAATAGTAGGGATATTCCTCACTAAGGGTCCTAACTTAGTTTCAATATAAATAGACATTGTCTCTGTTATCCGTCCTACTCCTCCTGCCACAATAGGGCGCATTAGGGGCAGAAAAATGTTCTTATGAACTTTCGGTAACCCTTTTATATAGGGAATCAATGGAGACTCTATTAAAAGATAAGCATAGAGTTCCTGATCAACCTGTCTACACATGAGATCATATAGATCATCATAGATACATTTCAAAATATTTTTAAAATGTGCACTATCAATGTTAATATATGTGTTAGTATCTTGTAGCATCTCAAACATGGCTTCATCATAATCACATGTGTTAAATAACACTATCCCCCCACCCTTATCCGCTGGTTTGATGGATAAATCAGCATTTTTCTGAAGAAAAAGCAAAGATGCTTGTTCTTCTGCACTTAAATTAAAATACAAGCACCTGCGTGTTTGAGTGGAAAAATATTCATAAAAATCCCTTTCACGCATCTTGATGAAACATTCTATACATGCCAGTAAACCGGGAATAAAAGTGTTTTTACATTTTAATCTGTTAATACTATTCGAGACAGCCTGACAATCATCTTTAAACATCAATTTTAGTGCTATAGAGCGCCCAAATATTCTTAAATCAGTTAGCAAATTGCTCAAGTCACTACCTTGGCATGGAATAAAGGACAAACCTTTATTCAATAGTGATATGTCTGCAGAAGTCAAGTCATAGCTCGAAAAGTTAAAAGCTAAACAGTTCAATTCCTTGTCCGGTGTCTGGTTTCTGAGTTCCTGCCTGGGAATTTCCTTTTCCAACGTCCTTGACTGTTGGACCTCGTTCTGGATGCTGCGCGTATTCTCATCGGGTAATGTAAAAAACGTTCCATGCCGTTAGATATTATCTTGGGTCTAGCTCCTGAAGTATTGCCACTCACATGATCCAATAGAGCCTGTTGATTAGGTAGAGGAGTGTCCATTGTTGAAGGAGTGGTTAATTCAAAAACACCACTTGGTGACGTATCAGGCAAATGTTCTTCACGCATAATGTCACTCATTGGGATGTTTTCATTTAAAGCGGCAACACCAACAACTGAGGATTTATCATTCATATTACTGTTAGTAGAGGCAATATGAATAGAATGTGAAACAGCATTAGCATAGCTATTAGAATTATTGTTATTCTTGGGCCAAACAAATACATGACCAGAGATGAAGTCCTTATAGTCACATTGCAGTTTACGATGTTTCGTTTGTTGTAATCTGTCACTATACATGGAAACATTCATGTACATGTTATCAAGTTTAGCCTCAAACATTTCCCCTTTAAAGCGTGATCGTAGATCTTTATTCAAAGCCTCTACTTTCTTGTTCAGTTCATTCTCTATCGGGGAAAAATAATCAATAAGTAATTTCATGTAGCTATTGCCAAGTTCTATATTAAGTTGTTGCCATTTCTTTAAATGTTCAGGATGGCTGTCACCCTATGTAGGCATACAAAGCACTCTCATTCCACATGGAATAATGTCAAAGTGCAACAGGCTTCCATATGTCTACATTGCCATACCAATCTTTGTAATTTATACAGGTCATTCTCAAGATCTCTCAAGAGATTGTTAAACTTATTCATGTTATCCACTGTACCTGTAGTAGATGGTGTCAACGGATGTTGCATTTCCAAGTTCAGGAGTGGGTTATTTCGTTGTTCAAAAATATTGTTCCACTTCTTATTCACATCCATTCTAGTAGGATTGTAGTCCAATTCTAATGACTGTATATCGGTCACATGGCCACTACAATAACAGTAAAAAGAAGAACCAAATAGTAGAAAACAGTATGGATGTAGCCCAAAGGTCCAAATCAAGAAAACCGGCAATGATATATACAACAAACAAGATAGGACCACCACGATAGAATGCAATAAAACAAAGTAGAATTTATTCTTCTTAAAACATTGACTTCTTAAAGAGATTGACTTAACAAAGAGTACAGTCAAACATGCACAAGAAAAGCATGCATGTGACCAAGTAGGATGTATGAACATTGACGTGAATATCATAATGTATACTTAAAAAAAAGAAGGGAAATAAAAATTGTAGGAACATTCTACAGAAAAAGCTGGCAGTGTTTAGGCTAACAGCTTAAAAAGAAAACAAGACTTTCAATGTCAATATACAATACATATAACATACAATTTATTCAGCAAAATTATGCATACATTTCAGTGGCTACAGGCAGCAGCAAAAGCAGGTATTGATGGATATCGAACAACATAAGGGTTATGAGTCTACGGTAATAGTTATTATCCATTATCCTTAGTGTGGAAGGAAGAAATGAGAAAGGATCTGTAGTCCTCAGCTGGGTTATTGTTTCAGCTCAGTGAATAAGTGAGGTTTGCTGCTTGTCAAGTAAGACAGTTTATCTCTTTCCAAAAGTGTTTAGAGTTGTTAGTGGCAGATATTTGTTTGCTTCTTATGTAACAGAGTGATTGAAATTGTAGTTTGCTCTCTCAGGGTGAGGATCTCCTAATGTAGTTAGTCATCCAGATAGTTTTGTTTCCTCAGTGACCAAACATTGTCTGTTTCTCTCTCTCTTTCACGAGTTTCCTTAAGTCATTTGACAACCAAAACCATTTATTTCCTCTTAACCTCCTGTGTGTACTAGAGAATGGTAAAACCTTAATAGAGGAGATGGTGTTATTGAAGAATTCTAGAAAATAATTACTACACAGACTGTTGCATTTGTCACCCTTTATATTAATCACTTCCAACTGACATTTGTTGTAAGAAGCATTTGTGTTGCTTTGTTCAATTTGTTACAGTTAATATAATGTAAACAATGTGAGCATAAGAAAATGCAAATAAAAGTAAAAACAGAAAAAAACACATTGATAAAGTTTTCTTAGGAGATATAATACAATTCAAGTAAATCAGCCTCTGAGGCAATGCAGCAGTCATATAAGTATTGTGCTGTATTGTGCTTCCCGGCTGTTGAATAAACTGTGCAGTATCCTAACTCATGTGAATGCCGTATTATTTAAGTCCTGTCATTGTTTTAGTAATTTGGGCTCATGTTTCCTAAGGACCATACTATCAAATTATTTTTGTGCTTACAGAATGGAATCATGATCCCTAATATTTTGGACATTTTAAAGAGACATAAGGACATTTTGTCATTCTGTCATGTAACTAATCAAAAGTGTAACTGTTTTTAAATTCTGACTGTAGGAAGAAATACTAAACTAAGAGATTCTTTGTCTGAATCAGAAAATGTAATATTTCCTTGACTACTTAAAATTATCTTGTTTTCACTGGGTTTACTCCAAGTCTCACAGAATTACTGGATGTAGTAACTACTGCAAGTATACTTGCTTATCTTTCTGGATTATGTATAGACAGTGTTATTGCCCTGTACCTGACTTTCAGATGAGTATTTAGGAAAACAGTGAAGGTTTAACAAAGTTAGGAAATCCACTTCCATGCACATAACATTACTTCAGGAACTTTGGGGCGCAGTTTTGAAAATGTCAGTATGCCTACTGTTGCCTGTGTAGCCCTCCCCTCAATAGGCATGCCTATGCTGAAACCTCCCACCCCCCAAACACATACACATATGCAACACACAAAGTTATATCTTTTCATTATATTCTTTATGAATGATACAAAGAATTATTCTCAACAAAGAATCATCCAAGCAATGTAGCTATTACTAGACAAACCACGGAACATCTCCCAGAAAGTTAATATAGTTTAACTTTCATAAGTAAAGACTGTGTTGTATACAGATTTCACCTTATTTGGTTTATTTTCCTAATACAATGCGGAACTTGAAGGCAATGATATACAAAGTTTAACTAGGGTGAGTTATTATCAGGATTCTCTGTGTGATTATTGACCCTATGTCTAGTACTAGTTGTCTTAATCTTCCAGGTCACAGCAGAAGAAATGAGAACCCCCATTTCAGAAATATCACAGCTTTTGCATTTACATATGATAATTAATCTTCAAAGAAACACTTTATGTCAGAGGATAATAAGATAAACGAGGCTACCTCTTTGGTGGTATGTTGCTATTCAGTTGCTATTCAGTTCATTGACACTCATTTACTTAAGCCTCAGAGACAAAGCACGCACCCAATTGCAACTCTCTTATAAGTTACCCCACTGTGTAATGCCTTCAAATTACTTATAGTATTTTATGTTTTGTTATGGGGTTGTCTACCAAATTTAGGCTAATTTTCAATGGGGGAATGGACAGATAATCTTTAGCAAATAATAAACAATATATATCTATATTAAACATCTCTTTAAAATATAAGGTAAATACACAATGGCATTGACATGTACTTTAGTGATGAATTAGACATGCATCATAATATAATATTAAGAATATAAAAAATAATTTGATGATTACACAGGTATTAGCTGCCTAAGTATCATGTGTAGATGTTAATTTGCAGGAGTTGGGGAAGGTGGCAATCCAACTAAAACTTAGAATAATCCATACATACATGAAACACACAACTGATATGCAGTTGTCAATGCCAAATGTTGGTTTGTGGGACATTAGTAATTTAGCATTAGAAAGTAATGTTAGGGGCTGGCTTAAAGGGTATATTGAGTATTCTTTTCAATAGAGAGGTTGTTGTGGTAGAGTTAGGAATGTTTTAAAGAAAGAAGAACCATAAACTAATTTAAAATAATTCCAGCAATCAACATTAGGCATTGTAGTACTCCTTCCATTAGAGCTTTGGAATTCTGTTTTAAATTTTATCATGCTTGGAGCAAGAAAAACAAATGGAAAACACAAGATTAACAGCATAGTGCTATTTTGTCCAAACTAAGCACTACTATGAGATAGCCAAGCTATAATTTTTATTTGCATGTTGTGATGATGATAAGCCAACATGCATCATTTAAACATGTGCATAGAAACCAGCACTTGCTACTGCACTGTTGAATTAAAAGGGGAATACATTGTTAGTAACAAAGCATTTTTGAAGTGGAGCTGTGATATAAAACAGGATGCACCATTTTAAATTTTCAAGTGATCAATTAAAAAAGGAGATACAAACTGTTAACAGCATAGAACTGTTGTGTAATGATAAGCTGTATTATGGAATGACTGATGGGATGGGGGGGTCTCCAATGGAGGTGTTACATTTTGCTTTATGCTTAGCAATAATAGAGAAGTGACATTAATTATGCTATAATAACTCCAGAAACCATCATTTGGTACTGTGGTACTTTCCTCACTGAAGGCTATGACAGTCTGCTGAAAAACAACACTGAGCACATCTTTTTTTTTTTTTTTTTTTTTTTTTTTGTAAAAATGTTTTTTTTCATATCAATGACTAAACTAATTAATTATAAAACAAATAACTATTTACACATGCCCACAGCTGATTAATACATCAAAGTTATATAAATAAACAAGGAATATTTTTCAAGCAAATCATTAAGTTTAAGCCAAGACTTATATAAGTGTGTAATATTAGAAGTTCTCATCTTTATAGTATGCAATTCACTACAGCAAACCATTTTTTGCCATAGTAATAAATTCAGTACTAGAGGGGGTAGCTGTGATTTTCCTGTTTTTAGTTATTTATTCTAGCTATTGGTAGAATAGACCACAGAAGAGGCACTTGAGTTTTTTGAATTATCTCAGGAATCATAGCATTAAATAAAACCAAAGATTTAAAAATATTACATCTATCTGATCATAGGGCTTGAGTGAAGTTATTAATTTCTTTACAAAAATGGGAGATGGCCTCACATTCATATGTCATATGCATCCAATCAGCTATTATTTCAGAATCACATATCCAGCATTTAATTCTATTTGATTTATACATAATTGTAATTATTTTAGGAGTAACAAAAGCTATGTGTAAGAATTTCCAAGTGAACATTTTCCAGTATAATGAAGATGCAGTTTTATCTGTAGACTTTAATATTATTTTCTTGTTTTGTTAAGTGAAGTCATTGGTATTAATTTTTGAGGAATAATTCCATTAGGAATTATCTAAATATGTGAGATCTAACCTAAGAATTCTATAAATTTATGACAAGTATGATTTATTTTTCATTGCATTATTGTTAATATTTATTAAGAATTCTAATATTTTGGGGAATGGTTTCTTATCCAGGTGAAATATCTTATTTATCTCTGTGTTCATAAAATCTCTAAATATTTGTAATATTAACCAATTCTTAGAATCATGATTGTATCTAGACCTTAAATTTTCAATAGTATGTATTTTGATACCATTTAGGAATGATGTCAATAAATTGTTACTTTGATCTTTCAATTCTATCATTTTGGTAAAATTGTGATTTTTCTAAGTATTCATTTGTATATGCAATTGGAAAAATAGAACATGTTTAGTGTTTAATACAATGGTTAGAATATGTGAACTTCTGGAAAGAAGAAAGAATATCATTTGTATAGGGAATATGAGTAGAAGAAATATTTCCATTTATGCAAAAAATCTTTTAATAGCCAGATAAAACTATTAGGGACTATTTGATATGTTTATTATTCACAGATAATATTTCCTTGAAGTATTTGTTTCCATTTTGAATGATATGATGAATTTATCCACAATGCAATAACTTTTACAATTGCTGAAGTAGCATATAATTGAATATCAGGGAATTCTATTCTACCATTCCCAACCTTTTCTGTGACAATTAAAAGAAACTCTTGGTTTATTGGTGTGCCAAATACATTTAAGTAGAATGTTATTTATCTTCTTCACTAAATGTTTTGATGGAGGCAGTACTAAAGATTGTATGATAAATATTATTTTAGGGAGAATTACCAGCTTAATTAACATTAATTATTCTTCCATAATAAAGAAGAATTTATTCCAGTTTGTGACTTAACTTAAAATTTTATCAACAACCTGTTAAAAATGTGTTTGTATCACTTCTTTACTATTAAACATAATGGTTATACTATGCTATTTAATTTGAATGTTATTCTAATTGAAGTTAGAACATTTTTGTATGTTTTTTAATTTCTTAATAACTAATAATGTACTTGTTTTTTATGATTACATTTCAAGTTTGAGATTGCTTTAAATTGTCTCATAGAACTAATTATATGTTCTAATGATTTTTCTATATTTCCTATTGTTAGTAAAATATCATCAGCAAAGTGTTGAATCTTTAGTTCAAAATCATCTTTTATTATGATTCCATTAATGTTCTTATTAGATCTAATACTATTCTATTGCTAATACAAAAAGTAAAAGTGATAATGAGCAACCTTGTTTTGTACCTTCTGTAATTTAAAGAAATTAGAGAGAAAAAAGCCTATTTTAACATAAGTGCAAGCGTTATTGTAAAACTTATAAATTAATGTAATTAGCTCAGCTGAGAAGTTATATACTTTAAGTGTTATAAACAGATAAGGCCAACTGACTGAGTCAAAAGCTTTATCTAAATCATGACAAATGATTGAAAGTTCTTTTTTATATTTATCTGCATAGTCTATGAGTGTATGCATTGTTATTATATTATCATATTCTTGCCTATTTAAAATAAACCCTGTTTGATCGTTATTCATTTATTTAGGTATTAGCAAATGAATTCTATTCTCTAAAATGGGCATGAACATCTTATAATCTACATTTAAAAGTGAAATGAGTCTGTATGATGAGCACTTTCAAGGATTCTTATCTTGTTTTAAAATAGGTGATATGAGCGAATATTTCCATGATGGGGGAACTTCAGCAATTGTTTTTATTT
Source organism: Protopterus annectens (assembly GCF_019279795.1). Taxonomy (NCBI): domain Eukaryota; kingdom Metazoa; phylum Chordata; order Ceratodontiformes; family Protopteridae; genus Protopterus; species Protopterus annectens. The sequence goes on from NC_056739.1 coordinate 280,274,577, forward strand.
CTCTATAGACCTTATTTTAACAGCATCGTCCAGTAGTATTTTATATAATTCTGGTATAAAACCATCTAAGCCTGGTGCCTTACTATTTTTATTTCTATTAAAGTGAAAGGTCTATCAATTTTTTCTTTGCTCACTTGTTAATTTATTTTTTATGTTTTCCCTTAGAAATGTTTCAACTATTTCATCATTCTTTAAGATATTTGTATTTTTATTTATATTTTTATAAAATATTCTAAAGCTCTCAAGAATACCTTTAACATCTGTTTCTCGTTCTTTATTATTATTTATATGTGTTATAATTACTTTGATATACTTTAGTTTATTCATTTACTTTGATATAATAGCAAGTTGATGTAAGCTTAATTGGTTAACTGAATATGCTTGAAGTTTAAGTTTTTCCAGGTTTATGGAAACTTTATGATTCAGAATTTCAATGTATTTTGTATTTAAGTTTTTACGTTCTGACTAATTGATAGTATCCTTTGGTTTTAGATTTAACTTTAATGTATCTATTTTGGTCTGTAGTATATTCAATTCTTTGTCCCATTCTCTTGTTTTACTAATATACATACATACTTGTAACTCTTCCATTTTAGTAAGCTTTTAGGGAATCTCACAGGCAATATCAGATACTTCACCATTTATTTTTATTTCTAGGAAATTTTTGATCTCTTTAACATACCATTCCTTAAATCCTTTTATTTTAAAAATGTATGCTGGTAATCTCCTATGGTGTATTAAGTTGTCAGTTTTTAATATAATATAGAATACTATAGCATTGTGATCTGATAATGAACATGATACTATTGAAACTTCTTTAATATGTGATAACAGATTGTGACAAAACTTGTATCAGTCTTTGTGTTCCATAGCTATATGAATAATGGATAAACTGAAGTGAGTTTATTTTTTTAGCTCATGTATATCCTTTAAGTTCATTTTATTTATAAAATTTGATAAGTGGCTGAAGATATGATTCTCAGTTTCTTATTTGCAGTGGTGTCTGATAAAATACAATCAAAATAACCAGAAATAATGATTTCACCTATCATATAATAGACTATAGTGTCTAAATAATTTTTTGCATCTTTAGCTCCAATCCCTGGAATCCAAAAAGAGTTTACTAATGTATATAGTTTTCTATCCCAGTCAGTTATAACAATGCTTAACATATCTTTTTTTTATCAAAATAGGTATATTTTACTTTAGGCAGAGCACATCTTTTCAGCAACATAGTGCAACTATCTAATAAATGCTATTCTGATCCTCCAGCTGTGACATTTTGCTTTGTGTGTTATCACATTTGAAAACCAACATAAAACATTTTAAAATGTCTGTGGACACCATCATCTGACTCTGTACTATTTAAAAAAAGAACACATATTGTTAGCAACTTAGCCTGGCTGTATACTGAAAAGCCCCCTTCTAAAACTACTTAATTGGGGGATCCCAAATATTTTATTTTTGAACTGTGCTTTATAGCAAAGGAGAATTAAAATACTATATTATCAAATTATTCTAGAAAATATATTTGGCATTGTAATATTTAAGAAAACAAAATGTGCTCAAATGAACTACTCAGAAATTCAGAAATGTAAAGCTCTCATGAACAGTGCTTTCTCATTGCTCTTCTTTGAATGGACCTATGACATTCTGCTTTGCATTTTATGAGCTGGAACATGCATTTTTAAGAGCGACTCTGTGATAAAAATGGTTATTCTGAAAAGCCCGATGTGTAGTTCTGACTGGACCTCCCATAAGAAGTTAGTCCTAGATGGAGTTGTGACATTTTGCATCGCAGTTTATAGCAACTGAAAAGTAATATACATTATTTAATAAGTAAGACACATATTGTTAGTAACATAGCACTGCTGAGGGGGAGAAGTGACATAAAATGAGATACAGCAGTTTAAACATTGTGTGGCAGTGCAGTGACAAATGTCAAACCAACATGTAGAGAATGCAATAAACTGGTGTACTAATATGAAGATGAGCTATAATGCTGACCATATTCTGTTTGCACAGGCTTGTTCAGCAGTGATGTAAGGCATATACTGCTACTCAATGATACCGTTTTGTTGAACAGTCAGTAAAAGTCAGACTTCTATGCTCAGTACATAATATAAAAAACATATGGTATTATTTAGATGAAAAAGCAAGAAAAAAACATTTTAAAATATTTGCATAAAATGGTGCACCACAGGAAGTTTGAGACTTGATACTATGAGTCCTGGAAATTTGGCAATTTAAATGTAATTCAGAAAAGAAGATAGCAAACTGTGAAGCTCATATTGCATATTAAAATCATTTTTACAGGGAGACAACCCCCTTGTACTTCTAATGTGGGGACTACTACACCCAACCCCTCTAGTTGCATACACTATCTCAGACAGCACTGTACCTCAAAGAAGTGTGAATTCTTCCAGATACAGCAGTGCTGAACTTAGTATAAATCCCCCCAATCACACATACATTATCACTATAACATCCAAACTTACAATGGGAACCCACAGAAAAAGCATTTCATCCAGTACTGTGAAAAGTAAAAACATGGAATATATACTGTTAGCAACATGATATTGCAAGTAGCACGTCATCTTCTGACAAATCTAATGGTAGGTCCTGAGTGGGGCTGTAATATTTTCCAATACACTCCATAGTAACATTTTCCATTATATTTTATAGTGACAGAGAAGTAGCAATGACAGTATACTGTTGAACTGAAAAAGAAAACATTATTAGAAACATACCATGACTGTGTAGTGACAAGCTCCAAAAATGGCATGTGGAGGCTAACCACATGGATATAAAGCTAGAATCTAAAGTTTATCTGCCTTATCCTATTGTGCAACAAACAATGAGAACAGCACTGATTTCTATAAAAGAAACTGTAAGGTACAAAATGCCATTCAATTACTTTATTTGCTTAAAAGAGGGAAAAGCAAGATACACCATATCAATATGTCTGCAAAACTACCATTTGGTGTAGTCTACTGAGATACCCATTGAGGAAGTGGGGATCAACTGAAGCTGTGATAGGCTGCATTGCACCTTATAGCAATGGGGCAATAACATACATTATTTTACAATAATTACAGAAAGTTATATTTGGCATTGCAATACTTATCTGAGTGAAGCTGTGGAATTCTGCTGAGCATTTTAACAAAAAGAATAAACTGTTGACAACATAATAATGTTTTGAACTACCTGAGCTTTGATGTTTTGCTTGCATGTAATTATTATGAAAAAGAAAGATACAACATTTAAAATGTCACAGAAAACAACACTTGACACTGTATCTTTAAAATAAAAAAAGATAGAGACACATTGTTACCAACATAACATTATTGTGAGGTGATAAGTCCTGTTCTGTCATATCCAAGGGTGAAGTCCTGATTTGAGCTGTAGCGTTATGTTTTGCAATGTATAGTAACAGAGAACAAATACTGATGATGCAATATTGATCTATAAAAGAAAGAAAAAGGGGGTGCGCTTTGTGAGCAACATAGCTCAACTGTTTATTAACAAGCCCTAAAACAAGATGTATGGCTAAACTAAATGTAGTGTACTAATATAAAACTATAATGTGATGTTTAGCTGCTTTTTTCTACTGACATTCACTGAAATAATTTTACTCAATAGAGGGAAAAACTAGAAACACAATTTAAAATGTCTGCAGAAACCAACAGTTGGCATTGTAATAATGGAGTAAAAAATCTGATAGAATTGTGACACTTCGCAAT
>NC_056739.1:280280819-280475819 GCF_019279795.1 Protopterus annectens
ACCTGACACTTGCAGCAGCTGGAGAGGCCACAAAAGTTCCTCACCAAAAGGATAAAGGGTCTCAAAAATCTGTCTTATGCTGCCCGACTGAAAGAACTCCAGCTCTATTCAATTGCTTACCGCTTGCTCAGAGGTGACCTGTGCCTGACATACAAGGCCATGTCAAACCCAGATTTGATGAACATGCTTCACCTCAAAAAATCTAGATCCCTCAGAGCCACAAGGGCGGGAGACTTAAACCTCGACACGGTTATTAATAGGACGTGCTGGAGGGATAGATTCATCACCCAAAGACTCCCTATGCTGTGGAACAAAATCCCGGTATATGTGAGGCAGAGCACCTCGCTGGCCTTGTTCAAGAGGAATCTTGACCAATGGATGGGAGATCGCAGATATACCCCAGGGATTACCTCAGTGTCACTGCTCGACAGAGGCACAGCAAAATAATGGGCATAGCTTCTCCAAACTAAATGGGTGGCGTAAGCCACAAAACTATGGGCTAGGCTTGTAAATGCCCTTGGGCAGATAGCCTAGTATGAACCTATGAACCTATGAACCTATGAATATATGCATAATTCATGGAAGAGTTAACAAATTTAAAGTCTAAAAGACTATATTGAAGTAATAAGGTGTGGCAGACTTACTGAATAAGAGTGGAGCTAGTCAGGAAGATAAGTATGGAGACAGAGCCAAAATGGCTAGATTCATTTTAAAGACTTGAAGACTGCTGAGTTGTCTTAACAGTAAGAGAAAGTTTACTCCAGGGACTGAAGACAAAGTTAGAGCAGAGAGAGTATCACTGTAAAAGCTGAGTGATTTTGTGTTTGAATTAGGTATAGGCCTTTGGAGCAGAGGTCCCACATAGTAGCATACCACTGTAGGGGAAGGCTTAGGGCTGGGCATTTATTCATCTGGAAAATGATCTCATGGATTACTTTTAGCTGGGTGAGGTTAAGGTAGTTGGGCAGTTTTAAACAGTTAAGTTGCTGAAGGGCTATGCAGTGATGGGATTTGTAAGGAAGGTTAGTTGCAAACTAACCTATTTTATTTATGATTATTCTAGTTTGCCTAGCTGGGTGCATAGCTGGCTTTAGGCACCAGCGAACTTTGGGGTCGCTAGGGGCCCCTTGGTCCTGGGGGCCCCCACACACAGCAAGTTATCTTATCTTGATATTTTGTAGCATGTCTAGCAAACCAAGTGGGTAATAATAACTCTTATTTATATCTGCTTTAAAACTCAACAATATCGTTTGTTATAGTAATAGTGTTTTGTCAATTAACAGGCTTTACAATTGCATTAATATTTTACCACTGACATTGTGCCCCTTGCTTAGTTAAATCCTACTGATGGACATTCTCTCCACTAAAATTAACAACAGAGCCAGGTTTAGGTACCTGCAACACCTATGGCTGCGGGGGGTGGCTTAATCATCCTTGTCTGTGTAGGGGCCTCACAAAAGCTGCTGCTGACTGGGAAAAAAAATTAGGAGAAAAAAATGTATTCATTTTCTGATTACGCTCTTTAACCTGAACAGGGCTGTGATTTGACCCTGTTTGGATAAAGCTGATTATGCACATGAACAAGGAAAGCACTGGAGAGATCAGTAGCACAGAGTGACTGACCTCAGTGCATACCTTGGATTTTAAAAAGAACTGTTGCTTCCAGTCTTCAGGGATGGTTTTGAGAGTTTTATAAATACTGACAGCACACCAGATACTATAACTCACCTTCTTTGGTCAAGAATTCTGAGCAAAGCCAAAAATAATAGCGACTCAAAATCAGGAACATAGGGTCATAGGTTCATAGGTAAGTACTAGGCTATCTGCCCATGGGCATTTATAAGCCTAGCCACAGAGTGATGGCTTTCGCCTCCCCATTAGATTAGTAACCTGGCCCTCTGTCAACAGGGCTCCTTAAGTGATCCCAGGGTAGAACTTACGATTACCCATCCACTCATCAAGATTTCTTTTGAAAAGGGTCAGAGAGGAGCTCTGTCGAATATGGATTGGGATTCTATTCCAGAGTGAGGGGAGTCGCTGGGACAGGAATCTATCCCTCCAGCATGTCCTGTTTATTGTTGTACATAGGTTCAAGTTGCTAGAACGAGTGATTCTGAGGGATCTCGTTTTTTTGAGGTGAAGCATGTCCATTAGTTCAGGGTTTGACATGGCCCTATAGGTCAGACATAGGTCACCTCTGAGAAGACGGTAAGCAACTGAGAAGAGCTGGAGCTTTTTTAGTCGTGCTTCATAGGGTAATTGTTTAAGGCCCTTAATCCTCTTAGTGATGTACTTCTGTGGTCTTTCTAGTTGTTTGAGGTGTCTAGTGAGGTACATCCCAAATGGGGCATTGTACTCTATTATGGGCCTAATGAGTGAGGAGTAAAGGGGCACAATCACCTCCTTGGATCTGAATGAGAAACCCTTTGTGATCAGGTGTGCCACATAGAAGGATTCCCTGACCGTTTTGGCTATGTGGTTATCAAAGGAGAGCATGCTATCTACTTGGGAACCCAGGTTCCTAATTACTTCTTCTGTACTTAGTGGATTCCCATCTATGTGGTAGTTTGTAGGTACTTTGTTTTTCCCAAATGGGATTACTATGCATTTTTTGGCATTTAGCTTGAGGCCGTGACTTTGACACCAGGTGTTTGTCTCTGTGAGACCCTTTTGCAGGATGTCTGTGTCAGCTGGAGAGTCAATTATTTCACCCAATTTACAGTCATCTGCGAACTTGGTTAGCCACAGTCCCTCCGCCTTTGCCTGTACTTCAGAGAAATATATACTGAACAGGAGCGGTCCCAGGACTGAGCCCTGTGGGACTCCGCTTGTGACTGGTTTAGAGTCAGACATGGCGCCTGCCACTCTTACCATGTGGGTTCTGTCTGAGAGCCAATTGGCAACCCATCTCGTGACATAGGGGTTAATATTTAAGCTGGTGAGTTTGTCTATGATTCCTGAGTGTGGGATGGTGTCGAACGCCTTAGCGGGGTCCAGATATGCTGTGTGGACCACCTTCCCTTCATCTATGGCCTTGCTGACTGTTTCGAAGAAGTCGACCAAGTTCAGGAGGCAAGATCTGCCTTTACAAAGCCGAACTGGGTGGGGTCCAGTGTCTGGAGGTTCCCAATGTCCCTGTTAATGAGCTCCATGATAATGCGTTCCATGGCTTTGCAGACCAAGCTAGTCAAGCTTATAGGGCGATAGTTCCCAGGGTCAGTTGTGGCACCAACTTTGTGGAGTGGTACGACTGTTGCTGTACGCCATTCTTTGGGTACATAGCCTGTAGAAAGGCTGAGTTTGAATAGTGATTTGAGATGGAGGTTTAGTTCATTTTGAAGCTCGTGTAAGACACAACCTGGGATAGCATCTGGTTCCATTGATGCTGTGTTTTTGGCCTTTGCAAGGGCTGTCTTTACTTGTGTGTGTGAGATATCTGGAGTGCCACATTCTTCTGGGATGGGTGCTAGCCCCTTTGGTGGAGAGGGAGGGGTGAAGTTTGCACTGAACTTGTCAGCCAGGATGTTGGCAATGTCGGTTAGTTTAGTGCATTTATGGCCATTATGCACTAGCTCGGAGCATATCTGAGAGTTTGCCCCTAGACTCTTGACATAGTTAAAGAAGGCCTTGTGGTTATCCTTAGAGTCACTGGCTATTTTTCTTTCGAAGTTGGCCTTGGATGATTTAATGAGGGAGCGCAGTTTTTTACTGATGTTAATCAGAGATGCATTCTTATTTTGGGATTTTGTTCTGTCTTGCAGGAGTTTCCTCCTTCTGTTGTAAAGTTTATTTATGGCCGGGGTCCACTAGACTGGCTTCCTCTTTTTTGAGGAGTTGGTCTTGGTTTTACTTGGGATGGCTCGGTCCATGCATTCTTGAAGGTGTTCATAGAATGCATTTGTAAAGGATTCTGCCGATGGGTCATCATTTTCCATTTGATTGGGAGCTTTGAAACTTCCCACCTCGGTCTTGAGGAGTGTGAAGTTGGCTTTAGAGAAGTTTTTTACCTTGATTTCTTTGACTGGTGGGGGGGGGGGGTCGGGATGTGGATGTCCAGTATGATTAGTTTGTGATCTGATCTTACCAATGACGAGTTTACCTCAGGTGTGGAACATAGGTTCCCCATTTTGGTGATGACCAGGTCCAGTATGTTGTCACCTCTTGTGGGAGTGGTGACCAGCTGTTCAAGGGCGTTTGAGTTTATAAACTCAAGGAAGCATTGGGCTAGGGCGTTTGAGCTTGAGTAGTTTTCCCAGTCAACGTTTGGATAGTTGAAGTCACCCAGTAGCATGGTGTTGGGTAGAATCTTCATACTTTCTAATGTTCTCAGGATTGCTGCGTGAGCGTCCTGAGATAAGATGGGAGATCTGTAGCAAGCTATAAATTGAACAGTCAATTTACCCGCTGTCAATTGCACTTGGATGGTCTCAGATTCCACGTGCTGTGCTACTAACCTGGAGGTGTGGGTGTTCTTGATGAATATGGACACACCCCCTCCTTTTGTGTTCTGGTCCTGGTTTTAGGACCTAAAGGTATGGTAGGAGTTATAGCCTGGTAGTGCTGGGGTGCTCTCTGGAGCCTTGAACCAGGTTTCTGTCACTGCACATACGTAGATGTCTTCCATACTAAGGAGAGCCTTGAGTGCATGCATTTTGAGGTTTAGACTTCTGGCATTGAGCAGCATTACCCTCAGTTTTTGTTTATTATTGTGTTTATGTTTTAAATATTACTCTAATTCAGCTACAAAGTTAATAGAGTAACACAGTCATCTTTCAGACAATAAAAGTAATGAAATGCTGATCTCTGGATTATTGACTGTCTGTAATCCTGAATGATTTACCAGCAAGTCAAACTTTTTACAAGGGACAGAAAAAATTATGAGGCAAAATCATGGATGGTCTGTGAAATCAATGACATTGACAGTAATACATTACTCCTCAATGAGGTAAATAAAAGTGACTTACCACTGCTACTATTTTACGGCTGCTAAGCAACAGTAACTGATCAATTGTGGCAGCACCAGTGTTGTACAATGTATTGATGTTTGCTGAAATAAGTATAGAACTAGTATTGCTATGACTTGTGTGTGTGTGTGTGTGTGTGTGTGTGTGTGTGTGTGTGTGTGTGTGTGTGTGTATGTGTGTGTGTGTGTGTGTGTGTGTGTGTGTGTGTGTGTGTGTGTGTGTGTGTGTGTGTGTGTGTGTGTGTGTGTGTGTGTGTATGTGCGTGCATGCATGTGTGAGTGTGTGTGTTTATCTGTGAAAAAAATCACTGATTTTTATCTGTGTCAGGACACATACATTATACTTCTGGGTATCAGTAAACAATGCAGTTAACAAGTGATTATATTTCAAAAGTAAGGCATAAAATATATCACAGAACATTCAGATACATAGTTCTTCTAGAAGTCTGGTGGGTCCCACTCCCCAGACTGTATAAATGGATTCTGACACAGACTTACTGGTGACTTCTGCTCTCATCCTCACCTATTCTAAAACCAGTCCTGCCCATGAGTATAGAAGGTCGCTGTAGGTTTTATGGGGGCTGGGGATAGTGTGGTCATTACTACTTTAATTTTCACCAAAGTCAGAACTTAGAGGTGTGCACAGGAGGTCATTATAGTTTGTGTTTGGGCTGGGGACACTAAGATCATTGTTTCTTATACATTTCTCACAAACTCAGAGGTGTACAAAGAAGGTTATTATAGCTTGTGTAGGGGAAATGTACTATATGTGAGCAACAAAGTAGAATACATTACTGTAATAATTTTTTTTTCACTTTTCTCACAATCACACATCAGACATGTATACAGGAGGCTGCCTTTGGGGGTTAGGGGTGAAGAGTGAGGATGCATGCTATTTATATGTATGACAGTGGTAACTTGTAATACATGACTTTGGCTATTTGAACCTCTGATTTCACCCTAATCTAACTCCAGAGGGATGTACAGGCAGTGACTGTCTTTTTTTTTGGGGGGGGGGGGGCTTAGGAGTCAGCAATTATTTCCAAACAGGATCTGTGCATCTGCACAACAGCTTGTTTATTGTGAGCTACTATTATGTCAGCTTTGAACATTAGGTCTTGGGTTCAACTTATGCCTTCTTTGAAAATAAGAAAATAAGACTGAATCTCTTCATACTCATGATTTTTTAGGCCACCAATAGAGTAAACCATTTGGGAATATGCTCCAAAATGCATCACAGAGCATATATAACCCTATTAGCTTCTGACCCTGGCTTAATTGAGTTTACTGTATGGTTTTCATCAGGAAAGGTGTGCTGAAAGAATGCAAGGAAAACTAAATTTGAACAGCTACAGTGAATTTCTTTCCTTAATCATAATTTCTGTTCAAGTCATCACTGGATGAAAAGGTTGAGTAAAAAATAATAATATAATAAAATAAAATGCACTTCATAGCACATAGGAAGTCATTGCTTCTTGAAAAAGTTAAAGAGTTAAGGTAAAATCTGAGAAAAGGAAGAAAAAAATAATGTGCATGGTATGGGGATGCCGTAATGGGGGGGAACAGTGGAGAGCACTGGAGTGTGTGTGTGTGTGTGTGTGTGTGTGTGTGTGTGTGTGTGTGTGTGTGTGTGTGTGTGTGTGTGTGTGTGTGTGTGTGTGTGTGTGTGTGTGTGTGTGCGCGTGTGTGTGTGTGTGTGTGTGTGTGTTGGTGGGGTGAAACAGTAGGTAGTGCCTAGGTTGCCATTTCACCCAAGTCCAACACTGTACACAGAGTCATTGTAATGTATGATTGTTGCATCTAAATGCTAGTAACTGTGAATGCCCCTCTGAGATGGGCCACAAAAGTGTGGAGCACAGTCCTGTTGTAATGTAAGTGCATTGAAGCTACAGGTCAGTCTATGCATACTAGTCCTAAAAGTTTGCAGCCTTAACTAAAAGGTTGTTCCGTAGAGGTGGTGGCGACAGGGTGATACTTAGAATAGAAGTGCCAGGAATCCCACAGCTTGACATTTGCTGGGGGCCCCCAAAATGTTAACACCGGCCCTGGCTGGGTGCATTGGTATGTTGGTGAATAAGGGGGAGCCATGAAGATGGCTGAGAAGTATGTGAGTGGTAGCTTTGGTTTTATGGTCTTGTTCTTTTAGCTATGGATTTACTGTATATGAGCATTATTTTTTATGACACATTTGGACAGTTTGTTGGATATGAAGGTATATGCGGATGATGCCTCCCTCATCTGCTCTAGTCACACCATCGATTAACTTCAAATAAAAACTCAGGATGCCCTTAATAATATTGAAAACTACTTAGCAGTCCATCAACTTATACTAAACCCCAATAAAACTAAACTTATGGTCTTTTCAAATACCTCCAATCAACCACCCCTCTCTATCTTTTCTTCCAATGGCACTAAAATAGAACCCATCGAACAAACAAAACTTCTCAGTGTCAATATTGTCAAAGCATTGAAATTTGAAAACAAAACACTAACAATTACAAAAGTCCATGTAAAACTTGGTACTCTCTGTAGGGCCAGATCCTATCTTACCAACCATGCCAGACTTGCAACAGAAAGAACCCACCTCATTTCCTCATTACTTTACTGTTCTCAAATGTTCACCAACCTTTGCAAAATAGAAATGAATAACCTTCAATCTTGCTATAATGAGATAGCCACATTTGCCTCTAACCAGCCTCAAAACTCACATCATTATATTGCCCTCCACCACCTGAACTGGTTAGAACTCCCACACTTCCTTACACTAAATCAGCTATTAATCGCCCATACAGTCATGTATAAACCTGATAACTGCCCAACTCTAGCTGACCTTGTTCAGCCCTGTACTAACCTTAAGTCTCTTGCATCAGCTGATAAAGTGTTGCTTAAAGTTATCAAAACTTATAACTCACAAGGCTCCTTATACTGTCACTAAATTGCTAAATACTGGAATTCTCTTCCTTAACATATTCGATCCATCACTAATACTCATAACTTCAAACAGGTCCTAAAACAATACTTCTCAAATCATTGGATATGCTCTTGTTCTCCCCCAGACTAACCTGTTCTTACCCTCCTCTACTGACTCTCTTTTTGTACTCATATAGCCTCATGTCCTCCTAGGCGATGATGATTCATCTTTTCACTAGATCATTTGACTCTACTGACTCTCTTCTTGGCCTCACATAGCCTCATGTCCTCCTAGGTGATGACAATTCCTCATTTCTTTAGATCATTTGACTCTACTGACTCTCTTCTTGGCCTCACATAGCCTCATGTCCTCCTAGGCGATGACGATTCCCCCTTTCTCTAGATCATTTGACTCTATTGACTCTCTTCTTGGCCTCACATAGGCTCATGTCCTCCTAGGCAATGACAATTCCTCCTTCTCTAGATCATCTGACTCTACTGACTCTCTTCTTGGCCTCACATAGCCTCATGTCCTCCTAGGCGATGACGATTCCTCCTTTCTCTAGATCATTTGATTCTACTGACTCTCTTCTTGGCCTCACATAGCCTCATGTCCTCCTAGGCGATGACAATTCCTCATTTCTCTAGATCATTTGACTCTACTGACTCTCTTCTTGGCCTCACATAGCCTCATGTCCTCCTAGGCGATGACAATTCCTCCTTTCTCTAGATCATTTGACTCTATTGACTCTCTTCTTGACCTCGCATAGCCTCATGTCCTCCTAGGCAATGACAATTCCTCCTTTCTCTAGATCATTTGACTCTACTGACTCTCTTCTTGACTTCACATAGCCTCATGTCCTCCTAGGCGATGACGATTCCTCCTTTCTCTAGATCATTTGACTCTACTGACTCTCTTCTTGGCCTCACATAGCCTCATGTCCTCCTAGGCGATGACAATTCCTCATTTCTCTAGATCATTTGACTCTACTGACTCTCTTCTTGGCCTCACATAGCCTCATGTCCTCCTAGGCGATGACGATTCCCCCTTTCTCTAGATCATTTGACTCTATTGACTCTCTTCTTGGCCTCACATAGGCTCATGTCCTCCTAGGCGATGACAATTCCTCCTTTCTCTAGATCATTTGACTCTACTGACTCTCTTCTTGGCCTCACATAGCCTCATGTCCTCCTAGACGATGACGATTCCTCCTTTCTCTAGATCATTTGACTCTACTGACTCTCTTCTTGGCCTCACATAGCCTCATGTCCTCCTAGGCGATGACAATTCCTCATTTCTCTAGATCATTTGACTCTACTGACTCTCTTCTTGGCCTCACATAGCCTCATGTCCTCCTAGGCGATGACAATTCCTCCTTTCTCTAGATCATTTGACTCTATTGACTCTCTTCTTGACCTCACATAGCCTCATGTCCTCCTAGGCAATGACAATTCCTCCTTTCTCTAGATCATTTGACTCTACTGACTCTCTTCTTGGCCTCACATTGCCTCATGTCCTCCTAGGCGATGACGATTCCTCCTTTCTCTAAATCATTTGATTCTTCTTTACCTTTTTCACGTATTCTTTTATATGCACATCTATAAATACAAAAACATTTTGTTTAATACTGTTTTGTTCTGAATTTTCTGATGTAATAATGTTTTGTGTATTAATGCTAATTGTTAATGATGTATTATATGTAACTATTACAACCTTTTGATTTTTATATGGTTCTCCCTCATATTTTGTATTTAATGGTTTTAATGTTTAACTGTGCTACTTTTCTGGAGATTTTTCTCCTCAAATCTCCGCTGAAAACGGGCTAATTGCCCAGACAGACATTACCCGATAATCAAATCTAAATAAATATATAAATAAATATTCTCATCAATAACTAAACCAATCAGTTTTGCATGCAACAATAAATATAAGCTCAAAGTATACCTATTACAGCCCTTGATGTCCTGGGGCCGAAGTCTAACAAAAAAATACAGCTGCCCTATTGTTTGGGTACCTGCAGTCCAAAACAAAAAAGCAACCAAGTAGAAGAATCAGGAAAACCAAGCCCATGTGTTATTGGGACTAACTCGAATATCCTGGCTAGCTTTGGGTGTACAAGCCTGTGAAAAACTCAGATGGAGCGTTGTAAAACCAAAAAATCAACTATATATTCAGTCCATCATTAGTGTCCTCAATTAGATCGGTATCTTAGTATCAATAATTGCAAAACCAAGGAAAGTTCTTAAAAAGGCACTAATTCACTGACTACTGCAGTTTCATAACTTTTAATGGCAGATGAGTGCTGATGTTCAGTGTAACACAAAAAAATAACAGTTCAGTATAAATTTATTATTAGAGCAAAGTTAGTCATCTAACTAAGTCAGTAGGCATGTGGAGGTCGTGGTTTTGAATAGTATCACTCATTGATTCCAGTAGTTCAACAACAACCAATGGTAATCTATTTTTCCTAAAGTTTGAAATTCAAAGTACAGTGACACGCAAAAGATCAGAATAATGTCCAGCGTGTCAAGTTGTCCTTATTTAGCTAGGAAAATCAAATCCAAACATAACAATATCAAAATGTAAAGCATAAAGTAAAACATTGATGTAAAAAAATAGCGTAGAACAATGTGATCGTGTATAAGCAAAACATTCCACCCAGTTGGAGTAAAAGCCTTCAAATTAATTAATATCTGTGAATCTAATAACTGGAGGTAGGTCATGAAATTAAATGATAAATGTTAGATAAAATAGGTTTAATGTTAAAAAGTTGTGTCACAGCTTTTTCGCTAAAAGCTTCTTCAGATCTGCCTCAAATAAACCAAAAAGAAGGGTTGATCTGCAAATATTTGACTTAGGGAGAAGGCTTGCATATGTGCTGACATAATGAGTAATTAAATAAATTCTTAAGTGGAATAAAAACCCTCAGTATGGATATGGCTATAGGCATCACAATTTGAAAAAGGCTACAGAAAATCTGAATTGAATAAAAGGAAGGCTTTTCTAACCTAGCGAGGAGGGAAGGAGGGAGCGGGACTATTCTAGAAAAAAAAATCAATTGGGGGTGATGTTGTAGTGTACTGGCTCACCAGATGCGCAGTAACAAGCACCGCTCAAACTCCGCCCCAGCCATTTTACGTCAGTCGGTAATATTGAATATTCATTACGGTGTGCCTCGAACCCGAACGAATATTCATTCTATATCTGGAACGATGCATTTTCAATGAATATTCATTACGGTGTGCCTCGAACCAGAAATGCCGTATTTTCAATGAATGAGTATACACATGTATAAATGCCAAATGTGGCAATGTTGTAGTGTAGTGTACACTACGAGTATATACATTTATAAGTGACAGTCCCATTGCATGCTCATTCTGTATACAGAACATTTTTGAATGAGTATATAAAATTATAATTGACAGTTACATACACCTCATTTGCAACAAGTTTGCACACAGAATATTTGCATAGCATTGGCAGCAGTTTTGAAAGCAGAATATTTGCATAGCACCGCATCTAAATATATCACATATATGTCTCACTAACAGTCAGATATAGCAGCAATGAGGCACGGGACACACATGTCTAGACTGAAGTACTGACCACCAAACAAAAAATATCCACACAATAAGAAATCCAAATTATAAAGTATCAAATTACTAAAGCCAAATGTTCAAACCAAAAAAAGTGCAAGTATTTTAGGAAAGGGAAAGGTGGAACTAGTCCTACATAGTTTTTGCCTAACTTAACCTTTGTATGGCAAGCTATGTATATCTTGTATTACTGTCCTACCCTCTTGTATACTTCATATGTGTACATAAACTTATAAACTTGGTGGAACAGAATGTTACCAGTGGCCAACATTTTCAGGCGACCCTCTGGCATTCCTTATAATAATGACCCCAAGGAATTTGCACATTAATGTAAAAGCCAGCATTCGGTCTGAAATGTATCCCATAAATTATTTATTTACTTATTTACTGTATTGCAATATATACATTCTTGTCAAAGTATGCATAATGTTTGTACTTTGCTATAACGTAAGAAATGATAGAGCTACATTCGTTAATCACAGCTGCTCATCTACAGTCATTGTGTGCATGATGTCAGTGGCTAATATGCATGGCATGCCAATCGTGTGTCATTTCATATTCAGGTTCGCTCATCAATCATCCGTGCCATGAACACTTCTGAGTGAAACTGAAGGTGAGCCAGTACCCTACAATATTGCCTAGAAATATACAAAAGATCCGATCAACCAAACTATAAGCTAAATGTAGTGAGTGAATAGCCAGGAAAACTTGTTGTTGTCATGTTGGAGCTGTAAACAAACAGTATCTAAGGATTTTGGTCAGTGTACGATGATAGGGGTGCAGAAGAGCTATGGATAGATGTGCTATTTCTATCATTTTAACTAACATTAAACAAACTATTAGAAGCACGTATCCGTGGTACATAAAGACCGGTAAGTGAGGAACCCCAGGTTTTAAAACAGGAGTCCGATGGAGAACACGGAGAGGGTTATGGGTAATGGGTTCTCAAATTGAAAAAAAAATCTAACACGTAGCTTATTTCGGTTCTGGGGTTCATATAAAAAAAATGAGAATCATGAGTGTTAATAACACTGTGTTATATCACAGCATAGCTCTCAACCCTCCCTCTCCAAAATGAGGAACATTACCCTTCATAATGTGGGACAAATGGACAAAATGTGGAACACATTCTAACAGCTTACTAACAATTTTAAATAAGAAGGTCATAGGATGGTTAAAATATGCTGGTTTTAGTTATAAAAAAAGATCTTTTAATGAATTAATATGAATCTTTTCTATTTACCATGGATATCGATTAAAAAATTCCTAACCCTGAACGTGTGATAGAGCCTTTCAATGTAGAACTTCGAGGAACATGACGTTTTCAACTTAAGACCCCAAATGAGGTATGTTCCTCGTAATGGGATACACTTGAGAGGTATGAAGCTGATTTCTAAGAAATAGTAACAAATAGTGAGATACATAAAAATAGAATTAATCCATAGAAGTTTCTTGCAGACGAAACCTATTGATAAAAAGGATGTCAGATTTCATGGGGTTCAAGGAAGTGTGTTGAGGGCCTGAATCTTGACAAAACGAGATGGAACTTGAGATAAATATGAAGTGAAAAAAGGCTGGAGGCTATGAGTGTAGAAGGGCTGCAGATAGATGTGTTATTACTAGTGTTTAACTTAAATTAATCCAACTATCAGGAGCTCATAACCATGGTTCATAAAGACAATTGGGACAGGAGCCCAGGGTTTAAGATGGGGTCAGATATTATCATAGTGGGGACCACAGGGAGGGTTATTATAGGTAATGGTTTCCCACTTTGTGAAAAATAACACATAGCTTATTTTGGTTGTGGGGAACATGCGAAGAGGATCAGGGGTGTTAATATCCAGATAGCCCGATGTGTTCCTTATTATAGCAAAAAGTGAGAATCATAATAATAGTATAATTAATCCCTAGATGTTTCCAGCGGACCATAACAAAAGATGAGAATAATAACAGATTTCAAGGAGTTCGTGGAAGTGTGTTGAGGGTCCGAATCTTGCCATAAAGAGAAGTGACTAGATATATAATTACAGTGAAAAAAAGTGAAGTAAAAAAAGGTTAAAGGCTCAGTCGGCGAATAAATCTGTATTTATGAAACAGTTTTGCATGGGAAATTAAGTCTCACTTACTATTATGCAATGACGTATTGACATTACAAATAATAAGGCTTCTGTTGTGACAGTATTACATTGGCTTAGTAGAGCAGAAGCAAGAAGGCATCTGATTTGAAAACATAAATTCAACACATTGCAATGTGAGGATTGCATGAGTACAGTAAACAGTGTAGGTGTCCAGTCTGTTTGAATTATGTAATGGCGCCTAAGCAAGTACAAGTGGTAACTCCTTGTAGAATTTCTTGAACCTAAGAGCATCGGCACATTTCTTAACTTCACTAAGAAGGGATCTCCACCTCAAAGGACTTTGAAGTGGAAAACCCATAGAAGGGCAGTGGGGAGTTCATGAAAAAGAATATCCATATTGTCTGTAGAGTAACTAATGGGCATGCAGCATCTAGTAACAGATTTTAACTTCAGGGAGCTATGAAGAGAACTATAATGGCCCACATTTAGCATTCTGAAAAGTGAAGTATTCATGCTTACATTTCTGTATTTTTTATTTGTGAAATGTTTTTACTGAAGAAAATAAATTGACTTCACTAAGTGCATAGCAGTGGTATACTCTACTTGTAGTAGTGGTTAACAATTCAGCAGAATGTATTCTCCATTCTTTTCAGTTTGTCTAATACATTTTTTTCCAAATGTGCCTGCAAACACCAGTAAAGCATATTTGAATATGAGGAGAATGACATGGCCTACTGCTTGTGTCCTAGCCTGTCTTGGAGTAGCCCACTCAGGATGTATAGCAAAACATTGTGCTTGGAATGATCACACCACAGGGTCATGAATATGTTACGCCAGCAATGTAAACTGCTGACTTTAATAGAAAGAAAAACAAAAATAAATTGCATGCTCTCACATGTGGAGCTGCACCCCCGTAGCCCTGAATTTCTAAATATGCTAACTCAAAGATTCCTCAGCTTTGGGTTTAAGGAGAAATGTCGTACTCCATACACCTCAACAGTTCTGCTGAATTCAGTGACAAAGTTGTGACGAAAAACATGATGTGCATCCAATTTTGAGATTATTCAGTGAGATTATACCCAGGTATGTCATCCCTGCATTCTGTAGCTTGTATCTAGAAAAGCCTGGACTTTAGCAATAGCACTTAATGTTCGTATTGAATGTGAAGGTATGTCATCCCTGCATTCTGTAGCTTGTATCTAGAAAAGCCTGGAATTCAGCAATGGCACTTAATGTTCGTATTGAATGTGAAGGTATGTCATCCCTGCATTCTGTAGCTTGTATCTAGAAAAGCCTGGACTTTAGCAATAGCACTTAATGTTCGTATTGAATGTGAAGGTATGTCATCCCTGCATTCTGTATCTTGTATCTTAGAAAAGCCTGGAATTCAGCAATGGCACTTAATGTTCGTATTGAATGTGAAGGTATGTCATCCCTGCATTCTGTAGCTTATATCTAGAAAAGCCTGGACTTTAGCAATGGCACTTAATGTTCATATTGAATGTGAAGGTATGTCATCCCTGCATTCTGTAGCTTGTATCTAGAAAAGCCTGGACTTTAGCAATAGCACTTAATGTTCGTATTGAATGTGAAGGTATGTCATCCCTGCATTCTGTAGCTTGTATCTAGAAAAGCCTGGACTTTAGCAATGGCACTTAATGTTCATATTGAATGTGAAGGTATGTCATCCCTGCATTCTGTAGCTTGTATCTAGAAATGCCTGGACTTTAGCAGTAGCACTTAATGTTCGTATTGAATGTGAAGGTATGTCATCCCTGCATTCTGTAGCTTGTATCTAGAAAAGCCTGGACTTTAGCAATAGCACTTAATGTTCGTATTGAATGTGAAGGTATATCATCCCTGCATTCTGTAGCTTGTATCTAGAAAAGCCTGGAATTCAGCAATGGCACTTAATGTTCGTATTGAATGTGAAGGTATGTCATCCCTGCATTCTGTAGCTTGTATCTAGAAAAGCCTGGACTTTAGCAATAGCACTTAATGTTCGTATTGAATGTGAAGGTATGTCATCTCTGCATTCTGTAGCTTGTATCTTAGAAAAGCCTGGAATTCAGCAATGGCACTTAATGTTCGTATTGAATGTGAAGATATGTCATCCCTGCATTCTGTAGCTTGTATCTAGAAAAGCCTGGACTTTAGCAATAGCACTTAATGTTCGTATTGAATGTGAAGGTATGTCATCCCTGCATTCTGTAGCTTGTATCTAGAAAAGCCTGGACTTTAGCAATAGCACTTAATGTTCGTATTGAATGTGAAGGTATGTCATCCCTGCATTCTGTAGCTTGTATCTAGAAAAGCCTGGACTTTAGCAATGGCACTTTATGTTCATATTGAATGTGACGGTATGTCATCCCTGCATTCTGTAGCTTGTATCTAGAAAAGCCTGGATTTTAGCAATAGCACTTAATGTTCATACTGAGTGTGAGAGGTAGGACAAGACATTCTCATTCTCTTTCTCTGAAACATTTAAAGGATTTTATTCTTTCAGTATGATATCCTTCTGGATATATTATGCTCCATTTGTCCTTGAGAATAGATATCCTTTACTTTGTTCAGTATAACACAGTCCTGATTATTGGCAATACTCACTTTCAGAGCTAAATGAGCCAGTAACTAACAGACGTGGTTCTGATGGATGGTCATTTTGGACAAGATAATGTTCAAGTCTTTATTAAATGCTCAGAGTTAAAAGGTCATCAGCACAGTAGATTCCATGCTGTTTAACAAGACTGACTGTAAATGTATTAATGACAAAAAAGTAGAACAAACTACAGAGCCCTGTGATATGCCTTTAACCACTGACTATAAGTAAGCTTGTGAATGGTCAAATAATGACCCAAAAGCTTCTGTTCTTAAGAAACCCAATGAAATCCTCAAGTTTTACGTTCTTAATACCATACAGGTAATGTTCAATGAGGAATCTAGGTAAGCATCTATATTTGTTACATACAGAGGGTCATAAAGCAGCTGTTCATCTCACTCTTGCCCCCCCCCCCCAAAAAAAATATATATTTACAACAGATGTTATCTTTGGCAGTTTTAAATCTGACAAATCCATTTGAAAAAAAAAATTTATTTTTAGAACCTATACGTTCCAAACATGGCTATGAATTTCCATCTCAATACACACACACACAAACACACACACACACGCACACGCACACGCACACGCACACACACACACACACACACACACACACACACACACACACACACACACACACACACACACACACACACACACACACACACACACACACACACACACACACACACACACACACACACACAGACAACTGTTTCAAAACAATGCTAAAAGGAATACTGAGCTTACCCCTACTATGCTAAAACAATGCTAAAAGGAATACTGAGCTTACCCCTACTACAGTTTTGGTGTACTGTAAACCTATTAATTGAGATAGAAAAAGTAAACTGGATAACTTATATACAGTCTCTCGCCCCACCAGTTTAATGCATTTAGTGATGGAAAAAAATGATTCTGTGAACATTCATTTAGATTCTGGAAGTGCATTCTGTTAAAGCAGTATTAACTACTATACGTTGATGTCATATTTAGTAATGGTTAAAGTAAGTGCGTGGATGTTATATCCACGTTTTTAAAACTTGTGATTTGTTATTGCAAGATGCATTCAGGCCAGTTTAGGTTTATGTTCCTGCTAACTGATGTACATAGGAAAAGTCAACTAAACATGTATGTATGTATGAGTGAGCCCATGTAATTGACAGCTAACAGGGATGTAATGCTCTACACACTGTCATGTGCAGTACTGATTCAATTTGTTATTAATGTTACATAATATATACTTTTTGCTTGACTTTGTCCTAGCTATACTCATTTTTCTGAGCCTGTTGAAGTACCACTAAAAATTGTTTTCATCAGATAGGTCTTATTACAGGAAATGATATCATGATGAGACCTAGCCAATGAACGGATGGTTAATGCGATCAGTGGGATACATTTGAATTTACAGTTTTAAATCAAGCAGTGTCTTTCTTTTTAGATGATGGCTATTAATATGTAAAGATCCTGCTGTAATACTTTATGAAGATAAAATGTATTACTTATCATGCTATCCTTACAGAGTCATACTGTAGTAAGAAAATAGTTCCTAAGTACAGCTGCTACTAGTACAGTAGCCTAGAAGGTATGGCAGAGAGTGGAGAGCTGTGAGTAAGCCTATGTATCTAGAAACCAGTCTTATTGTTTATTTCCACTTAGTTTGTTTGAATATTTACAGTTTCTGAGTAAACTACTTAACAAATGTAAACAAATAAATAAATAAATATTCCACTTGTCCCCAAAAAGAAAAAAAAAACTTTGATTTATACTATTACTTACCTAGGAACGTATGAACCTATGAATGTAGTGGACAGACACATTGAGTTCATTAATTTCCCTGCTGCTTCAAAACATGCCTTTCTTTCAAACTGTGCAATTTTTGTTGTAAAACATGTATCGTACTTACACTATTGAACTGTTTTCATTTTATTATTAGAATATAAAGCAGTTTTCTTTTTCATGAAAATATTTGCTGTTTAGCAAAATAGCTGTGGATGAGCCTTTATCAACGTCTGAAGACCTTTTTGTGGATGAGGGGATTCATGTGATGTATTTGGGGTTTGTTTCTATACCATCAGCAGACTAGTATTGTAATAAAGCACATAGAATAAAGAAATGGCTGCATATAAACTCTTTAACTACAAAAATATGAAAAACATAGAATAAAGAAATGGATGCATATAAACTCTTTAACTACAAAAATATGAAAAACATATGGCAGGATTCATGAAACCTCCGTGTAAGAGTTAATATGTCTTACACGGAGGCTGCAGTTAAACGGTGTGATGTCAGCATGCCATGCATATTCATGAGGGCATGCTGAATCACACCCTAGGCTAACAGGGTCCGTGTAGGAAAGTAGGGGGAGTGTCCGCATGGCGAGTTCTGCAAAGGGACACGCCCCCAGAAGAGTCACAGTCCTGAAAGTAAACTCCCACGAGCGAGTCCGCGGAAATGTCAAGAAACACAACACCACACATGCCCCCACAGACTATAAACCCAACTGTAATGTAAAACGTAAAAATCAACAGTTTAATTTTTTTTTTATAATTTCAAAAATGTTTGCCTGTAATTGTGCTCGTTTGCGCAGGTGTGCCCTTCGCTCAGCCACAATTAGCAGTCATTGAAAAAGCATATAAGATCTAAATATGCAAATTAAGCCAAGTAGCAATAGCGTAGCGGTAGAGACGTTGGCCAAAGAGGAGGTAGTCAAGGTTCGAGCCCCAACAACATCATTTTCTATTTTTAGTGAAAAAAGCATGAAACAGTCCCCTGACATATATGTGTATATATATATATATATATATATATATATATATATATATATATATATATATATATATATCTATATATATATATATAAAACTATAAGTAAAATGTAATGAAATGGGCCATGTATTTTTGAAGAAATCTGACACAATAAAAAAAAAATGTTATAAGTGCCCATAGCTGAGCAGCGCTTTAACAAGCTGAGTATGACTGCCCGCAGGGGAGCAGTGGTTTAACAGGTGTAATATGAGTGCCCGGAGTTGAGCAGCGCTATAACACGCTGAAACTGTGTGCCCATAGCTGAGCAATGCTTCACACAGCGTAATATGCGTGCTCATAGCCAAATAACGCATTAACCAGCGTGAGCCGTTTGGGCGGAGCTGCGTAGCATGCCAACTGGCTTACCGGCGAGCAACGTTGAGCAAGCTGTATCAAAGCTGCCTTTACACAGACACACACCTTCAAGCCTGTCTAGACAGTCGTAAAATAAAAGAAGCAATGCCCAGGCTCAAGCTCAGGATACTGTGCATCATAGTCAAAGTACTGAACCACTAAGCCATGACAGTTGTACTGAAAAATGCAGTATTAGCATATATATAGGAATGAATGGAAATAGAAGCATGACAAAGCAGGTTTTTTTAAGCTGATACATTTCCAAAATGGCTAATCACAGATAAGTGCGGGAAAAACGGCATATATAAGCCCCATAGGCAGGAATACACAGCATAACTGATTGTGGAACCTATTTGCAGTCAGGATGGTAGGTGTAGGAGAGGGCAGTCACTTCCGAGCACAGAGGTGGGGTGTTGAGTCCAAATATATGGTTTGGCTCCTAGTCCACGATCATGAGGCTCAACTCATGCAGGGCCAGATTCTCTGGGGTGCGTACAAGGCAGAGGTGTGAAACCAGTTGGCACATGATCTCATCAGTGCCACAGGCATACCAAGGACTGGTGAACAGGTCCGTCACCACCATGCGGACCTGAAGAGACGAAAGCAGGACCAACTTAACCGTTGGATCCAGGAGGCCCGGCAAATGCCCATTGCTCCACTACTGAGTAAGTATCCATGTAATTAAGTATGTAAGAAATTATCCTAGCTGATATTATGGAGATGTATGTTCCAATATTACTTCATTTATATTACAGCTGCAGGTGTGCGTTCCGTGAATCGGCGAGCCTATGATGATAGGCTGGTGCGGTTGTGCCACCAGGCAGGTTAGTAATTATTTTGCTGTAATTGTTATAGAATATAAGTGAGACAGCTTGTAAAAGAGTTCAGTGTTGTTACATATTAATAAAGTTCAAATAACACTAGAAGAAAGATTCTTCTAGTACTGTATGATTAGATAAGTGATGCAGCCTGTAATCCAGAAATAAAAATTAAACAAGTCTGAAATAGTGATTTTCCACCTGTATTGTAATATCAGATAATGTGCTTCAGCCTGAAAATTACTGGTAAACAAGCTAATCACGATAGACATGTGTCAAATACATCCCCTTTTAAAATCTGCCATATGAAACAAGTGAGTCTGTTGGAAAGGATTGTTGTAACCAAGTAAGAAATGTTAATAATGCCTAGAATTAAGTACCATCTTGAATTGTAAAAATAAAACAAGTGAGAGTGTGAGAAAGAGGTATGAATTGACCAAGAAAGCT
Organism: Protopterus annectens; assembly: GCF_019279795.1. Taxonomy (NCBI): domain Eukaryota; kingdom Metazoa; phylum Chordata; order Ceratodontiformes; family Protopteridae; genus Protopterus; species Protopterus annectens. The sequence goes on from NC_056739.1 coordinate 280,301,394, forward strand.
GTAATAAGTCTTGAATAAAGTTATACTGCAGTCAGTACATAATGTAATGAATGAGACAGCCACAACCAAAGAGTGAAATGTTTGTAATAAAGTACTGAAGCTGGAATGTGTCTGTCCCACAATTTGGATATGTTGCTGTACCCTTGCAATATGGAGGTAGTATGGTTGTATGAAATATTGAACATCCACAGTTGTCTAGAGCCATATAAATCAAATGTAGCAGGATGCTGTACCTGAACACAGCCAGATATGAACGTGTATGAATAAAAATGCAATGTATATTAATGTAGCAGTAACATTCCCATCACCAACATTCCTAAGGTTACATATAGAAAACTGTACTAAGACCTGTAGGGTATATATATCTGCAGCTACTAGAAATGTACAGCATATGTATAGATAGTTGAAGTTGTTAATGAAATATTTCTTCACCCTACCCTATTTTCACAAATAACGCCATTCCACACCAAACTGGGTATGTGTATTCACAATTAATTCCCATGGACATTTGTCCTATTGGTTCATAAATATTTGCATGTATGTTGATGCATGTGCCCTGTTCACATATCCAAACCTGATGGCCTGTTGCCATCAATCAACCCTGCATGCTGTTGGATTGTGTACTGTTGTTCAAAATATGCATGTGTTATGCTTGCTGTTCAATGTTTGGAATTCATGTGTGTTTGGTTAATGGGAATACTGATGCATGCTGTTACAACTAATTTTGAATGGTATTGTCTGTTACTAACCCAAAATGTCATAAAATATTGCTAAACATAGGACAACAGGGAAGGCGGGTTCCAGCGGACCCACCTCGCCCACCTCAGCTGGCGAGAGCACCTGGCACTAGTGCCCAGGCTGGAACCTCCTCCAGTGGCCCTGTGCCACCTTTGGGTGGAAGCGCTGCAGGGGATGGGGCTCGTCCCCCCTCTGCAAGCGTGGCCGGAGGAGAACTCCACTCACCCTCCAAAGTGCCCGGTCTGTGGTGTGTAGCGAGATCAGGCATTCTGTGCTTGAACCCCTATGCCAGCTTGAGGCAGGGGTGGCGCAACTCACGGGTGTGCCTGCCCATCCTACACAGCCCCCAGCACAGCCCCATTCTGGGCAGTGAAGGTGCAGTGGCAACTGCCCATGGGTGGGGATCTCAGTTCCACTGTTGCCATCTGTGGGCTCATGGGATCACTATATCCAAACATCTGCCCCGTCAGTTGTGTTCCCCCCCCACATGTGTCATACACAGCCCCTGTATTCGTCTTTTTTGTCTTGTCTGTTAACCTCCCCTACCTACCTCCCCAAATATACCTACTTCCTGTACCTCACATTCCACTCTCACCTGAAAAAAAAAAAAAAAGGGCACTCTGTTCCCACAAAAAAATTACGCCCCATACATAGCTGCCCATTTTGCAGACATGTCTGCTGGACATGTGAACTGGTAATTAAAATTGGCTGTACAGCATATTTTGTTGTCCTCACCCCCCTCTCTCAGGGGTGGAAGGTTTCAAATTTCACACCAAATTACACACATATGCACAGCTGTTGCTGATAAAGAAATGGGCAGCTATGGGCCTTTCCTACATCCTTCCTGCAAATCCCAAGTTTGTTTTCCTACTGTCTTACCCTCTTTGTGCCCCCTTTTTCACCACTTTCCTATCTCCCCATTTTCTTTTCTTTAAAAGAAATTAGTGCAGGTGTGCGCGAGAGTAAGCACTTTTAAGCAGTAGTCAGTGGGTCTGCGCTTGTGTGCGCTTAGCTAAGCATGTGTGCGCAAAGCTAAGCGACAGTGTGCATGCGTGAACTCCACGCAAACCAGCGCTAACCCACTTACAACTGCTTAAAAGTGCCTTAGTCACTCTGAATGACAAGGCCTGTAGTCTGCTCAACAGCAAAATAAAATTCCTCTGTCAGTCTCGAACCCAGGACCTTGGAAACACTAGTCTGCATGACCTACCACTAAGCCATGATTGATATACAAGAACTTTGTGCTGAAAGTAATATATCATGAAATAGTAGGACTGAATGTAAAGGGAATATAGGAAGGCTATTACACAAAGCTTTTCCTGTATCTTTACTGGCAATTCTTGTGGAATTGCATTACATTAGTGTGATAAGAGAAACAGCCATGCTAGTAGGTAATAATGTGACAGTAGCACCTTGCAAACCACACAGACTATCAGAGCAGGATAAACACCGCCATATTTGAATAGGTAAGAGGCCAGACCTCGCAACTGTGACTGATTTACAGGGATGTTCCTGATTTGCAAACAAATGTTAACTGTGCCCCACTGACTCCCTGTGAAATGTACTAACAGTAGGCAGAAAGGTGTGGAATCCCACGTAATGGTAACTCTCAATTAATTAAAGTACACACTACTTGCATGTCAGAAATGGTGTAGTAATACATATGCTCAAAATACCCCACAGTCACAACTGCAGAATATCTGAAATATATCACGGGTGTATCCCACTGATATGTACCATTCCCTGAGGCTGCTAAAATATATACCTGAGAGTATCTGAGGCCTGCAAGTGTCAGAAACTCACAGGCACATCATTCTGTCTGCTGTCACACACTCTGTGAATAGCTGTAGAATTGCTTCCACAAGCACACCCTCATATTAAAGGATGTAGCCATCTAATAAAATAAGGACAGTATAACAGTTTACAAGCACTGCATGTGCCTGATATTCATAACTGTTAGTACAAAGTACAAGGCCCCACTACTGCTCAGCAGCAAAATAAGATACACTTGTAGGTGTCAAACCCCACACCTTGGCCTTACCAGACTGCATGCAGTACCACCAAACCACACCAAACATATAAGGAACTGCTGCTGAAAGAAATATATCATGCATTACAAGGAGTGAATGTAAATGGAAAATAGGAAAGCCATAGCAACACATTCCAGTAAAGACACTTAGCAGCCCTTCAAGGAGTGAATGTAAAGGCTAAATAGTAAAGCCATAGCAATAAATTGCAAGAGCTACTGTTGTATACCAGTTAATCCACAAGTCCCACAGGAAAGTACATACTCCCATGTAAACAGTATTAGTATTATTAGGTGTCAGTTAACATACACACTGAGAAGAATGAACTTGAAGAATGAACAGTCAGGTTTCAGTACAACATGCATTTCAGTGCCTACAACACAGCCTTAGATATGAGAGACATACCAACCTTTACATTCACAGAACAGTGTCCACAGCAAACCAGCATGGTCCCCACCTTGAAAAACTGAAAGGGCTACGCCTACCTAGCCTAACATTTTATAGCACTGTCCTGACATCACAGTGAGAACTGCAATTACCACACAGCAGGCTGCATGCAATTAGTAAATGCTGGCTAACAATTGGTGCAGAGGCCATCACATGCACATGTGCAGATACCTACAAAAGCAGCCTGTACTCCCAGTCCACACATGCAATAATATCATTGCAGCGACTGCAGGGAGACAGAGAGACAGAGAGAGATAGACCAAAAAAAATAATAAAAAGAAAAAAACACCAAGACAGCAGCAGCAAGCCAGCCAGCAGCAAGCCAGCCAGCAGCAAGCCATCCAAAACAGCAGTCAGAAACAAAGGTAATGTAAAGTACATAATCTAATAATCTACATACTGTGAACCCTCCATATGTGTTAGCAGTCTGTATCTATATTTATATGAAGATGTGCATAGGGCAAGGGACATACTGCAACTGTTAGTGAAGACTGGACATACATATGTAGCTGAAGGTTGCTAACAGTATGCTGCCATAGGCCCAGGGCCAATAGCATACTACCTACCTATGACACAATGCACACACACATGTACTCATTGCAATACCAACTATGTGAGGTGGAATGAGTGTGCCACTGACTGTGTGCAAGGTCTGTAATAGTGTGATTGCTCAGCATGACTTTGAGTCTGTCATGGTAGTGTGTGTCCTTGGTGTGAAGCCAGAAAAAGATGTGTCAGTTATTGGGATACAAAAATACTACATTGCCATATGTTGTGCTGTGGTTCCATGTATATGACTGAGGTGTAGGTAGGGGTATGGCCGCATAGACTAGGGTGCATTACTATTGAAATTGTAACTGTGCATTGCATGCATTGCATGGGATGACAATATTCCCCATCCATTACCTTAATACATACCCCCAGTGTGAGGTTGTGCATTGGACCTCAAACAGTGTGCTGAGTGCTGCTGTATACTAGTTTGTTGTAAGGAGTGTGGCAGGCACTGTCATACAGTTGTTGGCTGAGCACTGATATGTGGTAATTTACATGTGTATCCCCTGATAGACAGACAGATGCTATATATGGCAGTTCAGTGATATCAGTACAGTAGAGTATTATGTGTGCCATGTTACTTGCTCACATATTTTCCTTTTCCTTCCAGAGCGATGGTGCATCAGCGCAACCCCTGTTATTCAGCAGCAGAGGATGAGGAGATACACCAGAGCCTGGTGCGGGATTTTTCAACACTTTTTTCCCGGACCAGCCAGAACCAGCAGGAGAGGGCTGCACTGTGGCAAGACCTTGTCCATCGGGTAAATGGCATAGGCATGCATAACCGGACATATGAACAGGTACGCCATCACTGCAGTGATTTAATTAGAAATGTCTGTCAGCGTGCGTCTGATATCCACAGGCAACAGCTTGCCACAGGTGGTGGGTCACCTATACACCCCCCCTCACCAGACTGGAGGAGCTCCTCCTAACTGTTGTGGCTCCAGCCCAACAACAACAACATCCACAGACATGTGTAATGATGGAGGCTGGAGACACCCAGCATGTGGACATGGAGTGTGCAGATAACATGCCACATCTGTAGTTAACTGTTCTCTGCACTGGTAGTTTATGCATGTGTGAGATGTGTACTGTGTTTGTAGCTGTTATCCTGGACATTATTGTGCAAGATTTATATTCTTAATATCAGCAGTACACCTGTGAAAGCCAACTGTTGTACTACTGTACTGTATCATACTCACAGTATCAATGGCACAGTTGTGCCCACTGACAATAACTGTCTTATTTGTGCAGGTCCCTCTGGAGTAACATCAAGGCAGCCAATCCATGCTGGTGAGTGTGTAATAACAGTACTTTTAATATTAATGATAATAATAGTAATAATACCCTCAAACAGTATTGTTATGTGTTGGATTGCAGGTGTGTTTGTGTGTGTGTGTGTTTGTATCTCATGTACTGAGGAGTGTGCATGTGCCCATGTGTGCATGTGCACATGTGCCCATGTGTGCATGTGCACATGTGCCCATGTGTGCATGTGCACATGTGCCCATGTGTGCATGTGCCCATGTGTGCATGTGCTCATGTGTGCATGTGTGCATGTGCCCATGTGCACATGTGTGCATGTGTGCATGTGTGCATGTGCCCATGTGTGCATGTGCCCATGTGCCCATGTGTGCATGTGCGCATGTGTGCATGTGTGCATGTGCCCATGTGCCCATGTGTGCATGTGCTCATGTGTGCATGTGCCCGTGTGCATCTGTGGTAACATTCTGTACACATTGTAAACTGTGTTCCCTGTCTTCCTCTCACAGGTTCCGGTGTTGCTCTGGTGGTGTGCAGCAGGGAACCTGAAGCCACTGCTGGGGATAGTGATAATGATGATACATGTGTAATGGCACAGGGAGGTGTGTCAGGGTCTGTTGTTGGTCAGCCAATCGACAGTACACAGCAGTCAACCCCATCAATGTGCACAGTCATCCTGCCGATACATCCATTGTCACCAATGTCCTTAGCTGAGGGACAGCATACAGTGGGCATTGACCAGGGTAATGTGGTATCAGTGGCACATGCATCCCCTCACAGCAGCCATGGCCAGAGTCCTGACATGGTACCACACAGGCAGATGTCCAGGGATTCTCGTGGAAGCATCCGTGGTCGTACTGCCCCTGTCAGACATGCCCACAGAGGTCTTTCAACCTCAGCTATGTTCCAGGCTGTAATGCAGGCACAGGCACGTATGGAACGGTACAGCAGACAGGGTCTGAGGGAGCTTAGAGCACATCGCACTGCTATGAATGACACTATGCGTGACATTGCGGCTGCCATCCGTACTGTCGGCGAGGTCATTGACAGACGTTGGGGGGACACATTAGATCTGTTCCACAACTACATGTTAATGAGCCAGGGCAATGCAGGACGGTTGAGGCGTTGACGTGGATGTATGCCAGCAACATCAGCAGCTGGCAGTCGTCGTGGACGACAACATACCCGCAACCGCTCCCATAGTGCCAGTACCAGCCCCAGCAATGCTGGGTCTGTGCTGTCATCAGACCGCCCTAGGAGACCACGTCCACATGGCTCTGGACAGTCCCAGCAGAGACATGTGTCCAGTCATCAACCAACTGCTTCTGATGACAGTACCCAATCTGGCTTAGTACCTGATACTGTCCGTAGCACCCCTGCCAGGCACAGGTACCGTGTCAGCGGCCAGAGACAGTGATCTGTATGACCTGGCAGGTACAGTCTGTGGCTGTCCACAAACACCCGTATATGGCAGCCATGAGGTGGAACTGTGTGCATGCATACACACATGCATAATGCTAACACCTAGGGCTAACACATACACACACACACACCGCATCAACATTGCCCCATGTTGTACTGTTGTCCCTCACTAACACACACACACACATACATGTCGATTGGATGTATCAGTGGCAGACTCAGGCATACCAAGTACACACGCTGTGCATATGATGAAACGGTGCCCCCTCCTGCAATCTGTCACATTGATGCAGGAACAGGATAACATGGTGCTGATACACAGGGTGACTACATAGAACTGTAGTAATATTATCATGTTTCACTTGAAAGAAAGTCACTGTTTGTCATTTTTGCATTTAAGTTACATGTAACACATTGCATTTAAGTTACCTGGCACTTGCTCACTAAAGCAATTATATAAGTCAGCACTAAAATATTAAACGCACTACACCCTCACAACCTCCCCTTGAGTACTTTGTTCCCCATTGGCCCTTTTTTTTTCAATTATAAAGGAATTCCCAATACTATTCTAGCATGTCCAAAGGTCAGTTGTCAATCTCCTCTCCGGTCCAGCTGGTGAATTTGGGAATCTTGAGGCAATGTTACAACTGCCTCATGTACACAAACAACCCTCTCCTCCTCCCAACAAATTCCAACACATGAGAGAGATGCAACCATATAACCATACTGGAGACTAAGCTCTCTCAACTCAGTACTGGGGAAACCAGTCAGGAGGAGAAGGAAACCACACTCACTACAATTCCAGTCTCACATAGACCTACCACGACAGCAAACCAAACACATAAACACACAAAAACATACTCGGAGGCTCTAAATAAAATTCTGCCTAAGCAGCAGAGACCTCCAAAGCAGACACCCAAGCAACCGTTACCCCAAAACAAAACACGTGCAACACATAGCTCACAAAGCCAGTGTGCCAAACAGTCACAGCCCTTAAGGCTAAACAACACACCCGATACACTTGTAATAGGTGACTCTATTGTCAGGCACACTGACGTCCCGCTCACCAGACTGAACAAGGAGAAGGTCACAGTGAGCTGCCTGTTGGGCGCTAGGATCCGCCACATAACACAAGCACTCAGGTCACTCCAAGGCAAGTACAAATATGACTCAGTCATTGTCCATGCTGGTGTGAATGACCTGAGACGTACCTCCCTGGGCTACATGAAAAGAGACATAGAGGAGCTCTCTGAGCATGTAGCCCAGGCCAGTATGACCCTGACCTTGAGTAGCATCTTACCCTCACCAAGAGTGATGCCACAATATGAAGATAAGATGATCAATTTCAACAATTGGCTTAAGTATTGGTGTCATTCAACAGGGATCCAATGCCTGTCAGCCTGGGATGACATGCTCGACAAGCCACGATGCTTCGCTAGGGATGGCTTGCACCTGTCACTCCTGGGCTTTTGGATATTGGCAAAGGCTCTTGCTACCCCCATAGTGCCTTTTTTAGGCAAGGCTCAAGAGACAAACCCACCTCCATAGGTATCACAAGGGATAAGAAACTAAGAGTAATGCTACTCAATGCCAGAAGTCTAAACCTCAAGATGCACGCACTCGAAACTCTCCTTAGCATGGAGAACATTGATATCTGTGCAGTAACAGAAACCTGAGTCAAGGCTCCCAAGAGCACCCCAGCACTACCAGGTTATACCTCATACCATGCTTTTCGGCCCCAAAACTTGGACCGAACCACAAAAGGAGGGGGAGTATCAATATTCGTCAAAGATACCCACACCTCCAGGTTGGTGGCACAGCACAAAGCATCAGAGACTATCCATGTGCAACTAACAGTGGGTAAAACTGCCTTCCAGTTTATAGCCTGCTACAGACCACCCTCTCAAACCCAGTAACCCCACTCGGCCTTCCTGACAACACTGGGAAATATGAAGGTCTCTCCAAACACCATTATATTGGGCGACTTCAACTACCCAAACATAGACTGGAAGCATTACTCTAGCTCCAACACCCTAGCCCAAAGGTTCCTAGAATTTATAAACTCAAATACTATGGAACAACTTGTTACCACTCCCACAAGAGGGGAAAACATACTGGACCTGATCATCACCAACATGGAGACTCTATGCTCCAGACCAGTAGTGTATCCCTCACTGGTAAGATCAGACCATAAATTAATCTCACTGGATATTCACATCCCGACTCCACCCCCTGCCCTGAAAACCACAGTGAAAAACTTATCTAAAGCAAATTTCACACTCCTCAAAACCGAGGTGTAATCCTTCAAAGCCCCCGGGCCTGTGGAAAATACGGCCCAGACCGCAGAATCCTTTATAAACGCATTCTATGAACACCTTCAGGAATGCATGGATCATGCAATCCCAAATAAAACCAAGACCCAATCCTCCAAAGGCAGACATCCTACCTGGTGGAACCCAGCCATAAACAAACTATACAATAGAAGGAGGAAGCTACTACATGATAGAGCAAAATCCCAAAAAGGGAAGACATCTCTGATCAGTATTAGCAAAAAACTATGGGCACTCATAAAATCGTCTAAGGCCAGCTTCGAGAGAAAATTTGCACAGGACACTAAGGATAATCACAAGGCTTTCTTTAGTTATGTTAGGAACCTGGGTGGGAATTCCCAGATATGCTCAGAATTAGTCCAAAATGACAAAAATACACGAACCCACAGACATTGCCAACATCCTAGCTCACAGGTTCAGCAAACCCCCACGAAAAGGGCAAATATCTATACCAGCAGAGTGCTGCCCCCCTGACATCTCAGATGCTCAGGTAAGAGCCGCCCTCTCCAATGCAAAAAACACAGCATCAATGGGACCAGACGGTGTCCCGGGCTGCGTCCTACATGAACTCCAAGAAGAGCTAAACCCAAACATAAAACTACTGGTCAATCTCAGCCTTACTACAGGATATGTACCCAAAGAGTGGCGTACAACAACAGTGGTCCCTCTCCACAAAGGTGGTGCCTCAATGGATCCTGGAAACTATCACCCCATAAGCCTGACTAGCTTGGTCTGCAAAGTTATGGAAAAGATCATTATGGACCTCATAAATAAAGATATTGGGGACCTACAGACACAGGATCCTACCCAGTTCAGCTTTGTTAAGGGCAGATCCTGCCTCTTAAACCTGGTCGATTTCTTTGAAACAGTCACCAAGGCCATTGACGAGGGGAAGGTGGTCCACACAGCCTACCTGGACCTCGCAAAAGCCTTCGATACAATACCCCACTCGGGCATTATAGATAAGCTCACCATCTTAAATATAAACCCCTATGTCACTAGATGGGGTGAAAACTGGCTCAAGGACAGAACCCACATGGTTAGAATTGCTGGTGCCATGTCAGACTCCAAACCAGTTACTAGTGGCGTCCCACAAGGCTCAGTCCTGGGACCTCTCTTGTTCGGTATATATTTCTCGGAGGTACAGGCCAACATGGAAAGACTGTGGCTGACCAAGATCCCAGATGACTGCAAACTGGGCACCATAATCGACTCTCCAGCCAACACAAGCATCCTTCAAAAGGGCCTCATAGAAACAGACAACTGGTGCCAGAGTCATGGCCTCAAGCTAAATGCAAAAAAGTGTATAGTCATCCCCTTTGGCAAAAACAAAGTGCCCACAAATTACCACATAGGTAGTAATCCATTAAGTACAGAAGAAGTAATTAGCAATCTCTCATTTGACAACCACGTGGCCAAAGTGGTTAGAAAAACATTTTATATAGCACACCTAATCATGAAGGGATTCACATCTAGATGAGGGGAGGTCATCGTGCCTCTTTACTCATCCCTCATCAGGCCCATAATTGAGTACAATGCCCCTTTTGGGATGTACCTTACCAGACATCTGCAGCAACTGGAAAGACCCCAAAAGTACCTCACCAAGAGGATCAAAGGGCTCAAACAGATGTCATATGCTGCCTGGTTAAAGAAGCTCCAGCTCTACTCAGTGGCATACCGCCTGCTCAGAGGTGATCTGTGCGTGACGTATAAAGCCATGTCCAACCCGGAATTAATGGACATGCTGCACCTCAGAAAATCCAAATCCCACTGAGCTACGCACTCGAGAGACTTGAAACTCAGCACTGAAATAAATACTACATGCTGGAGGCACAGATTCATAACCCAGAGGCTCCCTTCACTCTGGAATGAAATCCCAGTCCGGGTTAGGCAGAGTCCTTCATTGACTCTCTTCAAGAGGAATCTTGATGAGTGGATGGGAGATCATAGGTTTACCCTGGGTATCACTTCTGTGTCACTGTTAGACAGAGGCACAGTATACTAACCTCGAAAAAGGGCATAGCAAAATTAATTTAAAATGGGTGGCGAAAGCCAAACACACTCTGGTTAGGCTTATAAATGCCCTAGGGCAGATAGCCTAGTATGAACCTATGAACCTATGTTGTTAACAGTACAGTGTAATGATATCATTGTGGGTATATCCCAGCATGCCTGAAGCATTAACATTGTGATTGTCATTGTAGTTTTTTATACACCAGTGTTAATTACCAAAGTGTAATGTCTGCACATCTTTGCATTCTGGTGGTAAGGCTGAAAACACAAACCCACCGACATAGGTAGCACAGGGGATAAGAAAATGGAAGTAATGATACTCAATGTCAGACATGTAAACCGCAAGATGCATGCAGTCCAAACTCTACTCAGCATGGAGAATGTTGATATCTGTGCAGTAATAGAAAACAAGTTCAAGGCTCCCAAGACCACCCTAGCACTACCAGGTTACACCTCATACCATGCTTGACAGCCCCAAAACATGGAACTAACTATGAAAGGAGGGTGAGTCTCAATAAATGTCAAGGATACCCATACCCCCAGGTAGTTGCCACAGCATGAAGCATCACAGACTATCCACGTGCAACTAACAGTGGGTTAAACTGACTTCCAGTTCATAGCCTGCTACAGACCTCCCTCCTAAACACAGGTAACCCACTTGGCCTACTTAAGAACACATGAATATATGAAGGTGTCTCCAAACAACATTATATTGGGCAGCTGCATCTACCCACACATAGACTGGGAGCATTACTGTAGCTCCAACACCCTAGGTGAAATGTTCCTAGAATCCATACACTCAAATGCTATGGAACAACTTGTTACCACTCCCACAAGAGGGGGAAAACATATTGCTCCTGATCATCACCAACATGTGGACTCTATGCTTCAGACCAGAAGTGTATCCCTCACTGGTAAGATGACACCATAGAGTAATCTCACTATATTCACATACCAACCCCAGCCCCTGCACAGAAAACCACAGTGAAAAAGTTGTGTAATGCAAATTCCATGTATTCACATGAGGCAGGCTTCACACATAGGAACTATTTGAGGTCACAGGTACATATTTCTATGTGGCACACACATACCTCATGTGTGCATTGAAATTACTGCTATAATATATGTCATACAATAATAAAAGCAACACCCACCACACATTGACAAACTGTGTGATAAAAACACACATGGCATTTGTAGGATTCAAACCCCTACCTAACTATGTTATGACACTTGAGAGAGACACATTAGTAGAGTGCGCTATTCACATCACTGGGAAGTTTCCCTTATCCTGCTATACTTATAGGGTGCTGACATCATCACTCTTTCAAAAGAGGAATGTACATCATTTAGTGTGTTCTTCCAGTTGCCAAAAGGGCCATTTCTTTTCAAGAAAAATGCACACACCCTTGCTGATAAACTGTTTGCAGGTCTTTATTGCCATAGCTTTCCCTGTTTCTATGAACAACTTGTGTATCTGTGTATCTGTGGAAGATGTTTGAATATGAGAGGGATCCACTATATTACTTATGTCTCTGTTTAACATTTAACTGTGTGCACTGGGCAGATTGCTATATTGTGGGAGTTTCCTGGCTTAACACATACAAATGCCAGATATGTGTGGCCAACTGTTATACTGAGACATGACCTAAGTGTGCGAGCATGCCCAGTGTGAGCTTTCCATATGTTGAGATCTGAGGTCCACCACATTTGTGGTTGTGTGTGAACTTCAACAATATATCACATTTATAGTTGTGTGTTGGAAGTCATGTTGTGTTCTTACTGCCCAACTGCTTTGTGTCTGAACCCAACAGGGATTATGCTGTGCCTGCAGGGTTTCCATGGGATAGTTTGCATACAGTTGTCAACATTCTTTCATACTGACCAAACACTGTAATATTGTATAGTGTACTGGTTCAGTACTTTCACTGTGGTGGACAGTATCCTGGGTTTCAGTCCTATCACTGCTTTAAATATTCATACTGAGCACACCAGACTGGTTAAGGGCCAGTTGTGCAAATATGACCATGTTGCATTTTGTTCAGCTATGGGACTACTTAAACCAGGCTTGTCCAACATTAGTAGTGTATTCCGCAACTTGGGTGGACATTGACAAACACTAGCTATGTGCCCTAGGCCATTTCTAATGCTAGTCAGTGTGTTTGTCCTTCAACACACATTTTAACTGGAGTTTGCCATGACATTTTTCAAGGTTTGTATACTATGCCTCTGTCTACCCATGACATAAAAGTGATACCCAGGGTAAACCTACCATCTCCCATCCACTCATCAAGATTGCTCTTGAAGAGAGTCAATGAGGGACTCTCTGGCTAACTGGACTGGGAGTTTACTCAAGAGTGGAGGGAGCTTCTGGGTTATGGATCAATCACTACAGCATGTCCTATTTATGTCAGTGCTGAGGTTCAGGTCTCTCATGTGCATAGCTCAGTGGCATTCAGATTTTACAAGGTGCAGCATGTGCATTGATTCCAGCTTGGACATAGCTTTATACATCAGGCACAGATCGCCTCTGGGCAGGCAGTATGGCACTGTGTGGAGCTGCAGTTTGTTTAATCAGGCAACACATGGCATCTGTTAGAGCCCTTTGATCCTCCTGGTGAGGTACTTTTGGGGTCTTTCCAGTTGCTGGAGGTGTCTGCTAAGGTACATCCCACAAGGGCCATTGTACTCAATTGTGAGGCTGATAAAGGATGACTGAAGAGGCACGGAGACCTCCCCTGATCTAGATGTGAATACCTTCATGATTAGGTGGGTATATGATATGTTTCTCTAACCACTACGGCCACATGGTTGTCAAATGCAAGATTTCTATCAACTTGTGTCCCCAGGTCCCATTACTTCGAAAGTACTTAATGGGTTAACACCTATGTGGTACTTGGTGGGCACTTACTGTTTTTCCAAAGGGGATGACTATACACTTTTCTGCATTTAGCTTGATAACATGGCTCTGGCACCAGTTGTCTGCTTCTATGAGGCCGTTTTGTAGGAAGCTTGTGTCAGCTGGAGGGTCAGATATGGTGCCCAGTTTGTAGTCATCTGCAAACTTGTTCAGACACAGTCCTTCCATGTTGGCCTGTACCTCTGGGAAATATATACCAAACAAGGGAGGTCCCAGGACTGAGCCTTGTGGGATGCCAGTTGTAGCTGGTTTGTAGTCTGACATGGCTGCAGCATTTCTGACCATGTCAGTTCTGTCCTTGAGTTGGTTTGCAACCCATTTACTTGAATAGGGGTTTATATTTAAGCTGGTGAGCTTATCTATAATGAACAAGTGGGGTATTGTATGGAAGGCTTTTGCAAGGTCCAGATAGGCTGTGTGGACCACATTCCCCTCATCAATGGCCTTGGTGACTGTTTCAAATGAGTCAAACATGTTTAAGGGGCAGGATCCGCCCTTAAGAAAGCCACACTGGGTAGGGTCCAGTGTCTGTAGGTCCCCAATATCTTTATTTCTGAGGTCCATGATGATCATTTCCATAGCTTTGCAGACCAAACTAGTCAGGATTCTGGGGTGATAGTTTGCAGTATCCATTCAGGCACCACCTTTGTGGAGAGGGACCACTGTTGCTGTACACTTCTCTTTGGGTACATATCCTGTGGTAAGGCTGAGATTGAGCAATAGTTTTATTTGGTGTTCCATTCTTCTTGGAGTTCATGTTGGACGCAGCCCAGGACACCATCTGGTACCATTGATGCTGTGTGTTTTGCTTTGGAGACGCTAGCTGTTACCTCAGCATCTGCAATGTCAGGGGGCCAGCACTCTGTTGGGATAGATATTTGGCATTTTGGTGGGGGGGGGGGGATTTTGCACTGAACCTGTCAGGTTGGATGTTGGCAATGTGTGTGGGTTTGGTGTATTGTTTGTAATTTTGGAGGAATTCTGAGCATATCTGTGAATTTCCACCAAGGTTCCTACCATCAGTTAAGAAAGCCTTGTGATTATCCTTAGTGTCCTGTACAATTTGTATCTTCATAGGTTCATAGGTTCATACTAGGCTATCTGCTCTAGGGCATTTATAAGCCTAGCCAGAGTGTGTGTGGCTTTCACCACCCATTGGAATGTGAATATTATGCCCATTTAGGGTTTAGTTTACTGTGCCTCTGTCTAGTAGTGACACAGAGATGAACCCCGGTGTAAACCTACGATCTCCCATCCACTCGTCAAGATTTCTCTTGAAGAGAGTCAGTGAGGGCCTCTGCCTAACATGGACTAGGATTCTGTTCCAGAGTGTAGGGAGCCTGTGGGTTATGAATCTGTCCCTCCAGCACATCCTATTTATTTCTGTGTTGAGGTTCAAATCTCTCGCTCTCGTGGCTCTGATGGATTTGGATTTTCTGAGATGGAGTATGTCTATTAATTCCGGATTGGACATGGCCTTGTACGTCAGGCATAGATCACCTCTGAGTAGGCGGTATGCGACTGAATAGAGCTGGAGTTTCTTCAGCTGGACAGCATATGACAAATGTTTGAGACCCTTTATCCTCTTGGTGAGGTACTTTTGGGGTCTTTCTAACTGCTGCAGGTGTCGGGTAAGGTACATCCCAAATGGGGCATTGTACTCAATTATGGGCCTGATAAGAGAAGAGTATAGGGGCACAATGACCTCTCTTGATCTAGATGTGAATGCTTTCATGATAAGGTGGCCAATATAGAAGGTTTTCCTAGCCACCTTGGCAATGTGAGTGTCAAATGAGAGGTTACTGTCAACTTGTGTCCCTAGGTCCCTGATTACTTCTTCAGTACTTAATGGATTACCACCTATGTGATAATTTGTGGGTACCTTGTTTTTCCCAAAGGGTATGACTATACATTTTTTGCTGTTCAGTTTAAGGCCATGGCTCTGGCACCTGTTATCCATTTCTATGACGCCTTTCTGAAGGATGCTTGTGTCTGCTGGAGTATCAGTTATGGTGCCCAGTTTGCAGTCATCTGCAAACTTTTTCTGCAACAATCCTATGTTTGCTTGCACCTCAGAAAAATAAATGCCGAACAAAAGGGGTCCCAGGACAGAGCCCTGTGGGACACCGCTTGTGACTGGCTTGGAGTCTGACATGGCTCCAGCAATTCTGACCTTGTGGGTTCTGTCCTTGAGCCAGTTTGCAACCCATCTTATGACATATGGGTTTACATTTGAGCTGGTGAGCTTGTCTATGATGCCCGAGTGGGGTATTGTGTCGAAAGCTTTTGCAAGGTCAAGGTAGGCAGTGTCAACTGCCTTACCCTCATCAATGGCCTTAGTGACTGGTTCAAAAAAGTTGACCAGGTTCAAAAGGCAGGATCTGTCCTTGACAAAGCCAAATTGGGTAGGATCCAGTGTCTGTAGGTCCCCAATGTCTTTGTTTATGAGTTCCATAATGATCCTCTCTATAGCTTTGCAGACCAGGCTCGTCAAGCTTATGGGGGGTTAATTTCCAGGGTCTGTAGAAGCACCTCCTTTGTGGAGTGGGACCACTGTTGCTGTACGCCATTCTTTGGGTATGTATCCTGTAGTAAGGCTGAGATTAAATAACAGCCTTATGCGCGGGTTTAGTTCCTCTTGGAGTTCATGTAGCACGCAACCCGGGACACCATCTGGTCCCATTAATGCTGTGTTTTTAGCTTTGGAGAGGGTGGCTCTCACCTGGGCATCTGAGATGTTAGCGGGACTACACTCTGCTGGGATAGATATTTCTCCTTTTGGGGGGGGGGGATTTGCACTGAACCTGTCTGCCAGAATGTTGGCAATGTCTGTGTGTTCAGTGTATTTTGTGTTGTTTTGGACTAACTCTGAGCATATCTGGGAGTTTCTACCCAGGTTTCTAACATAAGTAAAGAAGGCCTTGTGATTGTCTTTTGTGTCCTTTGCGATTTTTCTGTCAAAGTTGGCCTTGGATGATTGTATGAGTGATCATGTTTTTTTTGCTAGTACTGATCAGAGATGCCTTCCCTTTTAGTGATTGTGCTCTGTCATGTAGTAGCTTCCTCCTCCTGTTGTAAAGTTTGTTAATGGCTGGGGTCCACCAGACAGGACGCCTGCCTTTGGGGGAATGGGTCTTGGTTTTATTTGGGATTGCATGATCCATGCATTCTTGAAGGTGTCCGTAGAAAGTGTTTATAAAGGATTCAGCGGTGTGGTCTGTGGTTTCCAGTGGCCCAGGGGCCTTGAAGGATACCACTTCAGTCTTAAGAAGTGTGAAGTCGGCTTTTGAGAAATTCTTCACTGTGGTCTTTTGTGCAGGGGGTGGGATGTGGATTTCCAGTGAGATTAATTTATGGTCTGATCTCAGCAATGACGGGTATACTTCCGGTGTGGAGCATTGTGTCCCCAGGTTTGTGATGATCAGGTCTAGTATATTATCTCCTCTTGTGGGAGTGGTGACTAGTTTTTCCATTGCATTTGAGTTTATGAATTCTAGGAACCTTTGGGCTAGGGTGTTGGGGCTTGAGTAATGCTCCCAGTCTATGTTTGGGTAGTTGACATCTCCCAATATGATGGTATTTGGAGAGACATTCATACTCTCCAGTGTCTTCAGGAAGGTTGAGTGGGGTTCCTGAGTTTGAGAGGGTGGTCTGTAGCATGCTACAAACTGTACGGCAGTTTTGCCTATAGTTAGTTGCACATGGATGGTCTCCGATGCTTCATGCATTGCCAGTAACCTGGAGGTGTGGGTATCTTTGATGAATATGGCTACTCCCCCTCCTTTTGTGGTTCGGTCCAAGTTTTGGGTCTGAAAAGCATGATATGAGGTATAACCTGGTAGTGCTGGGGTGCTCTCAGGAGCCTTGAACCGGGTTTCCGTCACTGCACAGATATCGATGTTCTCCATACTGAGGTGGGCCTCGGGAGCGTGCATCTTGAGGTTTAGACTTCTGTCACCTATCTCCTACTCTGTTACTCCCCCTTATCCTACTCCTACTCCTACACTCCAGGGAATGTGCTCATTTGCTATGTTACAGTGCGATTCATTATCCTACCACTCATTTACATAAGATTGCCTACTAATGCTTAGTTACATGTCTTACACTCAGCTTCCCCCCTTAGCAACCCCTACTCGGTGGCCATGTTTTCAGCCTGCTATTCCCTTACATTGTAAATTCATGCTTTGCATAAAACCCACAAAATTTTTATTTTTCTGTTTTTTATAGCGCAGCCCATTTGCGCAGCGCTGCGCTACGTTTAAACATCAGCGATCGCCGAAAAAAAAAAAAAATTCATTTTTGCATCGGGGTACGTTGCCAGTGGCCACATATTTGGCCATTGGCATGCTGCCTGAAACATATGCAACCTTTATTTGGAGCTGACAAGGCTCCATTGTGTTATTTGCAGAACGGTACTCAGTTGTCAACTGAGTACATTTCTGCAGATAACACGGCTTTTACACGGGCAGGTTTCTGCTTCCTGGATCGCTAACTTACCTCATTTGCATGCCTTTCGGCTGCAAGTGAGGTAATTAGCATATCCACGCCCTGTCTGTGTAAGAGCTGTTTTAGGTGCTCTCTTACACGCAAATACAGGCTGTTCATGGATCGCTATGGCTGCATGGAGTCTTACACTACTCTTAGACTCCGTGCAAGCCATCATGAGTCCTGCCCATAGAATAAAGAAATTGATGCATATAAACTCTAACTACAAAAATATGAAAAACATAGAATAAAGAAACGGATCCATATAAACTCTTTAACTACAAAATATGAAAGTCACATGACATACAGTAAGTCCATCATTTAGGACTATCTTAAATAAATAGTAATTATATTTATTTATGTGTGTGTGTGTGTGTGTGTGTGTGTGTGTGTGTGTGTGTGTGTGTGTGTGTGTGTGTGTGTGCATGTGTGCGCGTGTGTTTGTGTGTGTGTGTGTGTGTGTGTGTGTGTGTGTGTGTGTGTGTGTGTGTGTGTGTGTGTATATACATATATGTATATATATATATATATATATATATATATATATATATCGTATTACATTTGTTTTTAGAATTAACTTTACAACATTTTGTATAAATTGATACCATCTATAGTATGTCTATGTATGTCAAACACCACAGTTTTAAAATAAAATCACTTGACTAATTTATAAAAGCACTGTTTTAATCAGTCTTTGCTCTCATGTGGAAATATCATGTTTTTAAACCAAGCCACCTCCTTAGAGTCTTAGCAGTTCTTCTATATTTGGTACTTCTATTGTTTCTTTTAGTGTTTAATATGGTGACATGCAATTAAGTTGTCTTAGCTGGCAATACTTCATCAGTCCATGAGCTCTGATAAGAACACTCTGGAAACATCTCTTTCAGATAGTAAACTATCAGTTCATATTTCTTATATCACTGACTGGGATTCTCCATCTATCACATCTTGCAGCACTTTATATTATCTGTCACTGGAAATTATCTCAGCCCTGTTTTGCAGAAATGCCTCAAGTTTTTCCTGAGTAAATGAAATCATTGTCTTAATTCATTTTGACTACTAAGGCTTTTTCTGAAAATGTTTGCTGAGTTTTTGCAGAACTTACTTCAGCTGTAAGTGATGAAAAGTGCAGTTACACATTGCTATGTATTCATTTATTGAGGTTAGAACTATGGAGATAATTTTTCCAGACTAAGGATTGCTTTACCTGTAATACCAAGAATGTGGTTTATGTAGCCAAATGTGTTTCCTTAAAAGTTTATGTGTAGGAAAAACTTCCAAGGAAATTTTCACAGATAATCTGTAAATGCATTTAATGCAATAAATAATACAAATAATGTTTTATTTAAACATAGTGCAGTATGCATCAGAGAACATTCCACATAAAGTGCTGTTTTATGTGCAATACTGAGAATGTGGTTTATCTAAAGAAATTTATTTCCTGTGAAAATATTTATGCAGAAAAAACAATTTTAGGATTTTTTTACAGAGATTTGTGCATGAATTTATGTCAGCTCTACCTTATTTAAAGATATCACAACATGCACTATTTAAAAAAATACATTTTATGTGATAGAGCAAGTGAATCTTGATGCTGGAGGGGTGACTTATACAACATTTTTGAAGTTACAGAATTACTATGTTAACTGACAGTGATTAAGTCCTTGAAATGACTGTAATATTTATTAGAGAATGGGCAAACAATACCTCAGCATCCTGATTGGAGAACAAATGTTCTCCAGCAGGGTATTAATGCACAAGTAATGCCCAATGAAAAACGAGTCTGCCACTTCACAGCAGCATATCAAGCTGCTGTGGAGCTCGGACTGAAAAAAAAAACTAATGGCCACCATTATTTTATACTCGCTAAGCAGCACTTTTTAAAAATATATATTTTTGGATGCAAAATGCTTCCTCTAACACCGTTTACATATACTAGAGCAACTTTGAAACATTACGCGGAGGAACTGTTTTACATCAAAAATATATAAACAAATAATATACAGTAAACTCCCCATTATCCTGGACTCAAGTAACCGGCATTTGATTCACATACGAGCCAATCAAAAATCCCAAAGGGAAGCCTCTTCCCTTCAATGCGGATGCCGGTGTACGAGCCAATCAAAAATTGCAAAGCATATCTCAGGCAGCCGGCTCATACACTTAACTGGCATCTACCAATCCCCACGAGTGCCGGTTAAGTAAGACTTTACTGTAGTAATAAAAATATGTAAATAAATAAGTAAAACACTAGAATTGTACAGACAGACCATTCTCTAAGTGCAATAATGCCCTCCAGGGTGTGTGTTAATATGTAATTAACACTTTTCCACTGGGCAGAGGCCTAATGCCACCCCTGGCATTATTGCTTGCTTATTTGTTTATGGTATTTATTTAAGCTGAGTTTGTGGAGTAGATTTTATTCTGAAGAACCATTTTATTAAAGAATGACAAAAGCATTCAATTAAGTAAATGTTGGTTAATGAGTGGGACTGCTAAGACAGAGCACTATAGCTGGACCTACTTCATTGCTGGCTGTCTATTCTTCTTCAGTTCTATCTACAGAGTGGCCTATTAGTGTATGAGGTATTAAATTTGGACACATGTATGACTCTGTTCAGGATAATTACATTAATACCTAATGTTTGGATATATAACAAAATGCTTCATTGTTCTCCCTAACCATCTTGAGGATATATTAATATGCATCTCTAAGGCTTTCTCCATCACAGGTTCCAGACCGTTCCATAACAAAGGGAAAAAAAAAAAGTAAACAGTATGTTGACTAGTTTAAAGTTACTAGCATGGGTGCTGATCCACACCAAACCAGGTCATTTTTTCAGAAAATAATATGGTATTATTGCTGTTTTCTTTAATTGTATGATGTTGTTTTCAACTGGACATTCCATTTTAACTTCTATACCTACTGTAACTCACATTATAACACACCTTACAAAAATGCATCTATGAATTTATATATATATATATATATATATATATACACAGAGAGAGAGAGAGAGAACTGTATATTATCTAAAAAAATAGGTTTTGTTTTATTAACACATAAAGTTAATTTAATAGAAAACAAGAGACAACTGACAAAGTAAACTGATTACTCTATAACAGTCTAATATAACCCTTTCTCCTCAGCCTTATAATGAAACTAAACCACAACATAATTCTTCATGAGTCAAGACATTTCTGCTTTCTAATGATTTATTATAAAATCAAAGTCAAGGGTTTAGTTTATATGTTTGCTGTTTCTTTGAATTCTCTATTAATCACAGATGTTCCCATCAACTTTATTTTAAACCATCTTAGTTCAGACTGAAAATTGCCAAAAATTTCACTTCAGAAATAGAATCTCTACATTGTTGGTATCTATTATTTTTATTCAGTCATAAACTATGTCGCTGCACCTGAACTGAATTACATTTTCATTTAGTACATATACAATTGATTCAGTGTACTTAATTGGTATTAAAACTGTATTTAAACTACAAAAGAAAAGAAAAACCTCATTATTGAACACAGAAAATACCACACAACATGTAAAGGTGGTTAATCTCTTCCATTATTTAATTAAAACAAAAACATTACCGGAACATACATACACACATATAGCCTTTTATAGTTTCAAAAATGACATGATAACTAAAATCAAACCCTTTAAGCAGCCATTTAAATAACTACCAAAGTTGCATTCCCAGCCAGCCAACAAAAATGTATAACAGAATCACAGCTGCAAAGACCAAGCTACAGCACTTCTGCTGTGTCACCTATGCCATCTAACAGTCTGCAGCCATGGTAACCCCCCTTTTGTCTCATTATAGGTGTGCTTTATATTAAAGATGGTCACAGCAAGAATACTGTGTTTGGACAATGAAAAAGACTCCACTTGTTCTTGAATCTTCAATCTAGGTCCATTGCACAGAAGGGCAAATGCCATCCCATGTGAGAATATTACTGTTCTCCTCCCAGGTAACAGAGATTTGGGACCTGAGGCAGCGAAGAAGTGAGTCCAGATTTACACGGACTTAAAGAAACATACTTGCCACAAACAAATACTGAATGAAGAATATGAGTTGGGTCAAGACACTCAGATTTGAAGGCTCTGTGTTTATAGTCTCTTGTTTATATCTTTTATATGAGCATATCCATATAGGTGAATTTGTTTATTTATTTTTTCACAGTGCTTACAGAAAGGGATATGCAAATTTCAGTAAACTAGCAGAGAGCCAGGAGTGACATAACTAAGATGTTTGGAATTGCACATCAACCTGTACTCCAACTATCAGAATGTAACCCCTGAATGAACCCCCCACCCAACCTCAATACAGGTTTCTGGACAGTTCATCTTTTCAGTACTGAAAAAAGAAATCCTGAAATGAATAGCAGGTTTAAGCAAAATAAATAAATACATAAATTTTAGTCAACCCAACATTTAACATAATATATAATTTGCAGTCAATACAAAAATGTCAAGGTTTTAGTTGAATTTTAGCCAAACTTATTGCACAGAATTCCATGGCATTCATAATGCATACCTTGTTTTGCCCTGGCCAGCATAAACAAGTGAGAACACTGTGTTTTCTGCAATATTAAAACTATCATGTTTAAGAGGAAGAAACTTGAAAATTAAAGAGAAGCATGAATATTTTCCTCATAGAAGACTTGGATTTTGTTGCATACAGAACATCTGCATCAACTCATTTTTCCCTATAGAATGCAATTAATTATAAATATTTTTTGTAGATAGTAAGCCAAAACTAGCACATACACGTTGTTCTGGGATTTAGGATGTTTTATGTACGTGGACCTGAGTGGGCGATCTTTTTAACTCAAATATCATTGAAATGAAGGAGGGAAACTTTAAAAGTGTCAATGTCTCTTTAAGACTGTAATGGATATCTAACCAGTAAGCTTACGTTCATGAGCATGAATAATCAAGGTCTGTTGTTATTACTATGAGTACAGAAGTATTTGGAATTCTGCAGGAGTTACCAGATGCTATACACTGTACAGTTTTTTTTTTATTTCTTTTCTAGTATTCTTTGTTTTTGGCAAAGGCATGTATGCTTCAAGCTTTATTTGTAAGAGTCCAAATGCAAACATTTTTTGTAACTGTACTTAAAGATAATCTTATAATATTGTTTTAATGTTACATAAAAAGAAGTTTTGTACTCATCATAACGTTCCATCTGAGTAGTTGTATTTCATTTGTCTTCAACCTGTGGGTTTTCGAATCCGAGTCGGATCTGAGACGGCTGCATCACTAGCATCTGATCCGAGCTCCAAGCTCCTCCCCTTACCCACAATGCCCCCTGTCTCCTTCCTTCCCTCAGATTGAGTTTGCTGCTCAATAAAACATAAGCCCAACCCAATGACACCTTACGACTAAAGGCTCCCCAATATCCCTAAGCCAAGCAAAGCAAGGAGAGCTACTATAGTGTGCACCTCCTGAATACAAGGTTAGGGCAATAGTGACAAGGTCAGGGGGAAGGAGGGGGGATGGTTGGAAACAAATGAAGTACAACTACTCAGATGGAATGTTAT
Organism: Protopterus annectens; assembly: GCF_019279795.1. NCBI lineage: Eukaryota > Metazoa > Chordata > Ceratodontiformes > Protopteridae > Protopterus > Protopterus annectens. The sequence goes on from NC_056739.1 coordinate 280,325,147, forward strand.
GGTGAGTACATAACTTCTTTATCTGAAGTAGTTGACTTTGTTTGATCTTCAACCTGTGAGACAGAGTCCCCAGCTACTAACACCTAGGTGGCCCTCATGGAAGGATATTCATAACACTATGGAGCCAAAAGATGCCCTACTCCTGGATACAATGTCTAATTTGTAATGTGAAGTGAAGGTATTAGATGAGGATCAAGTAGCTGCAGAACAAATATCATCCAGCGATACCCTGGTCCAAAAAGCCACTGAAGTGGCCATGGGCCTGGAGGAATGTGCTTTTACCTGACCTGGAGGGGAAATGCCTTTGTCAGAATAAGCCCAGGTGATACACTGGGAAATCCAATGAGCAATGGTTACTTTGGTAATTGGCTTTCCTAAGAAGGGTTTTGAATAAGAAACAAATAACTGGTCAGATTTGTGAAAGGACTTTGTCCTGTGCAGATAAAATCTCAATTGTCTGCGTACATCCAACAAGTGTAATTTATATTCACTCTTGTTCTGAAAGTTAGGAAAGGAAACAGGAAAATTAATAGTTTGATTAATGTTGGCTTCTGATGCCACCTTAGGAAGAAAGGGCAGATTAGTGCACAGGGAGACTCTGTCTTTGTGGAAAATCATGTATGGAACCTTGAGAGATAGTGCCTGAAGTTCCAACACTCTCCTAGTAGACATAATAGCCATCAAAAGGGCAGTCTTCCAGGACAGGTACTGCAAGTCTATCAAGGCTGCGGGCTCAAAAGGAGGAGAGACTAAAGCTTGTAATACAAAAGTAAGATCCCACGGGAGCGTAGGATCCTTCACGGGGAGCCTTAAAAGAAAGGTACCTTTAAGAAAGGTCTTGCAAAGTCTAGAGGAGGCTAGTGAAGACATATTCTCCCCCACATGGAAATTAGAAATAGCAGCCAGTTGTACCTGAACCGTAGAAGAGCTGGCACCATGTTGAAAAATTCACACCAAGAACTCTAAGACTGCTGAGACGGGAGCTGTAAAGGGATCTATATCCCACTGAGAAGCTCATATAGAGAATCATTTCCACTTACTACAATATAGTATGCGAGTGGAAGATTTGTGAGCCACTACCAAAATGGTTTTCGCCAGAGAGGATAAATCAGGAGTCGAAGCTGTGAGCTTCAGAGTGTTCAGATCTGTGTGAGGGATTCCTGAGGCGTGTGAAATGAGATCCAGAACCGGATTCAGGATCCATGGTGGAACTACTAGGTGAGACCAAAGAGAGGGGAACCAAACTTGATGAGGCCAGAATGAGGCAATGATGATTACTGTGTTCCTCAGCCTGTGAGCTTTCTGTAGAAATTTCGAAATGAAAGCTAACAGAGGGTAAGCATAAAGAAGACCAGGAGGTCAAGCATGTACCAGAGCATCTTTGGGGACTTCCCCCTGAGGGAGGTTCAGAGCAAAAAACTCACTGCATTTCACTTTGGAAGAAGATGTGAAGAGATCACAGCAAGGCTGACCCCACTTGAAAAAGATCTACTCCGCTACTGAAGGATTGAGAGACCACTCATAAGGAATCAGAATAGTCCTGCTGAGCCTGTCCATTAGAATGTTGGACTATCCTGGAATGTGCTTTGTCACCAGAAAATGGCCTGTGGAAATCGCCCATCCCCACACTCTCATGGCTTCTCAACAAAGGGGGTAAGATCTGGTTCCTCCTTGTTTGTTGATATACCAGACCACTGACATGTTGCTAATCTGTATTGCAATAGCCCATAGTGGAAGACGGGCATGGAGAGCTTGCAAAGCTAGAAGCACAGCCCTCATCTCCAGGACGTTGATATGCAAACTGGTCTCGAAAAGGAACCATGTGACTTGGATAGTCCTTCCCAAGCAATGCCCCCCCCACCCCAACTAAGAGGCACCCGTGGTCACCATGGCTTTGGGAAAGGACAGAAGAAAGGGATGTCCCCTGACAAGATCTGGGAAAAAATCCACCACAGAAGAGAGTCCCTGCAAACCTGAGAGACACGGACTGGATGAGAAAGAGGGGAATCTAATAGGGACCATTGTACTGCCAGTGTCCACTGAAGGATTCAAATGTGAAGGTAAGCAAGGGATAAAAGAGTGATTGTGGCCGCCAAGGACCCCAGTGCTCATAGGACTGCCTCTGCTGTAGGAAGATGAGTTTAGAAAATGTGCAAGACATGAACTCTGAGATTGTGCACCCTTTCTGGGGTGATGTAAACTTTCATCTGGATAGTGTCCAGTCGAGCACCAATGAACTTTAGAACCTGAACCGGAATCAGCTATGATTTGTTGATATTTATGGTGATGCCCAAACTGTTTGCTAATAAGAGGAAATAATCCCTGGATCAGCAAAGTAGAAGCCTGGTGGGGGCAGCGAAGAGCCAATCATCCAGGTAAGGATAGACCTGAATTCCCTGAAGCCTCATGTGAGCCTCTACAACTGCCATCACTTTGGTGAACACCCTGGGGTCTGTGGTGAGACCAAAGAGGAGGACTCTGAACTGATAATGATTGGCTCCCAGCCAGAAGTGGAGAAACCTGTGGAAGCACCTGTCCATCTTGATATGGTAGTATGCATCCTGAAGCTCGATCAAGCACATCCAATCTTTTTTTCTGCAGGTAGGGTAGAATAGACTGAAGAGTGACCATCTGCAATTTCTCCTTGGCTACTGACAGGTTCAAGGTGGATAGATCCAGAATTGGTCTTAGGTCCAATCTGGATTGGTCTAAAGGGACGAGTTGGATGACTTGCTTTCTTAGCAGCTGGTCTATTTCTAGTGCTGCTGCCTCCCTTTGCATGGGTGGAACATCTGGGAGGCATTTTGGAGGGAGAGGTGCATTGGTAAATGGGATGAAGTAGCCTCTGGATATGATTTGCAACACCCAACAGTCTGATGTTATGGACTCCCATGCCACTGGGTGTAGTGAAAGGCAACCCCTGACTGCCTCCAGAGATGAGCAGTTGGGCAGCCCCTCAGGGCTGCTGTGTCAGTCTTTCCAAGAAAGGTTCTTGAGACCCGAAATTGCTCAGACCCCCCCTGCCTCTTGGGAGGTGTCTGTCATAGCCCCCTCTGCCTCTGGGGGAAGGTGAGCCCTGAGTGTCCTGAGAGGACTGAGATTTCTGGAACCACATCTTCTTTGTCCCTTGCTGATTTCTTGAAAAGGATCTTTGAGGGGCTGAGAAGCAGATCCCAATAGCAGACAGTGTCTTCCCATCCTTCTCTCTCTGGACCAAGGTGTCACAAACTGTTTTCCCAAACAGGGAAGAACCATCATATGGGGCATTCGCAAAGGACGTCTTAAAGGGTTCCGAGAATTGACACAGCTGGAGCCATGTGTGGTGCCTCATGGCAAAGCCAGAATTGGCCACCCTAGTGGCTCCCTCCATAGCATGGGAGAGAAGATGCATGGACATATTCGCTACCACTTTTAGAGTGGCCATCTGTGTGGAAAACACCTTCTTGCTTTCTGCCAATATGGGCTCTAGGGATGACTCAGCGACCTCCTTTACTAGGTCTTGCTGCAGTCGGATGACATGTGCCATGTAGTTCAGTGCCCTTATAGAAAAGGTTGCTGAAGCATACACCCACTTCCCTAGATGGCTATGGTCCTGGACTCTCAGTCAGGAGGATGAACCATAGAGCTCTCCTGCATGAGCTCTTTTTTGGTGGTGGAGGCCACCATCATGGCATCCACAGGGGACCCCTTGCTCCAACATACTTTATTGGGATGTCTGGGAATGGGCTCCATGGTGTCCGGCTCCTTCCACACCCGAGATGTAATGAGGTCCAGAAGTGGATCTGTGGGAGGGGACACCCATGAAGTAGATAGGTCTGTGTCAAATGCCTCTAAGAACACTGATTCATCTGAAGTTGTTTTTTGGGTGGACCCCCCCCCCAGCGAAGCAGTCCCATGATGTCTCCAAAGGTCGGGGGTGATCGGGGGAAACTTTCCCCTTTCTCCAAGTCAGTGTCTTTGGTGAAGGACTCAGGAGAGGATTCCAGGTGCCTTCTTTTGCATGTCCATTTGCGAGGAACCTCCTCAGTGGGACTCTCTGGGAGGAGCTCACAAACCTCTTGCTGCTCCCGCAGGTCCCTGAGATAGCAGAAAGGTTGAGGCCATACCCAAAGCAGAGGGAGTCAAGGCGGAGTCCAAGGACAAGCTGGTTATGGATCTCGAAGAGCTCAAGAGAACCCTCTCCACCACATCGAAGGCCGGTAGAGAATGGACATCCTGAGAGGTGGCAAAGGGAGCCATTCCCTTCGGACCCGATGGGGGAGTCAGAGCTGAGACTGCTGGGGCTGAGACACAGGTGATGGCTGCACTTTGACAAGCTCAGCGATGACAGCACCCCCTCAGATCCGATGCTGAGGCTACGGCTCCGAGAGCTCAGATCCGATAAAGTCAGATTCAATGCACTCAAGGCAATAGCCAGCATCGAAGTACAAGGTGGCATCGGTGCTGGCCCCCCCCATGAGTCCTCGGATCCAAAGACCCCAAAACAGATGGTCAGATCAGAGATGGCATTTTAGGGGTAAAGAAAGGCTGAGAGCTCCCCACTCTGGAGGGAGAGGGGGCTGTCAAGACTACCATCTGGATCTGGGTGCAGATGAACTTCCGCATCACCCTGTCCATCTCTGCATCACTAAGGGTATGTGTGGATCGGGAGGAAGAAGCTATCAACACTGGCCGGGAGTGCTGATGAGGAGAAGCTCTCGACAGTAGTCTAGATGCCTCTGGCTCTGGGGAGAACTTGGGTGATCAGAGCCAAGGAGTAGTAAACCTAGGAGGGGTCTTGGATTTTGCAGGCGGCCCCATTGGGACCCAGCGGTCCAGAGACTGCTTCCTGGGTCTGTCCTTCCTGTGCTACTCTCCTTCATCAGACCGCATGGCATGACTTTGAGTCCAAGAGACCTGGGAAGGAGAAGAAGCAGAAAAACTAGTGGCCAAAGCCATGGTTACCAGGATGGCCATCCCTGATGAGGGAAGCAGACCCTTCATCACTCTCTTAGCCCTCCTACCCTTAAGGACCCAGGGGTTAAAGCCTGTGCAAATAGGACAGGAGGTAAGCAAATGGGCTGTGCCCAAATACACTACACACAGAGTGTGGCCATTGGCTGAGGAGAGCTTATGGCCATACTCTGTGCACTTCCTAAAAACTGGCTTGGGGGTCTCAGCCATATTAGGAAACAACAAGCACCCACAGGCACTCACACACACACACACACACACACACACACACACACACACACACACACACACACACACACACTCACAGCAAGGAGGGAGAGGCCAAGGGAGAAAGAACTTCAACAATAACTTTTTTTTTTAAACAACAACCGATGAATAGCACGGGTAGGAGAGGTTTAAGGGAGAGGTTAGGAAGAAACTACACTAACCCTGGCAAAGAAATAACAACCTACCCAAGAAAAACGCTAAAAGCTCTGCAACCATGATGTGTAGCTTTTCAGCAGCAAACGAGATCTGAGGGAAGGAAAGAGACAGAGGGGCGTTATGGGTAAGGGGAGGAGCTTGGAACTCAAATCAGATGCTAGTGATGTGGCCATCCCAGATCTGATTCGGATCCATAAACCCACAGGTTGAAGATCAAATAAAATCAACTACTTCAGATATGTATGCCTCCTAAAAGTCATTGCCATAAATTAATTTAATTTACAGGCAGGATGTTTACACATTGTAAACAGACATAATACAGTTATGTCTTATCCAAGGGTTAAAAAATGTTTATATTTACTTCAAATAACCACATGATTTTCATTAAATGCTGACATGCTTTTTTACTTCATTTAAAGATGTATGCTTTTTCTGTAAACTCAGTCATAATTATTCATGTTTACATACTGTTTCAAAGGCGATGTTATTTTTGAGCTGTATTTTTCACATAATAGAGGCAAAATTTAGCTTGGTGCATGCCAGGTATTTTGATTTGGCAAAGATTTCTGTGCAGTGTTCAGCAGTGCACAATATGATTCGTAGTTTTGGAAGGGAGGAGGACCAATTGACAAGGAATGGAGGAAATAAACCAACTCTGTTTATTCCATTATTCTGGATGAATCTAAGGGATGTACAGTTATGAGGTAAATGTAGAGAATGGTGCACTGATGAAGCTATGTGGAAAACAGAAGTGAAACTGCAAGCATTTGTGTTGAGCTGAAAAATGTGAATTTAAGTGGTACATGACAGAAAATAAAAGCTGGTGTGAGACACAAATTTGCCAATAATTTGTTACAGAACCCCAAACTAAAGGCAATGTTGTCAGAAGCAATATTGTGTTTGGCAATGATGTGTAAGCTAGTAAGATGCAGAGGAGCTCACAGACTTCTCACCAGAAATTTAATGAAACAGTGGTTAGCAGCCCTGTGGAGCAGATGGATAAAGCCTTTACTGTACTCCAGATGACTCGTGTTCAATTTGCAGCATAGGCATTGGAGGGGCCACAGGGAGAGGATGAGAGTGAGTGTCCAATGCTGACTCACCCATCCTGGGACAGGGTTAGACAGAAATGTGTAGTATATGATCCTGGTGAGATGTATAAGTGGTGAGCCATTTAGATTAGTGCATGTATGGAACATGCATACACTTCCAGATGGCAAAAACCATGGAGCTGGCAAGGCAGCCATAAGCGGGAAGAAAGCTATTGCATCCTCCTTAGCAGCATTCTTGATCTTTTCACTGCCCCCAGGTATAGGTTGAATTGATCCTATGGAGGATAAGCCAGATCTGGAGAACAGAGACAGGACCTGGTGGCAGCTGACTGTCATTTGTGAGGGTAAATAAATGAGATTGTGGGTAAATGATATTGATGTATTGTGTTCAGTCAGGGAGATATAAAGAAGCATCTCTAATCAGGAAGGGTGAATGGAAGAAGGGGCAAAGGTAGTAAGTATATCATGGACACCAAGTACTACCTGGGTCTTCAAAAGTATTTCTTCACAGAGAAGGTAGCTGATAATAAAATGGGTGGTAGAAAGGGAATACACAGAGGAATTCAATAGAGTATGGGATGTGTAGGGAAAGGGTTATAGAAAAATACCTCATCCTAACGTATTTCTTAAATTACTCCTATCTATCTCATGCACCAGTCTTCTAGCTGTAAATTCTGAATAAAATGTTGTCTGTTAATGTTTGTGAATATCAATATGAATTTTATTATATGGACTACTATGCTGTGAGTACACTGTAACTGCATTATAAATTTTACTATTGTTAATATTGATTGAATGTGATTCCTTGGAGCTTTTCTCCTCGGCCTCCACTAAAAAATGGTGTCTGCGCCCAGTTGGACTTTCCCAGTAAACAAATGTCCATAAATAAATAAACAAATAAGTTAAATGCACTTAAAGTGCATATTAGACAGGTAACTCTCTCCTTCTGCCATCAAGCAAATGTAAGATCATCTTAGACTGTGATATGAAACTTCACTCAAGCAGCTATCTGCTGGCACTGTCCCACAGGGAAAGAAGTGGCAAAAATAAACAAATTCATAGTTTCAATGGACAGTTAAAGGTTTATAGGAGATAAAAAGCATACACAGCAAATATGCCAAAAATTGTACTTCTACTGTTAATGATATGCTCAAGATCATATGTCAAAGGAAACTACAGTTAAGAGTTGGCTGATTCACAGTTTCAACATTGCACTACCACAAAATGATGATTACAGCTACTGCCACAGTGGTATGGGGGATCTTCTTCTGCATTATCTAACATTTATTTTATTTTATTTTATTTATTTATTTAACATTTGTTGACCGGGAATGTCCGACTAGGTTCCACAGATCCTGTTTTCAGCGGAGGCCCGGGGAGCAATGCTCCAGAAGCATGTCTTTAGAATGTGGGAGGAAACCGGAGTACCCGGAGGAAACCCACGTGAACGCAGGGAGAACATGCAAACTCCACACAGAAGGCACCCCAGCCGAGAATCGAACCGGAGAACCTCTTGCTGTGAGGCGACAGCATTAACCGCTGCACCACTGCGCTGCCCAAATCCACATTCAGAGATGATGGGTATGTTTTATTGTACCTGTTAGAGTTATAGGAACAAAGCTAAGCATACTGCACATCAGAGTCATCAGATTAAAAAGCCAAAACACTCCATGCAAGCAGTATGAAAACAAACATAATACTTCTGGTTTTCTTTGCCATGACTATATAAAAAAAAGTAGCTTCGACTTTCAGTGAAATGCAGTGAAGTATCTGAAGAAAACAAAAATGAGCAAAGTGTTAAGGCTAATTGGCTTTCATAGGTTGGTACTAGTCTATCGGCCCTAGGGCCTATAGAAGCCTAGCCATAACAATTCCCTGGCTATTTCTTCCCACACTATTTACTTCTCTGGACCCCTGTCTAGCAGGATGACTGACATGATCCCTGGGGTGAATTTCCTTTCTCCCATCCAATCATCAAGGTTCCTTTTGAAGAGGGCCAAAGAGGTGCTCTGCTTGACATGTATGGGCAGTCTATTTCAGAGTCTGGGGAGTTTCTGGGTCAGGAACCTATCCCTCCAGCATGTTTTGTTTATTGTGATGACAAGGTTTAGATCCCTGGAGCATGTGGCTGTGCGGGATTGGGATTTCTCTAAGTGTAGCATGTCCAACAGCTCTGGGTTTGACATGGCCTTGTATGTTAAGCAGAGATCGCCTCAGAGTAGACGATATGTGACAGAGTATAGCTGGAGTTTTTTAAGGCGGTCAGCATAGGGCATCTGCTTTAGGCCTGTGACTCTTTTAGTGAGGTATTTCTGTGGTCTTTCCAGTTGTTGCAGATGTCTTGAGAGGTACATACCAAATGGGGAGTTGTATTCTGTAATGGGTCTAATGAGGGATGAGTACACTGGGACAATGACCTCCTTTTTTCTGGATGAAAAGCCCTTAGTGATGAGGTGTGCCACATAGAAGGATTTTCTGACTGTTGTGGCGATGTGTTTATTGAAGGTGAGACCACTGTCCACCTGTGTCCCTATGTCTCTTATCACACTTTCGGTGTTTAGTGTACTGCCACCTATGTGGTAATTCACGGGTACATGTTTCTTCCCAAAGGGGATAACTATACATTTCTTGGCATTGAGCTTGAGTCCATGGCTCTGGCACCAAGCATCTGTTTCTGTAAGGCCCTTTTGTAGAGTATCGACATCATTTGGGGATTCAGTAATGGCTCCCAATTTGCAGTCATCTGTGAACTTTGTTAGCCAGAGTCCCTTAGTGTTGGCCTGTACTTCAGAGAAGTAGAAGCCAAACAAGAGACATCCCAGGACTGAAACCTGAGGTACTCCACTTGTCACTTGTCTGGAGCTGGATTTGGAGTCAGCTACTTTTACAGTGTGGGTTCTGTCAGTAAGCCATTTGGCAACCCATCGAGTGACGTAGGGATTAATACCCAGCTTAGTAAGTTTATCTATGATTCCAGAGTGGCGGATGGTGTCAAAGGCCTTGGCAAGGTCCAGATAGGCTGTGTGGACTGCCTTACCCTCGTCCACGGCTCTGGAGACTGATTCGAAGAAGTCAATCAGGTTCAGGAGACAAGATCGGCCCTTCACAAACCCAAACTGGGTGGGTCCAGTGTATTAAGGTTGCCAATGTATTTGTTTATAAGTTCCATGATAATACGTTCCATGGCCTTGCAGATCAGGCTCGTCAGACTGATGGGGTAGTAGTTCCCGGGATCCAAGGTGGATCCCCCCTTGTGGAGTGGGACAACTGTAGCCATGTGCCACTCAATGGGCATGAAGCCTGAGGTGAGGGTATGATTAAACATGACACTTAGGTGAGGTGCCAGTTCATTTTATAGTTCATGTAGTACACAGCCCGGGATGTCATCTGGTCCCATGGATGATTTATTCTTAGCTTTGGAGAGTGCATTTTTTACCTGTGTGGCCATTATTACCAGAATTTGGCAATCTTTCGGTATTGAGATGGGCCATTTAGGGGTGAGAGCGGGGTGAAGTTGGCACTGAATCGATCTGCCAGGATATTGGCAATATCCTTGGGATCAGTATATTTAATGCCATTCTGTTGTAGCTCAGAGCAGAGCTGAGCATTGCCATTTAGATTCTTGACATAGTTATAGAATGCCTTGTGGTTGTCTTTGGAATCTTTGGCAATTTTATTTTCGTAACCAGCTTTGGAGGATTTTATGAGGGATCTCAGTTTTTTACTGAGGTTGGTAAGGGAGTTTTTTGCATTCTGGGATTTTCCTCTTTTCTGCAACAGTTTCTTATTTTGTTGTAAAGTTTGTTTATGGCAGGGGACCACCAGATTGGCTTCCTATTTTTGGAGGAGAGCATCTTGGTTCTATTTGGGATGGCACGATTCATGCATGAGTGGATGTGCTCATACAGTACCTTAGTGTAGGACTCAGCAGTCAAACTTTCAGTTCCCATCTGCATGGGTGTCATGAAGTTTGTAACTTCTGACTTGAGTAGCATGAAGTTGGCTTTGGAGAAGTTTTTTATGGAGGTTTCTTACTGGGTGGTGGGATGTGGATGTTAAGGGTGATTAGCTTATGGTCTGATCTGACCAACAAGGGGGTGACCATAGGTGTGGAGCATCAATTTCCCATGTTGGTAATGACCAGGTCTAGGATATTGGAGCCCCTGGTGGGGCTATGGATTAGTTGATCCAGGGCATTGGAATTTATGAATTCCAAGAACCGTTGGGCAAAGGTGTTGGTACACGAGTAGTTTTCCCAGTTAATGGCAGGGTAGTTGAAATCACCAAGTATTAGGGTGTTTGGTTGTATATTAATATTTTCCAGAATGTTTAGAAAGATGTAGTGAGAATCTTGGGGCATGGTGGGAGATCTGTAGCAAGCTACAATTTGGATTGCAGTCTTACCTAGTGTTAGTTGCACCTGGAGAATTTCAGATGCATTGTGTTGGGCAACTAACCTGGTGGTGTGAATATCCTTGGTGAATATGGACACTCCTCCACCTTTGGTGTTTCGATCCTGGTTTGGTGGCCGAAAAATGTGGTAAGAGTTGTAGCCTGGTATTGCAGGGGTGCTCTCTGGAGCCTTGAACCAGGTCTCAGTTACTACACAGATATCGATGTTCTCCATTTTTAGGAGTGCCTCAAGAGAGTGCATTTTGAGGTTTAGACTTCTAGCATTGAGTAGCATTACCTTCAGATTTTGCATGCTTGTACCTGTTACGGTGGTAGTTTTGTCCTTTGAACTTTGCCTAAAAAAGGCACTATAGGGGTGGCAAGAGCCTTTGCCAGCAACCTGAATCCCAATCAACAATCCAAACACCTGATTTATGAAGATGCTACATACAAAAGGCATACCTTTCTTCTTATGCCATTCTTACTCTGCAGTGCTAGTGTTTAGAACCTGAAGGGATGTGAATTTAACATGTGTACCAATAACACTTTGTTTTACAGCACAATAAACCACACCCACGCCTGATAAAAAGTATATATATATTTAGAAAGCTTGTGAGGAAATTATTACTCTATTTTTGTTTTACTTGTATCGCTTGTCTGTGTACGTAATAAAGGATTTTCAACTGGAAACAGACTGCCTGCCTTGCTTGGATTACTTTCGAATACTTAGTAATGCTGTACAATTATATATTTTCTATTAATATATTTTGTTTTGTGTTGTTTTGACGTAAGACGAGTTTAAGTTCGCTACTTCTACTACTATTGTCTGATCTGATTAATATACATTGATTAACTAGAAATATATGGAATGAAAATCTTCCACACACAGAAGTTTCTTACACTGTTTTGTTTTTGGACCCACTACACTTTAGTGGGTTGTTTTGATACTTTGTGGATACCACGGAGATTACTTGTTTTTTGAATTGTGTATTTCCCGACCTTTGATATTTAACCCATGTGATGTATCACCACAATGTATGTATGGATTTCTTTATTTTATGACCTGATAGAACTGTATGGACATGTCATGTAAGGCAGGGCTTCACTGTAGTCTGTGCACCCACAAACCATTTAAGATCTATACAGCTCTAAATTAAATTAAAAATGCCACAACTATTGACATGTGCTTTTATTTGTGTTAAAACTGTTTATGGTTTAAATGACATTCTACTTTTAATTTTATGGTTTATAACTCCTCTAGAGTACAGTGAAGAATTGCCCTTATCTGTAGGATATATATTGATTTTTACTTTACAGTATAGGCAGCCTCTTAAGTAAAGTAAAACTAAAGTAAAACCTTTACTGTCATTCAGACCGTACAAACACAACATGCACAGCTGAATGAAATTATGTTTCTTCTAGCTCATGGATACACATAACACAGAACCATTTCAACAAAAAACATAAGCACATAAATACATAAACAATATACACGTACAACAGAGTCCAAGCCAATCGAAGCTCCATTCCACACCAACAAATCTCAGTCCATTTACATGATTAAATTAAAATCTTCTGAAGCTAAAACATGGGAGAAATGTAAGATCAATCTTTTTTTGTTTGCTAAGCATAGCACCCTTTATTAAAGTGACAGTAGAACCATCCAATGTACCATAAAAAAAATCAAAATGCTAAAGAAATCAATTGTCAACTATTTTTTAACAACATTGGGAATACTATTTCACCAAGGCCAGAGGAGCGTCAACGTAATCCACAGTTCAGGAACAAGTGGAATTAGAACTAGAAAGTATTGAGCTATTGAAAAAAAATACTTACCATAGCAATGGGGATGGGATATCTACGTCATGCAAACTATGCAGCAGTAATAGTAGATTGGAGGCCATTTCTTTTTAAAATAAGGGAAGGATGAAGCAGAAGAGACCACTGGCTTAAGGAGGCGAGCAAGGGTGGGGGCATACTAGACTAAAAGGGCAACTCAGAAGGCACTTATTTACAGAAATGAAATATCCTGCTGTGGAACTAATTTAAAAGCTGATTATGAATAAATTAAAGACACAGTGGTCTGCTTACAGACTGGATTCTCTTATGCTGTTGCTTTATGTTTCTTTGAATAAAGCAGAGCTTTACAAATCACTAGTAGACCACAATGCCTTTTATGTTTGCATAATACTGGACATTGACGTCTTTTCATCTTAAGGAAATAGACATTTAATGCTTGATTATGATAATAGTTTCATAAATCTAGCCCATATAATTTGTGCTGTCATTACATTTTGACAGGAACAATTAGCGTTCTAAGCCACATGTTAAATTCCATCCGTGCTTCACCTTTCTGATGATGAAATGTAGAATGTTCCTTCACTAAATCTATTATCTGTGTCATGGGACAGGTTAAAAAAATAAAGCAAATGACTGTGCCTAAAGCAACAGTTAAGTAAACTGTAAACATGCCGCATCTGCTGATTTTGTTTTTCTAGGTATTTCACTGTTAATAATTTGTCAATGTACTTCTTCACACTGTCAAACCAGCTAAACAGCAAGAACAGAAATGTGTCAGTATGACTGGACGGGCATGATGACAGAGAAAAAAGCATGCATGTCTATGTATTAAGCTTTTTTCAGTAATGTGTGATACATGATTTACTTTTCCCAAATCCAGCATTTAACACAATATCATATAAGAGCAAAGAGAAAAAAAATGAATCAATTTCAAATATTTAAAAGATATGACAAATGTATTTAGAAGCTAGATTTTTTTTAAATTTAAAATTACTAATTTCTCCCCTTCCCCGCTTTTCGCCTCTGAGATTCATCCTTGACCATAGACCACCTCACAAACTACCACATAAATGTAGGGTGTATGGGTGTATGTGATGGCTTCCATCCTACAAAATATATTTTTATTTTTATGTGTGTGTATCTCTCTTGATATATATCAATATAGCTATGTCTATACAGCTGTAGTTATCTCGCTCTCTCTTTCTCTCTCTCTCTATATATATATATATATATATATATATATATATATATATATATATATATGCATATATATATTAACACACACAAACACACACACACACACACACACACACACACACACACACACATATATTTTTTATATATATATATATATATATATATATATATATATATATATATATACTTACAATCTGGTATATTTATGTAGGGGGTGTGGGGATGAAGCTCCCACATGGGGGATGCAAGGGGTTAAAGCCCCCCCCCTGCTTAATAGTAGAGGTTAGCTGAGTCCGTCGGAGGAAGACTGTAATGTAGAAAATATCAAATAGACATTTCTATTTTCAACATTCCGGTCTTACGCTGTTGTAAGATTTCAACGTTATTTTTTGGTGTTGTCGACTGGATCAATTTCAAACATACCATGGTAAACCATATATATATATATATATATATATATATATATATATATATATATATATATACATATACAGATATATATAGATATATATATATATATATATATATATATATATATATATATATATATATATATATATATATATGGGTCTACCTGAAAAAATCCCTCAGATCTCTGTGCTGGGTCAGTTCCTTTTTGGAATCTACTTCACGGAAGTCAAAGCCAATGTCAAGGACTGTTGGCTGAAGAAGTTTGCAGATGATTGCAAATGAGGAACAGTTCCAGAACCCCCCCCCCCCCCCAAGATGTTAACATCCTAGATGGATCGATATGGATCAGTGCGGTTTAGTGGAGGGGAGGTAAGCTTTTGCATTATTAACAGAACCATGATGATTCTAGGGGGAAGCAAAATGTAAGAAAATACTGCTGTTGTTAGAGGGTCTTGATGCAGAGATAGCATTCAACAAAGTAAGCTGTGATTTTATGAGTAGGACAAAAGAAGCATTTGCATTCCCTGATGCAAAATAAGGTTAATAAAGAAGATGTTTGAGGGATCATAGGCAAAAATTAAAGTGGAAAGATTTCTCTTTGTCAAGTTGTGTCTGAAGAGAGGAAACAGGCAGGGGGGTTCCACTCTCCCCTTTTTTATTAGTTTTATATTTAGAACCACTGGCAAGTAAAATAAGGGATTTATAAATTCAAGGATATAATTGCTATGGTAATAAAGAAAAGGTGGCTTTATTTGCAGAGAATATTATTTTGCACCTGATAAAACCAGAAAAGGACACCTTGATGTTGTGGAACATCTTTAGACAGTTTCAAGTCTTTTTAGGATATAAAATTAATGATGATAAAACAAAAGCTATAGCTGGAAACTAGGTACACACACATGAATTGGTTCAGCAATTCCCATATTTATGGGGGCACGATTAAATGAAGTATTTAGGAGAATGCATTAAAAAAGATTTTGTTATGGCAGCTAATGATCTGTGGAAAGAAACTAAACACAAGATAATATAAAAACTGAGAAACTGGAATATCTTGTTTATGGACATTGATACCAAGATACAAGCAGTGAAAATGTTTTTAGTCTCTTCAGTTTTATGTAGAGGTCAGGTACATACAAGAGAAGTTGTGGACAATAATTAATAAATAGTTGAAGGAATTTATCTAGGAGGGGAAGAGGGCAAGGGTCAAGTGGGATGAGTGGATCCTCTCAATAGAACAAAGGTTTTGGAATTACCTGATTTGAAAGGATATTTTAGATCTACACAGTTAAGGCTCATGTTTATTTATTTTAATTTATTTATTTGGCATTTGTTTACCAGGGAAGTCTAACCAGGTGGGTGCCCATTTTCAGCCATGACCCGCGGAGAAAAGCTCCAGACCAGAGACAATTAGCAAAATTACATTAATTACATTAGCTTGTTACACAGCAATATTGGACATTTCATATATACCAAGAAATACATGCTGATAGACATAACAAACATTTTTACATACATTAGTTAAAAACAATCTTTCATATTAGTTACATACGTTAGATTTTTATAAGGAGACTATTTCCACGAGACAGGTAGACTTTACAATTATATGATACAGCCAGAGATATTGTACTATATAGTTAATTGAGAATGAGTATTGTTATAACAGTGTGCTTATTTTGTAGGACTTGTAGAATAGGGCTGGGAGAGGAGAGGAGAGGAAAGGAGAGGAAAGGAGAAAAAATCGGTGGTGGGTGCTAAGTGTTAAAAAGTATAGTTTGGGAAAAAGATAGGGATGAAGCACAAGGAGAAAAAAAGGTTAGGAGAAAGTATAGTGATGAATGATGGACAAAGAGGAGGGAATAAGAGGTTAGTTTAATCGAGAGGAAGCAGAATGGTAGGTCAAGCGTTAGGTGGCTAGCGAGGAGTGTAATATTAAGGTATGCTAAGTAGAGTGAGAGGGAAGAGAGAATGATTTGGGTTTCTGTAGGGGGGATATGGACTGAATAGAGTTATGCTTTGTTGGGGGGAGAGGCGATTACGAAGCATATTGTAGAGTTCTATATGATGGTCAGTAAGGGTGGAAGAAGGTAGGTGTGCATAGCTAATATACAGGAAGAATGGGATTTAGCCAGGACTAGAGCACGGGCAAAGCCAGGTGTTGATCAGGTGATTTTTAAGTAGAATTCTGAAATGTGTGGTGTTAGCTGCAGTTATGATAGGTTGAGGGATAGTGTTCCAAATCCTGCAGACATAGTTGGAATAGAGAGGTCCCTTGGCATTATTTCTGGATTTGGTGATTTGTAGTAGAGACTATATGCATAATACAAGAAGAAAGTTCTACAAGAAGAAAGCTATAAATCAACATGGAAAGAAATGACGAGGAAGCATGAGGGGAATTCAAGAAATAAGGACAGAGTGAAATTTTTGATGCAGATCCTTAAGGAGAATAACAGCCATACAGAATATTATTTTTATTTACTTATTTATTTTACATTTGTTGACCGGGATGGTCCGACTGGATGTATGTCTATTTTCAGTGGAGGCCCGGGGAGAAAAGCTCCACATTAAGACAATTTACAAGACAGAAATCTTGACCATATATAATGCAGATTTGTATAGTACTGTTACAGTAACATACCAACATACCTGACTAAATAAGTTAAAAATTTTGAGTAAAAGGATTAATAAGACATTTTTTTTTTTTACATTGTTTATAAAGTTTACCAAACCTTAAGAGGTGAGCTACTACAGTAGGAATTAATAAAGAATATCAGAGCACCTGAAATAGCATGTTAAAGATAGATAGTAAAGAATGGTCCTGCTAGAGGAGAAAGTGTCAGTCAGGATTTGTGCATGGGCAAAGCCACTGGGCTTTAAGAAAGATTCTCAATTGCTTCTTGAAAGGTGGGGTAGAAGAAAGGGTGGTTAGTTCAGTTGGAAGAGTGTTCCAAGAGTTACCAATAGAGTTTGAAAACAAGCTATCTCCAGATTTGTTGTTGGACTTTAGGGTAGCTACTAGTACCTTATTAGCTGATGGAAGGGTTGTTAGATTTTTATATGGGCAGATGAGGGTAGAGAGTATGGGTGTATCTGTGGGATGGTGTAAGATCTTGTTTTTAGTAGTAAGTTTCTGGAAAAGAATCTGGCTTTGCAATTCCAGCCATCCTAGCAATTTAAGATTTTGGCAGTGGTGGGTTCGAAAAGGGGCACCAGTGGCAAATATAGCTATGTTATTATAGGATGTTTCCAACTTATGAAGATTATTTTTGGATAAGTTGGTATAGATTGGGGATGCATAGAGAAGGGTGGAGATTAAGTGAGTTTGGGCAATAGCAGTCCTAGCTAGAGGTGTGAGATAGCGTTTAAGTCTGTAGGGGAAACCAAGTTTTTTATTAACTGATTTAATGGTTAGGTTAATATGTGTGTCGAAGTTTAGATTCTGATCAATTGTTACACCTAAAAGTTTTGTGGTTGTGTCCGGAGTTATTACAGTACCATTATTAGATGTAATTGTGAACTTGATAGCAGGAGACTTCTGAGTGGTAGAGAATAGTACCAATTTAGTTTTTTGCAGGTTAAGGAGGATTCATCATTGATGGAACCAGTTTTCAACTAAGGTAAATACTGCTTGGGTACTCAAATTAAGTCTGGCAGGTGAGGAGGCTGAACATATTAATGTCGTGACATTGGCATATTGTATGCAGGTGATCTGTGGAAGGGAGATTTTCAGATCATTTATGAAAATAGTGAAGAGGAGGGGTCCCAGAATAGAGCCTTATGGGACTCCCAAGAGTTATAGGGAGAAGAGTAGATAGTTTATTTTCTCAGAGGACTGCTTGTTGTCTATTTCCTAGATAGGACTTGAACCAATTAACTGTCTGGGTATCTAGTGAAAGTGATTTGAGTGAGTTTAATGCTTTTGAGAGGTCAATAAAGAGGGCTGAGGACAGTAAGCTGCTGTTACGATTTTTATTAATGCAGTCAAAAAAGGATAGTAGAGCAGTTGTAGTACTATGGAAAGGCCTAAAACCATGTTGGCAGTCAACTAGCAGGTGGTTTTGGCGGAGATGATCAAGTAGCTGACGGTGAATACATCTCTCCATCATTTTTGCTAAGGAGGAAAATAGGGCTATGGGGCAGACGTTTGAGAGCTCATTTGAGTTCCCACCCTTATGCAGTGGGATAATATATGAGACTTTCCAGAGGAATGGGATGGAACTTTCTGTAATGGTTCTGTTAATTAAGATGGAAACAGGGTAGGCAAGTACTCCAGCTGTCATTTGAAGGTATTCAGCTGAGAGGAGGTCAGCTGATGGGGTGCATGGTTTAAGCTTAAGAAGTAGGGAGTGTATGAGAGATGTTGGGACAGGCTGCAGTTGTAATACTTGGGGTAGGGTGGTTGGCAAGGATGAGTCAGTGGTTGGCATGGATGAGTCAGTGGTGGTAACAGGTGGTAAGGTATTTGCTAAAGATTGATCAGTTTCTGAAAAGAAATTGTTAAAAATATCAGCAATTTGGTTGGGAGAATTATGAGTCAAGTTAGAGGGGGTAGGTGTTTTGGCTGTCCAGGATGGAGTAATTTATTTAATCCTGACCAGAATTTTTGTGGGTTTAGATATTGGGTTTGTTGGAATTTAAGGTAATAGTTTTTTTATCAAGGAATATTGATTTATTAGTGGCATTCCTGAGCTGTCTAAAGTTTAAATGATCAATAGGGTCTTTGGTACTTCTCCATATATTCCAGATTTTATTTCTCAGTCTCATTTTTTGCCTTGTCTCATTTGAGAGCCAGGGAGCAGGTTTGTTCCTAATTTTAATAGTACGAGAAGGGGCATGGTGCTCAAGGATTTTTAGGAATGTATTGTTAAAAAAAGAGACTGCTTCATTGAGAGGTAGATATTTTAGGGGTGACCAATTGCATGCTTTTAGCTCTGCTTGAAAGTTACCTAGGTTCAGGTTCTTTTTGTTCCGGGTGGTTCTAAAGTTTAGTTGAGTGGGAACGGTGATCTTTTGTCTAGTTATAAAGGTAAGAGAGTGGTCACTGATATCATCATGAAGTATGCCTATTTTGTAAGATTGGGGGTTATTGTTGACTAGTACCCAGTCTAAGGTAATTTGTTTGTTGCTGGGTTTATGGGTTCTGGTAGGGTTGGTGACAGTTTGATAGAAGCCATAGAGATTAATGTGAGATGTAGGTTTGTCAGAAGTACAACAGTTCCAGTCAATATTAAAGTCTCCAAAGAGAATGGTTTCTTGTGGGAATGATGTGGAAAGCTAGTTAAGGATATTTTCAAGAGTACTTATGTTGTTGCCTGGGGGGGATGTAAGAGCAAATGATGTATATAGATTTATTAGCATTAATTTGGAGATTAGATATTAAGCTTTCAGCATTGCTAAGTGAGGGAGGTTGAGTGTTTAGTGAGGTTACCTGTAGTTCAGATTTAAACAATATCGCTACCCCCCACCCTTTTTGTTAAGACGGTCAATTCTAAAGATGTTATAACCTGGAGGGATGATATCATTGTCTTTAGTAACTGGTTTGAGCCAGGTTTCTGTGTGACAGAGGATGTCAAAGGAATGTAAGTCTAGTAGGGCATGAAGTTGGGTAATTTTGTTATTTAAACTATGAATATTGAGGTGGGGAATGAGAAGAGAGTTCGAGGAAGAAGAGGGCGTATGGGAAATGGAGGTGAAGGAAGAATGGGAGTCAGGGAAGGTATTACCAGGCCCTGGGTTTGACTGAATGTCGCCGTGTAGTAGTAGATACTGAGGATTGTGTGGAAGTTTTGCTAGTTTACATAAAATAGGGTCTATTTTTCTGGTTTGGAAATACTTAATATGGTTTAATCTGTGAAACTGTGGGAGAAGGTAGGCTGATGAGGATGTAATGTTACTGTGGGTTTATGAGGCTGATAAAAATGGGAAGTTTGTTTAAAGGAGTATTGAACTTGAAAGGAGCTTAGGAATTCATAGCCTGTGAGACTATTAGATAGAAGTAGAGTGGAAAGAATTATGGGCAAGAGGAGGAAATTAGAGAGTTTTAGTAAGCCAGGGGTTGACATAATGAGAATGTGGAAATGTAAGTAATGAGAAAATAAGGGGTTATAGAAGGGCAAGTATGAGGTGGGTTTGTTTAATGAGGAAAGTATAGATAGTGGAAGGTGTGAGTAAATTAGTAACTGATGGTTGAGTATGAAACGAGATATGTTGAGCTATTGCTTGATGTGGGGTGGGGGTGCGGCTTCTAGCAGTATAAGGATAGGTGCCCTGGGGGTGGGTGGGGGTATGTTCATAAAGTAGCAGAAAGTATTCTAAGAACTAAGCCAACGTGAGTATGGAGAAATTAAATTTTGCCAATAGGGATGACTGCAATTAGGGGTACAGAGAGTAGGCAAGAGGGGCTGGAATTTACTGAAGAAAACTGGCAAAGGAACCAAGGTATTAGGAGCAAATAACTAGAGAGAGAAATATATCAGAATGGGTAGAGGCTAAGAAGACATTTGGACTACAGGGTAGACTGCCTTCACTGTTAGGCATTGATATTAAAGTATAACTAAAGAGAAAGAGATAGGGGAATCTTAAGTGAAAGACCTCCTCTGGTACAGTTTTTAGAGGTATCTAGAACAGAAGCTGCAGTTAAAAAAGGGATAATTAGTAGGGCTTATAAAATACTGCACAATAACTATAGGAATCAATCAGAGGAGGTTAAAAAAGATTGGGAAGAGAGACTGGATAAGCAATTCACAAGGAAACAGAGGGATGACATAAGTATGGCCACCAAACATGTAACAAACTGTAGAATATTTAGAATTTTTGCTTGGGAGTGTTTGCATAGGTATTTTTCTACCCTGTTTAAAATCCAAAGAATTTTTCCTACTCCTCCTAGATGCCAAATGTTGGAGGTATGATGGGGAAGAAAGAGGTAACTGGGAAGATATATTTTAGGAGTGTAATGAGTTGGCAGACTTTAACATTTTCCTTACAGAGTACTCTATAAAAAAATGTGGGTGACCAAATGGATATAACTAAGGAAATGATTTTTTAGAGCTGGGATACAGAATCTGAATTGTCTAGACATAGTAAGGCCTTGTTAAGTTTAATTCTGGTGGCTGACAAAAAAAGCAATCACTAGAAAATTAAAATCTAAGTTTAGACCAGCTGTATTTGAAGTATTGAATATTAGAACAAAGATAAAAGAGGTGGAACTAGGATCTTTACTACAGGGTAAGAGCAATGAGAAAGAAAAAGAGGGGAAATTGTTGGAATACCACGTGCGGAATAATGTTTTACAGCAGGAATGAGGTTTAAAGGAAGTCAGGGTTTGAGCAATTTATGTAATGTTGGATTAATAATAGCTATGCAAAAGAATATATGTGATGCATAAAGTTTGTAACTGGGAACATGTTAATATGGTTTGTTTTCTTTTATGTAAACATATGTTTGCCTATGTATTAAGTGATAATTCAATAAAGGTGTTAAAAAAAGCCACTAACATCCTACAAGAAGGACTAATACAGACAAATGACTGGTGCTAAAGCTGCATCTTAAAACTCAGTGCCAAGAAATGTGTAATAGAACCCTTTGGGAAGTCAAACACCTTAGAAAATTACCTCATCATTAGCACACCCTAACAGCAGAAGCAGAGTCAAGGGACTTGGGTATACATGCATATAGTAACCTGGCTTCTAACCAACATGTGTCTAAAGTACTGAGGAAATCATTCATATTGCTCAACTTATACATAAGGATATGGCATCTAGGCCCAAAGAAGTCATTGCGTCACTGTATTCTGCCCTCATCAGGCCCATTATTGAGTACAACTTCCCCTTCGGTATATACCTGACCAGACACATGCAGCAACTGGAAAGTCTACAGAGGTTGCTCACAAAAACAATACAAGGCATAAACAGCATGTCATATACAGATCACCTGAAAGCCCTATCTCTATACCCTGTTTCCTACAGACTGTTGAGAGGCAATCTATGTTCAGCATACAAGGCATCCTTGGATCCCAATCTGATGTACCTTTTGAATATCCAAAAAATGAATAGCATCAGAATGACTGATCTAGGGATATAAACTTTGCTTGAGACATACATTTGACACATTGGAGGGACAGGTATGTATGCATCTCAGTCATTAACCTAGTATACACCTATGAATATATAAACCTATAAAAAAGAGATAAGCTCTGTTTTTATTTGTGATATATAGGTTCATAGGTAGGTACTAGGTATCGGCCCTAGGGCCTATACAAGCCTAGCCAAAAAGGTACCCTGGCTGCCACCCAAGAAAATGATTTTCCTGTGCCCCTGTCGAGCAGAGCCTCAGAGGTGATCCTCGGGGTGAATTTCCTATTTCCCATCCAATCATCAAGATTTAGGAGCAAATAACTAGAGAGAGAAATATATCAGAATGGGTAGAGGCTAAGAAGACATTTGGACTACAGGGTAGACTGCCTTCACTGTTAGGCATTGATATTAAAGTATAACTAAAGAGAAAGAGATAGGGGAATCTTAAGTGAAAGACCTCCTCTGGTACAGTTTTTAGAGGTACCTAGAACAGAAGCTGCAGTTAAAAAAGGGATAATTAGTAGGGCTTATAAAATACTGCACAATAACTATAGGAATCAATCAGAGGAGGTTATAAAAGATTGGGAAGAGAGACTGGATAAGCAATTTACAAGGAAACAGAGGGATGGCATAAGTATGGCCACCAAACATGTAACAAACTGTAGAATATTTAGAATTTTTGCTTGGGAGTGTTTGCATGGGTATTTTTCTACCCTATTTAAAATCCAAAGAATTTTTCCTACTCCTCCTAGATGCCAAATGTTGGAGGTATGATGGGGAAGAAAGAGGTAACTGGGAAGATATATTTTAGGAGTGTAATGAGTTGGCAGACTTTAACATTTTCCTTACAGAGTACTCTATAAAAAAATGTGGGTGACCAAATGGATATAACTAAGGAAATGATTTTTAGAGCTGGGATACAGAATCTGAATTGCCTAGACATAGTAAGGCCTTGTTAAGTTTAATTCTGGTGGCTGACAAAAAAAGCAATCACTAGAAAATTAAAATCTAAGTTTAGACCAGCTGTATTTGAAGTATTGAATATTAGAACAAAGATAAAAGAGGTGGAACTAGGATCTTTACTACAGGGTAAGAGCAATGAGAAAGAAAAGGTGGGAAATTGTTGGAATACCACGTGCGGAATAATGTTTTACAGCAGGAATGAGGTTTAAAGGAAGTCAGGGTTTGAGCAATTTATGTAATGTTGGATTAATAATAGCTATGCAAAAGAATATATGTGATGCATAAAGTTTGTAACTGGGAACATGTTAATATGGTTTGTTTTCTTTTATGTAAACATATGTTTGCCTATGTATTAAGTGATAATTCAATAAAGGTGTTAAAAAAAGCCACTAACATCCTACAAGAAGGACTAATACAGACAAATGACTGGTGCTAAAGCTGCATCTTAAAACTCAGTGCCAAGGAATGTGTAATAGAACCCTTTGGGAAGTCAAACACCTTAGAAAATTACCTCATCATTAGCACACCCTAACAGCAGAAGCAGAGTCAAGGGACTTGGGTATACATGCATATAGTAACCTGGCTTCTAACCAACATGTGTCTAAAGTACTGAGGAAATCATTCATATTGCTCAACTTATACATAAGGATATGGCATCTAGGCCCAAAGAAGTCATTGCGTCACTGTATTCTGCCCTCATCAGGCCCATTATTGAGTACAACTTCCCTTGGTATATACCTGACCAGACACATGCAGCAACTGGAAAGTCTACAGAGGTTGCTCACAAAAACAATACAAGGCATAAACAGCATGTCATATACAGATCACCTGAAAGCCCTATCTCTATACCCTGTTTCCTACAGACTGTTGAGAGGCAATCTATGTTCAGCATACAAGGCATCCTTGGATCCCAATCTGATGTACCTTTTGAATATCCAAAAAATGAATAGCATCAGAATGACTGATCTAGGGATATAAACTTTGCTTGAGACATACATTTGACACATTGGAGGGACAGGTATGTATGCATCTCAGTCATTAACCTAGTATACACCTATGAATATATAAACCTATAAAAAAGAGATAAGCTCTGTTTTTATTTGTGATATATAGGTTCATAGGTAGGTACTAGGTATCGGCCCTAGGGCCTATACAAGCCTAGCCAAAAAGGTACCCTGGCTTTCGCCACCCAAGAAAATGATTTTCCTGTGCCCCTGTCGAGCAGAGCCTCAGAGGTGATCCTCGGGGTGAATTTCCTATTTCCCATCCAATCATCAAGATTTAGGAGCAAATAACTAGAGAGAGAAATATATCAGAATGGGTAGAGGCTAAGAAGACATTTGGACTACAGGGTAGACTGCCTTCACTGTTAGGCATTGATATTAAAGTATAACTAAAGAGAAAGAGATAGGGGAATCTTAAGTGAAAGACCTCCTCTGGTACAGTTTTTAGAGGTATCTAGAACAGAAGCTGCAGTTAAAAAAGGGATAATTAGTAGGGCTTATAAAATACTGCACAATAACTATAGGAATCAATCAGAGGAGGTTAGAAAAGATTGGGAAGAGAGACTGGATAAGCAATTTACAAGGAAACAGAGGGATGGCATAAGTATGGCCACCAAACATGTAACAAACTGTAGAATATTTAGAATTTTTGCTTGGGAGTGTTTGCATGGGTATTTTTCTACCCTATTTAAAATCCAAAGAATTTTTCCTACTCCTCCTAGATGCCAAATGTTGGAGGTATGATGGGGAAGAAAGAGGTAACTGGGAAGATATATTTTAGGAGTGTAATGAGTTGGCAGACTTTAACATTTTCCTTACAGAGTACTCTATAAAAAAATGTGGGTGACCAAATGGATATAACTAAGGAAATGATTTTTTAGAGCTGGGATACAGAATCTGAATTGCCTAGACATAGTAAGGCCTTGTTAAGTTTAATTCTGGTGGCTGACAAAAAAAGCAATCACTAGAAAATTAAAATCTAAGTTTAGACCAGCTGTATTTGAAGTATTGAATATTAGAACAAAGATAAAAGAGGTGGAACTAGGATCTTTACTACAGGGTAAGAGCAATGAGAAAGAAAAAGTGGGGAAATTGTTGGAATACCACGTGCGGAATAATGTTTTACAGCAGGAATGAGGTTTAAAGGAAGTCAGGGTTTGAGCAATTTATGTAATGTTGGATTAATAATAGCTATGCAAAAGAATATATGTGATGCATAAAGTTTGTAACTGGGAACATGTTAATATGGTTTGTTTTCTTTTATGTAAACATATGTTTGCCTATGTATTAAGTGATAATTCAATAAAGGTGTTAAAAAAAGCCACTAACATCCTACAAGAAGGACTAATACAGACAAATGACTGGTGCTAAAGCTGCATCTTAAAACTCAGTGCCAAGGAATGTGTAATAGAACCCTTTGGGAAGTCAAACACCTTAGAAAATTACCTCATCATTAGCACACCCTAACAGCAGAAGCAGAGTCAAGGGACTTGGGTATACATGCATATAGTAACCTGGCTTCTAACCAACATGTGTCTAAAGTACTGAGGAAATCATTCATATTGCTCAACTTATACATAAGGATATGGCATCTAGGCCCAAAGAAGTCATTGCGTCACTGTATTCTGCCCTCATCAGGCCCATTATTGAGTACAACTTCCCCTTCGGTATATACCTGACCAGACACATGCAGCAACTGGAAAGTCTACAGAGGTTGCTCACAAAAACAATACAAGGCATAAACAGCATGTCATATACAGATCACCTGAAAGCCCTATCTCTATACCCTGTTTCCTACAGACTGTTGAGAGGCAATCTATGTTCAGCATACAAGGCATCCTTGGATCCCAATCTGATGTACCTTTTGAATATCCAAAAAATGAATAGCATCAGAATGACTGATCTAGGGATATAAACTTTGCTTGAGACATACATTTGACACATTGGAGGGACAGGTATGTATGCATCTCAGTCATTAACCTAGTATACACCTATGAATATATAAACCTATAAAAAAGAGATAAGCTCTGTTTTTATTTGTGATATATAGGTTCATAGGTAGGTACTAGGTATTGGCGCTAGGGCCTATACAAGCCTAGCCAAAAAGGTACCCTGGCTTTCACCACCCAAGAAAATTATTTTCCTGTGCCCCTGTCGAGCAGAGCCTCAGAGGTGATCCTCGGGGTGAATTTCCTATTTCCCGTCCAATCATCAAGATTTAGGAGCAAATAACTAGAGAGAGAAATATATCAGAATGGGTAGAGGCTAAGAAGACATTTGGACTACAGGGTAGACTGCCTTCACTGTTAGGCATTGATATTAAAGTATAACTAAAGAGAAAGAGATAGGGGAATCTTAAGTGAAAGACCTCCTCTGGTACAGTTTTTAGAGGTATCTAGAACAGAAGCTGCAGTTAAAAAAGGGATAATTAGTAGGGCTTATAAAATACTGCACAATAACTATAGGAATCAATCAGAGGAGGTTAGAAAAGATTGGGAAGAGAGACTGGATAAGCAATTTACAAGGAAACAGAGGGATGGCATAAGTATGGCCACCAAACATGTAACAAACTGTAGAATATTTAGAATTTTTGCTTGGGAGTGTTTGCATAGGTATTTTTCTACCCTATTTAAAATCCAAAGAATTTTTCCTACTCCTCCTAGATGCCAAATGTTGGAGGTATGATGGGGAAGAAAGAGGTAACTGGGAAGATATATTTTAGGAGTGTAATGAGTTGGCAGACTTTAACATTTTCCTTACAGAGTACTCTATAAAAAAATGTGGGTGACCAAATGGATATAACTAAGGAAATGATTTTTTAGAGCTGGGATACAGAATCTGAATTGCCTAGACATAGTAAGGCCTTGTTAAGTTTAATTCTGGTGGCTGACAAAAAAAGCAATCACTAGAAAATTAAAATCTAAGTTTAGACCAGCTGTATTTGAAGTATTGAATATTAGAACAAAGATAAAAGAGGTGGAACTAGGATCTTTACTACAGGGTAAGAGCAATGAGAAAGAAAAAGAGGGGAAATTGTTGGAATACCACGTGCGGAATAATGTTTTACAGCAGGAATGAGGTTTAAAGGAAGTCAGGGTTTGAGCAATTTATGTAATGCTGGATTAATAATAGCTATGCAAAAGAATATATGTGATGCATAAAGTTTGTAACTGGGACCATGTTAATATGGTTTGTTTTCTTTTATGTAAACATATGTTTGCCTATGTATTAAGTGATAATTCAATAAAGGTGTTAAAAAAAGCCACTAAAATCCTACAAGAAGGACTAATACAGACAAATGACTGGTGCTAAAGCTGCATCTTAAAACTCAGTGCCAAGAAATGTGTAATAGAACCCTTTGGGGAGTCAAACACTTTAGAAAATTACCTCATCATTAGCACACCCTAACAGCAGAAGCAGAGTCAAGGGACTTGGGTATACATGCATATAGTAACCTGGCTTCTAACCAACATGTGTCTAAAGTACTGAGGAAATCATTCATATTGCTCAACTTATACATAAGGATATGGCATCTAGGCCCAAAGAAGTCATTGCGTCACTGTATTCTGCCCTCATCAGGCCCATTATTGAGTACAACTTCCCCTTCGGTATATACCTGACCAGACACATGCAGCAACTGGAAAGTCTACAGAGGTTGCTCACAAAAACAATACAAGGCATAAACAGCATGTCATATACAGATCACCTGAAAGCCCTATCTCTATACCCTGTTTCCTACAGACTGTTGAGAGGCAATCTATGTTCAGCATACAAGGCATCCTTGGATCCCAATCTGATGTACCTTTTGAATATCCAAAAAATGAATAGCATCAGAATGACTGATCTAGGGATATAAACTTTGCTTGAGACATACATTTGACACATTGGAGGGACAGGTATGTATGCATCTCAGTCATTAACCTAGTATACACCTATGAATATATAAACCTATAAAAAAGAGATAAGCTCTGTTTTTATTTGTGATATATAGGTTCATAGGTAGGTACTAGGTATTGGCGCTAGGGCCTATACAAGCCTAGCCAAAAAGGTACCCTGGCTTTCACCACCCAAGAAAATTATTTTCCTGTGCCCCTGTCGAGCAGAGCCTCAGAGGTGATCCTCGGGGTGAATTTCCTATTTCCCGTCCAATCATCAAGATTTAGGAGCAAATAACTAGAGAGAGAAATATATCAGAATGGGTAGAGGCTAAGAAGACATTTGGACTACAGGGTAGACTGCCTTCACTGTTAGGCATTGATATTAAAGTATAACTAAAGAGAAAGAGATAGGGGAATCTTAAGTGAAAGACCTCCTCTGGTACAGTTTTTAGAGGTATCTAGAACAGAAGCTGCAGTTAAAAAAGGGATAATTAGTAGGGCTTATAAAATACTGCACAATAACTATAGGAATCAATCAGAGGAGGTTAGAAAAGATTGGGAAGAGAGACTGGATAAGCAATTTACAAGGAAACAGAGGGATGGCATAAGTATGGCCACCAAACATGTAACAAACTGTAGAATATTTAGAATTTTTGCTTGGGAGTGTTTGCATAGGTATTTTTCTACCCTATTTAAAATCCAAAGAATTTTTCCTACTCCTCCTAGATGCCAAATGTTGGAGGTATGATGGGGAAGAAAGAGGTAACTGGGAAGATATATTTTAGGAGTGTAATGAGTTGGCAGACTTTAACATTTTCCTTACAGAGTACTCTATAAAAAATGTGGGTGAGCAAATGGATATAACTAAGGAAATGATTTTTGAGCTGGGATACATAATTTGTATTGCCTAGACATAGTAAGGCCTTGTTAAGTTTAATTCTGGTGGCTGACAAAAAAAGCAATCACTAGAAAATTAAAATCTAAGTTTAGACCAGCTGTATTTGAAGTATTGAATATTAGAACAAAGATAAAAGAGGTGGAACTAGGATCTTTACTACAGGGTAAGAGCAATGAGAAAGAAAAAGAGGGGAAATCGTTGGAATACCACGTCTGAATAATGTTTTACAGCAGGAATGAGGTTTAAAGGAAGTCAGGGTTTGAGCAATTTATGTAATGCTGGATTAATAATAGCTATGCAAAAGAATATATGTGATGCATAAAGTTTGTAACTGGGACCATGTTAATATGGTTTGTTTTCTTTTATGTAAACATATGTTTGCCTATGTATTAAGTGATAATTCAATAAAGGTGTTAAAAAAAGCCACTAAAATCCTACAAGAAGGACTAATACAGACAAATGACTGGTGCTAAAGCTGCATCTTAAAACTCAGTGCCAAGAAATGTGTAATAGAACCCTTTGGGGAGTCAAACACTTTAGAAAATTACCTCATCATTAGCACACCCTAACAGCAGAAGCAGAGTCAAGGGACTTGGGTATACATGCATATAGTAACCTGGCTTCTAACCAACATGTGTCTAAAGTACTGAGGAAATCATTTGCTCAACTTATACATAAGGATATGGCATCTAGGCCCAAAGGAGTCATTGCGTCACTGTATTCTGCCCTCATTAGGCCCATTATTGAGTACAACTTCCCCTTTGGTATATACCTGACCAGACACATGCAGCAACTGGAAAGTCCACAGAGGTTGCTCACAAAAACAATACAAGGCATAAACAGCATGTCATATACAGATCACCTGAAAGCCCTATCTCTATACCCTGTTTCCTACAGACTGTTGAGAGGCAATCTATGTTCAGCATACAAGGCATCCTTGGATCCCAATCTGATGTACCTTTTGAATATCCAAAAAATGAATAGCATCAGAATTACTGATCTAGGGATATAAACTTTGCTTGAGACATACATTTGACACATTGGAGGGACAGGTATGTATGCATCTCGGTCATTAACCTAGTATACACCTATGAATATATAAACCTATAAAAAAGAGATAAGCTCTGTTTTTATTTGTGATATATAGGTTCATAGGTAGGTATTAGGTATCGGCCCTAGGGCCTATACAAGCCTAGCCAAAAAGGTACCCTGGCTTTCGCCACCCAAGAAAATTATTTTCATGTGCCCCTGTCGAGCAGAGCCTCAGAGGTGATCCTTGGGGTGAATTTCCTATTTCCCATCCAATCATCAAGATTTTTCTTGAAGAGTGTTAATGAGGAGCTTTGTTTGATATAGATAGGTAGTTTGTTCCAGAGTATAGGAAGTCTCTGGGACAGGAATCTATCCCTCCAGCATGTTCTATTTATTGTGGTGACAAGGTTTAGGTCCCTAGAGCATGTAGCTCAGAGAGATAGGGATTTCATTAAGTGGAGTATGTCCAACAGCTCTGGGATTGACATTGCTTTGTATGATAGGCAGAGATCACCTCTTAGTAGGCGATATGCGACGGAGTAAAACTGGAGTTTTTTAACACAGTCTGTGTAGGGCATCTGTTTGAGGTCAGTAATCCTCTTTGTGAGGTATTTCTGCAGCCTTTCCAGTTGTTGAAGAAGTCTTGTGAGGTACATACCAAAAGGGGCGTTGTACTCTATAATGGGTCTAATGAGTGATGAGTAGAGGGGAACAATGACCTCTTTTTTCCTGGATGAGAAGCCTTTTGTGATGAGGTGTGCCACGTAGAAGGATTTCCTGACTACTGTGGCGATGTGATTATCAAAGGAGAGACTGTTGTCCACCTGTGTCCCAAGGTCTCTTATCACACTTTCGGTGTTAAGTAGACTAACACCTATGTGGTAGCTCATGGGTACAGAGTTTTTCCCAAAGGGGATGACAATGCACTTTTTGGCATTGAGCTTTGACACCAGGCATCTGTCTCAGTGAGGCCCTTTTGTAGGATGTCCACATTGTTAGGAGTTTCGATTATGGCTCCTAGTTTGCAGTCATCTGCAAACTTCATTAGCTAAAGGCCTTCTGTGTCAGCCTGTACTTCAGAAAAGTAGATACCAAACAGGAGAGGACCCAGGAATGAACCCTGTGGTACTCCACTTGTCACTGGTCTGAAGTCGGATTTGGAGTCTGCTACTTTCACAGTGTGGGTTCTATCAGTGAGCCAGTTGGCAACCCATCTTGTAACATAGGGATTTATACCTAGTTTAGTGAGTTTATCTATAATTCCAGAGTGAGGGATGGTGTCAAAAGCCTTGGAGAGATCTAGATAGGCTGTGTGAACCACCTTACCCTCGTCTACGGCCTTGGTGACTGCTTCAAAGAAGTCTATAAGGTTTAGGAGACATGATCTGCCTTTTACAAACCCGAACTGGGTGGGGTCCAGAGTCTGGAGATTACCAATGTCTTTGTTTATAAGTTCCATGATGATAGATTCCATGGCCTTGCAGACCAGGCTCGTTAGGCTAATGGGGGCGGTAGTTCCCGGAGTCTGTGGTGGCTCCCCCTATGTGAAGTGGGATAACCATCGCTGTGCACCTTTCAGTGGGTACAAAGCCTGAGGTGAGGCTATGACTGAACATGGTGCTTAGGTGGGGTGCCAGTTCATTCTGTAGTTCATGTAGAACGCAGCCTGGGATTTTGTCAGGTCCCATGGATGCTGTGTTCTTGGCATTGGAGAGTGTGGTTTTACCTGTGCAGCCGTGATTACAGGAACTTTGCATTCTTCTGGTATAGAGATGGGCCCTTTAGGGGTGAGAGAGGGGTAAAGTTAGCACTGAACCTATCTGCCAAGATGTTGGCAATATCAATTGGTTCTGTATATTTAGTGCCATTGTGCTGTAACTCAGAGCAGATCTGAGTGTTGCCATTGAGATTTTTGACATAGCTATAGAATGTTTTGTGGTTGTGTTTAGAATCAGTGGCGATTTTGTTTTCATAACTAACTTTGGAGGATTTTATGAGCTTCTTACTGAGGCTGACCAGGGAGTTCCTCCCGTCATGGAATTTTACTCTTTTTTGCAACAGTTTCTTTCTTCTGTTGCAGAGTTTGTTTATGGCAGGGGACCACCAGATTGGCTTCCTTTTTTGGAGGATAGCATCTTGGTTCTGTCAGATATATATATATATATATATATATATATATATATATATATACAGATAGCTATATGGATAGCCTGTATATTGCCTACATGTTTCCCTTAAGTCTGTTGTTAGCACAAGTAATGAACTCAGATGAAATATTCACTTGCTTGTACAAGCACACAATACCTTGAGGAGTTGCTGCCCTGTTTAGATCATGATTCAGCATTCTGATTCAGCATATTCTTTTGTAGTGGGGTTTCCACTGAGCAAGTTGAGCCATCATGGTACACCACCATCTTTTATTCCTGAGAGAGAAAAGCGTGCACTGATTTATTTATTTATTATTATTATTATTATTATTATCAATCTGTTGTGTACAAGCCCAAATGCTCTTTTCAGCCTTAACGTGTTCAAGAAAGCAAAGCAATACATTAATGGAATGAGTACTTATATAAATACAGCAAAGTAAAGCAAAATATACGTGTTCAAAATACATCCTTACGCCATGCTCCAAAAGAGCACATAGAATAGCATACAGTTGTGAAGTAAAGTTGCAGCCTTAATCATTATTTTATACATTATAGACATATATTTTATTAACAGACAAAAAGAAGTGCAATACAGAGAAAATAATGTGCAGTGTACAACTGGAAATTAAACATCTACGTTACTGGAGAAATGAAAATGAGTACCACAACAAATACAGATATTAAGCAGAGAAATGTCAGTATGAACAGAGTTTTCAGTCTCAAAATACAATACAGCATAGCAGGATTTATCAATACTGGGAATGAAGCACATACAAAACTTATACTTAAGTTATTCAGTGGCTATGAAACCCTTACATTTGATTTTGGAGACAAGAATTTTTTTTTAGTTTTCTTTCAAACCTAGAGCTGACTGCTTTTTTCTGAATTTTAGACATTTCCAGCATGGGGGTCCTAAATTGCTAAATGCTTTTTCTGCTATGGCTAATATGAGGGGGGGTCTTTGTGGACATTATTTCATCGTTCGTTCCTCTAAGGGGATATGCAGTGGCTTTAACTGTTTTGAGGACCGTGGTGATCAATTGTACTGAATGACTAATTTGTATAGAAACGTGGAGAAAGTTAGGTTGGTATGTGCAGCTATGGGGGAAACAGTTAGCCTTTTCAAGGAGGGGGCAGTGATGGGCCCCGAGTTTGGCTACTGATAAACAGTGACATACCTGGTTTTCTGTAATCTACTGGAGGGTTGTGTTTATGGAAGAATTTAATGTAATGATGGGAAATGCATACTATAATTTGAACAAAAGCACATTTGGGCCAAGTCAGTCCTTGCACTGGGAGATAGTAGGTTAAATATTATACAGTACAGTATGGACAGTGAAAGGATTACATTCAATATACATTCTATGTTGGGTTGAAAGGAAGGAGTTCGGTCTTGATACAAGCTGATATCTGTGTTGAAAGACTTGTGTAACAAAATTATTGACACAGTCAGGTATGCTTATTTGTGTAGACTGCCACAGTCTTTTGTCAACTGCAATTAACATACAAGCTGTTTTCTGAGCAATTAATACCAAGAAGGTTTTGAGATATCTAGTTTTATGAAACTGTGAAATCTGTTTGCAATTTAGTTTGTAGCAATGAGGAGGATTTATTCAGAATTCAAGAGCAGTATGCCTTGTGCATACATAGCTATGTTCAAAGAAGGAAGAAAGATTCAGAGGAAGGTCATTTAGAAATAGGGGGAAAAGAATGGGACTCAGTATTGGTCCCTATGGATCATAACTAATTAGTGTTCCAGTATCTGAGATGCTCAATCATATAGTAACTTGCAAACTTCTTTTTGTGTAGGCAATTTTTGAAGCATTCTGTTAACAAGAATATCATGATTAATAGTATCTAAAGCCCTAGGCATGTCAAAAAGAGACAATGTGTAAGCCATTGTTCATGCTTTTGTAGATAGTATATATAACTTTCTAAAGTATGCTTGTAGTACTGAAGCCTGCTCTAAAACTGCATGCCACTCTATCTGTGAGAAGACCATATCCGTTAATGTGCTCAATTAGCTAGTCATACACCAGTTTGTCAAAGATTTTGGCTAGGAAGCAGAGGTTTGACATTGGTCTATAGACTTGAGATCATTTTGCATTTTGTTGTTTGGATTAATGAATAATATGGGCATACTTGATTGTTTGGAAAGTAGTCCTAAAGTGAGGCATATGTTAAAGATCTGATTGAAAGGTATAGAACAGGAGCAACCATATTTAGAAAAGAAGTGTGTAGTTCATTGTTTAGAGGAAGATTTTTTTTTGTTAGATTTTTAAGAAGTTCATTTTGAAATAAAATGTTGGAATAGTGTAAAAAAACGTGGAGTTGACAGGAGGGCAGATATAGTGCTTACTGTATGAAACAGATTTGACTTTTCTCGGGGCACTTCTAGGAAGACTTGGGTCTAGGCAGGTGTAAGAATGTATATGAAAGTATGACGAGTCAGTAATATTACTTGATAAGTCTTCTATATTTTTTGAAGAGTCTAGTAATGGATGTCATTATTGTTTGTTTCTTAGATATTTCTGTATTAATAACAAGTTTACATTTCTTTTTAAAGCTTTAATATCAATTCTTCATGGTTTCTTCCTTAAGACTTTTATTCCAATTAAGCAAAGTTTTCTATCTTTCCTTGAATTGGGTTATTAATTTGAGTAATAAATCAGGGGCATTTTAAAATCTGTAGTTTTCCTTTTATAAGAGGGAAAAAGAAGGTCTTCTTGCACTGTGGGGAATGTATTCAAAACAGGATTGGCAGGCATGGGGCTGGTAGTAGTTAGAAAACAGTTCCAGTCAGTTCTATCAAGGTATGAGAGTAGACTGGATTTCATATTTTCATGGATTAGATAGCGCGCTACATACTGCATAGATAGGGATTTAGATTTGAATAACCACTTTGAGAGAACTGGCAGTGGTCACTCAGGTTATTGACATAAACTGAGAGATCAGTGTATCTGTGAGGAACAGTAATAAATATAAGGTCCAGAGATTAGTCATGTCCCCTGCATTATTAGACTTAAAGTCATGCAAACAAATTGAGTGAAATTTAAGGAGTCAAGTAGCCTGTCTAGGAGGTGGCCATCTGAACCACATGCATTAATGCTGAAATCTCCAAGAAATATGGAATTGCAAGGGCATGTGGTTGGACACTTTTGTAGACTGCATGTTTCAACAGGTGATAGTGGGGGGGGGGTGTAAATGGTAGGTATATTTAAGTTTAGTGTGGTTTCCTAGTAGTAAAGTGACATATCTGATTGGAGAAATCATTTGCTGTGATTTTTGATTTGGTGATATTTAGAAGCAGTTATGGCTTTGTGTACCTTGACAACTTATTTTTACAGGCTTACTGTCTGCATAAATGTGAAAGTTCATAAACTTATAGGTGGTGGGGCAAACTCTGTCTTTTAACAATGACTCAAGAGCATCAGTATTAAGCTGCTCTATAATAAGCCCAGCCTCTAACTGAGACCATTTATTCCCTAGATTGTTTATGTTTAGTAAGGCAATATAAGGCTGTTCACGTTATGGTAAGAAGTGTTTGTGAAATCTGATCCTAGGTTTTGATTAATTTTGGGAGTGGAAGATAAAGTTTAGTTAACTTGTTTTTTAAACAGATATTTTGCATTTGAGATATTGTAGGGTACATATATGAATGCACAGTTGTCTATGAGTATCATATGACAGTTTAGAGGAAACAATGACTGCAAGTGAGGTAGGTGGATTTAAAAAAGGGCAATTATATGGTAGAGGTGAGAAAATAGGCTGCGGAGTGGACTAGGAGAAAGATCTACCCAGGCTGGGACTGTAAAAGGTCCATTGAGATTAGTGTACTACCCCGGTAAACAAATACAAATAAAAATGCTATCACTAATAGTGAGTCACACGTAGAGAAGAGATATAAAGAGAGTAAGAGTCAGAAATGGCATGTCCCTAATTTTGAATTGCACTCTAAGAAAACCTGCCAAAAGAGTAAGAATGTATCAGAAAGGATGGCGTAAAAGAGTAGTTTATTAAGCAAAACTGAGAGGGGTTGGGAGTGTCGCGTTTGGCGCAAGATCAGATGGAAGTGGTGGGGTGATAGAACAGGATAGTTATGGAGGGCATTGTGGCTGACTATATGAAATGAGGTGGGGTTATCTGATTGGTGAGAATGTATAAGTTGGAGTGGTTTCTACCTTTCTGCGCTCGGCTTTGCTATGTTCCTTACCCTACCAATGCAGTATTTTTCTTATAAGCTGTTGCGTACCTGCACAAGTTCTCCAGTTAAAATAATCTGTGAAGGGAGGACCTGTGCACAGGAAAGCCCAGGCAAGTAAGCCATCAGCAACCTGTTATTTAAAACAATATGCATGTATATTGTTGTAGAGATCTCTGATACAAACTATGAGCTGTCATGAAATGAAAAAACACACACATCACTCCAAGAAGAGAAAAATATTCTTTTACTGGTGCACAGGAAAGCCCAGGCAAGTAAGCCATCAGCAACCTGTTATTTAAAACAATATGCATGTATATTGTTGTAGAGATCTCTGATACAAACTATGAGCTGTCATGAAATGAAAAAACACACACATCACTCCAAGAAGAGAAAAATATTCTTTTACTGGTGTCTCCGGTACCTCGGCTTACGCCTTCAAGGAATAATATTTACACCAAGCAGCCTTTTCTTATATATTGTTAAAACATCAATCAATTAATTACCTCCATCCAATTATTCAATTGAACTTACTAATATGCAATTTCATCTTAAATACATTTTCTTTTACAAATACATTTTCATGTGCAATTTCATGAGCATGGCATTTTCGTGCAAATATATGAACAACAATCCATTTAGTGTTATGAAAAATTAAACAAATAAATACATATGTTGTATCTAAACCATCCCTTAATTCTGCATAGAGCATTGTCAAGAAATTCAACCACGGCCTTATTTCTTCTTATAAAGAAGACCCCATCATATATTGAATGTACATTTTGTCAACTCACAATATATTCAACAGAGTTTTTATTCGTCAATTTACATGTCCCTGGGTTGATTTCAAAACATTTTACTACAAATATTATATAATTCCTTTAACCCCTGATGTTCAAATCTAATTCTAAGTTTAACCCCCTGGGATAAAGAGTTTTAAAATTAATGATACATTTGGTTTCCAGCAAAGATAAGTTACTGGATAATTCAGCTCCATGTAATTGTTTGGGCTTGGCTAGCACACTAAAAAAGAAAGAACTATCGAAACCTTCATGAACACTAATAAAGTGCTCTGCAACTGGACTTTCCATTCTGCCTCTTCTGATGTCACCCAAGTGTTCCATGATTCTTTTATTTACTGCTCTTTTTGTTTGACCAATGTACCATTTGACTCTATTGCAACCACATCCAATAATATAAATGCCTCCCCCTGTTACACAGTTATAATAATCTCTAGCCTTGTATTTTTTTCCATTAATATTAATCCCATCTATATTTTTGATTTTCTTGCATACAATACATTTTGTACATGGGAAACTTCCTCTTCTAATATGGTCTTTATCCAATTTTCCCATTGTTAACAATTCTTTCAAATTCTTTAATCTACTGTATAAAAATGTCACCCTGTAGGGAAAAATGTTTCCAAATTTTTCATCTGCAAGAACTATGGGCCAAAATCTGTTGACCAGACCTCTCAATTTCTCTGAGAATGAGGAATATTTGTTAATAAAAAATATGGGCTCCTGTACCTCATCATCCATTCCTAGTTCACTTCTGTTACTATGCCTTGTACTTCTGTCCAGCATATAAGAATATGTGAGCCCCAATCTCTTTTTAACCCTGTTCTCTGCTGACTGTAAAACCACATCTTTATATCCACTCTCCAACAGTTTGTCCCTGACCTTGCTAAATTCAAATTCTAGATTATCCTTATCTGAGGTGTTATTAGCTATCTGTAAGTATTCTCCGCATGGCAATGATGCCAACAAATGGGGAGCGTGCATGCTGTTCGCCATCAAAAAGTTGTTAACTGCTGTACTTTTAGCATAGGGTTTGAATGCCACTTTATATTTGTCATTCACAAAAAGCTCTAGGTCCAAGTACTGCATTGTATCTTTACTTGTATGGTAAGTAAACGAAAAGACCAAAATGGTTTCCTTGCAGTTTCAGCATGAAAGCATTGAACTCCTCCACCTTGCCCCTACAAATAAAGATCAGGTCATCAATATAGCTCTTCAAAATCAAGACCCTATTTTTGTAAAAATCTGTATTATACATGTAATTCTTTTCAAAATAATCCATGAACAAAATTGCATACACAGAAGCCCCCATTGCTGTTCCTTCCTTTTGCAAAAAATGTTCTTTATCAAATACAAAAGTGTTGTGAGTTAAAGAAAACTCTAACAAACGAACAAGGAAATCCATACAAGGACCTTCCCCTAAAATGCTTTTCACTGCCTCCAAGCCCCATTCGTGCTTAATGTTTGTGTATAATGAGTTAACATCTACGCAGGCCCAATAGTAACTTCGGGACTAATCCATGCCTCCAATTAGGTCTGCCAATTCTTTACCATTTTTAATATGTGATGTACACCTACTCAAATACCCTTTAAGATGGAAATCTAAAAATATTCCTACATTTTGCAGGAAGGCCTCTCTTCCCGACACCCATCTGCCTGGCGGGTTGTTGATACATTTGTGAATCTTGGGTATTACCTTAAAATTAGCATCCTTGGGGTTACATATATGTACTTTTTTTACATCTGCTGAACTCAAAAAAAACAAGTCTCTCTCCCCTCTCTAGAATATCCAAAAGTGAAGCATTGAAATCAGCTACTGGATTGTATGTCAGCTTTTGATATACTGTGTTATCTTCCAACAAGTTTAAAGCCATCCTGTTGTCCTGTGTTTTATTCATAACCACCCAGTTTCCCCCTTTGTCAGCCTGTGTAAAAATGTAACTCTCATTACTAAGCCTTAAATCCTGTAAATCCACCCACTGGTTCTTAGCTAGATTGTATGTCCTAAACTGCTTTTTGAAAATTTCATGTAATTAATTGATTAATGTTTTAACAATATATAAGAAAAGGCTGCTTGGTGTAAAAATTATTCCTTGAAGACATAAGCCAAGGTACCGGAGACACCAGTAAAAGAATATTTTTCTATTCTTGGAGTGGTATGTTGTTGTAGAGAGACAGCTATTAGAAAGAATGAGAAGACAACACAGCATTGAAAGGGAAATCTATACCAGTGGGAATTTCCAACACAAAGGGGTCTAGAAAAACTAAGACTTAGAAAATAACAGAAGAGTGCAAGATAATTCAACACCAGAGGAAGCTTCCAGTGTGTGAGGGGTGGAAATAAAGTGGGGATCCTTATTTTATCACTCCACTCCCACCTCCCATCCAGCTGGCCCACTAATTCTCATATGGCTTCTTAGTCTTGAGTTATTCATGGTGGAGGCAGATGCCTTTTTGCACTGCCAGTGCTCCAACTTCACACATGCAACTTATCTGCACATGTTGTTACTACAAAAGAGCTTCAGACTTACTGTCCATTTTTTCAGATCTCTTTTTTATCAGTTTCTGCTGTTTAGATGAGAAATGCATCAAAGCAAGCGCTGAGATTGTTTATGTCTACACTTTTCACATTACAAGTCTGCTTTCTGTTTAATAAAGAAAGGCATATACCCGTAATACTTAGATAAACTTAAAACTGCAGCTGAAACAGTAGGTCATAAGAGAAAACTCATTCAAAAGTATGAACTCATCCCATCCAGAATATCTCAAAAATCTATCATTCAACAAATAAAAATCTTGAAAACTTAAAACCAGAGAAGATACAACACATGTGATGCTCACAAGATTTGGAACAATAATTTGTGTAGGATGTTCTGTAAGTTGTATGGCTGTCTTCCTGTATTTATTATAGTCCAGATGTACAAAATGTACATTATCCTTGATCTCCCCCAGTAGCATTCAGAAATTCTATGATTTGCTATGGTAACAAACTTGTGCAACTGGTTACATGGCATGCGGATATTGTGAAACATGTCCTAAACACTTTTCTTTTTATTAAAAGTTAATAAACATTAAATAAAATGAATGCCAAGGCATTTAGCACACTGGAATGAAATACAGAGTGGAATGAAAAAGATAACATAGGTGCGGCATTAGAAGGTTAAGCAAATGTAACTTATTAAATTAGCTGTGTACGTGAGCAAACTAGACAAGTCACCTGATCTGGCTTGGTGAATCTGTTGACATTTTAGTTTGTACATAATAAGTAGCATTTTTTTTTTACAACTAAGTCTCAAAGATGGATTAATCACAGCCAGTGCCTTGAATACACAGTTTGTCATCTAGGAACTCATTAAGTGTAAAGTTCTCAGATAGTGTACATATGTTGTAACTTCACCAGCAGTTATAATCACGGAGTTGGAATTTAATACTTTAGTACGACAGCACTTTATCTGCATGGGGAGTGTGAGCTATTCTGCATATGATTTAATTTCCTACCTTTTTTTTTAGGTTCTACCAGTTAGAATACCAATTTTTTTAATGAGTTAGGTTGGGTTCAATTTGTCTTCA
Source organism: Protopterus annectens (assembly GCF_019279795.1). NCBI lineage: Eukaryota > Metazoa > Chordata > Ceratodontiformes > Protopteridae > Protopterus > Protopterus annectens. Next base: position 280,365,937 of record NC_056739.1, read on the forward strand.
GGGAAATGGGGAGGTGCATGAGTAACTTTTAGTACCCCTCCCTGGTGTGACCTGAAAATGCATTTACATTGTGATACTTCACCAGCATCCAGCATACATACAGTACACACACACACACACACACACACACACGCACACACGCACACACGCACACACACACACACACACACACACTCACACATATATATATATATATATAGACATATACACATACACAGACACACACGCACACACATATCTAAAATTACTTTTCAGTGTAAGTAATTCAATATAGTCTGTCAGTAAATTGCAGCTATCCTTTTCCAGTTTTCCCTCCCCTTTTCCACTTTTATTCCAATAAATACCACACTATTTTAGAAGCATCTTTAGTCTCAAGTTCACTTTTTTCTCTGCATGAAATGCTACTTAACACCCCTATAAATATAATTTTATCCTCAAATCCATCTCATTTTACTTGCTTTACTATTAAAGTTCGTCATATTTTTGCACTCACTAACTTATGTGCCCATATCATGCTAACCTTCTCCAAAACTCATCCATCTCCTCTTATCTTTTCACATGTCTTCTCTAGACATTTTTCACTGCCTTAACTTCTTTTTACCAAAAATAGTGTCCTAAACATCTTTTACCTAGAGGCTAAAGACAAGCACATTTTTGTGTCTGCACCTACTGTAACAATAGTTGTTAACTACACTCATCTTACCTGTCTAGGTTCTGCCTCACCAAAGGCTCTCTGACTCTTAGATTCCATACTTCAAGCTTTCACCCTCGACATTGGGTCGACATTTCTGTTGGGTCATAACACCACTTTCTAACTATGCTTCTGGCCATTCATTTTTGTCCTTTAATGGTCAGTGAGCCTTTTTCTTCTTTCCAGGTTGCCAACAGCTTTCCATCTACTCTGTATTTGACATTAAGAATATTCTAACCATATATTCATATGTGTATACTAGGCTAACAACCACATGGGCCTTTTTAAGCCTAGCCATGTATCCCAAAAAGGCATTATGTTGAGCTTACTCATTGTAATTCAGTGGCAATATCCTTGTTACTGCCATCATGTTCCTTAGATCCCTTTTCCGGTTATCTAACTGCCCTCTATATAACTGACCCAGTCCTGGTGTCATTGACCAATTAACTATATTTTCTGTAGTGTTGATAGCATCTGTGATGTTATGAGGTAATGCCATCTATGCCAGGGAGAGTAGGGCAGTACAAGTGTACATATGCTAGCAGAGCTAGCTGAAGTTTTGTAAAGAATTTTATGTTATTTGATTATCACACTGATTTGTACAGATGTTTGAGTTAAAAATATATTTGTAAAGTTATTTATGTTAAAAATGCATCAAGAGTAGGTCCTGCTGGATAGAAAGAATGTATGTATGTATATTAGGTTGTATTGTTGTAACTGATCAAATGTGTATGTTTATTAGAGAACCCTGGAAGGGTGGTAAGTTTGAAATTGTGTTATAGCTTTCAGATGCTGACACAGATCTTAGCAAAGCTCTGTGTGTATATAGTACCAGAGTCATGTGACCAGAGGTGATGTCATCCTCTAACCAGCATCTGGTTTCTTTGGAACTCTTGCAGCAGCACTTTGGAACCTAACAGGAAAGATTGCTGATGGGATATATATCTCACACAACCACACAGACAAAGGGAGACATCATCTGGCTTTTGCTATGGTAAGACACACAGGACACATCAGCTTGCCTTGATTTAGTAAGTAGTCAGGGAACAGTAATCTTTTAGTCAGTCAGGGACATTTAGTGAGAATAGCTTAGTATTGTTTTTGCACCTGTGAGAAACTATCCAACTGTATTATTTTTATATCTCTGTAGGTGAAACTCTGTTGTTTATTGTATTCAGTATTCTCCTGTTTTCTGCTTAATTAATTATTGTTAAATATTTTAATACCTTTCATTGTGGCTGGTCCTTTAGAGAACACTTTTAATATATTGAGAGTACTTATGCTTGTTTTAGTGACACTGTGGCTGCCCCTGAAAGCCTTGCTGCTTTGGAAACACCCTAACATTTGTATTAATACTAATTTTACACAGTATAATTGGGTATCCTTTGTAAGAGCCTTAGAGTAGTTGACTGGTGGCAGAGTGAGTATCTCAAAGTCTGGACAGCAAGGGGCACAACTAATAAACCTGTGACAGCTTTTCCCATGTGTGTATGTGTTTGTAAAACTCAAATATCCATGTGTGTGTGTCAACTACTGGGAATAGGTACACAGAGCTCCAGAGGGGTCAGTGTGGAGTTTTGTGTGGGTCTGGAAAGAGAAGGAGAGTCCAGCTCTTGGTCTGGAGCATGCTTCCTGTGTTCTGTTAAGGGAAATGGTGCTTGATGCAGGGAGCTGCATCTGAAAATACTGTGTGAATCCATCTTTACTCTTAGTGACCATCCATCACTGAAGTCAGTGGTGAGGATTGAGTCTCTTTGATTGCTGGCCCGGAGTAGGGACCCATCACAGCATCTACCATTTCTGTGATCTCATGCCAATGCTCAGTCATTTACCCATTTTCTGATAAGAATCTAATTAGGCTAATGATGACTAATGTTTCGTTATTTTTCCAGCGAATGACTTGATGCTTACTATCCTAACATCCTTTGGATCTTTTCTTGTCCCTTTATATAAAGAAATCACTAATACCTTCCAAGAATCCAGTAAAATCTTTTTTCAGACTTCAAGGATAGGTTGCATATCTAGTTAGCAGAATATTCAGTCCTCCTGACAGTTTCTTAAGCACTATAGGTAGTAACCTATCTAGGTCCCTGGCCTTAGCTACTCATATGTCCAGCTCTTTTTCCATCTCCTTCTCCCTAGTAATCTGACCATCCACCCTACCATCTTATCCCCAAGACATATCCCACACTGTATCCCATTTTATTTCTTTTTAATGAATATGTTCATTGGTACAAATGTCGAGCTTTCAAGCTAATGGTCCTCAAGAAGCTTGAATACTATGGTATCTTGAGCTTTGCTCTTCAGTTATGTTGTAGTTTCAGGCAACTATAAACATGCCCCAGGCTGCAGTATGACATGTAACTGCACGTGACAGCGGTGGTCAGGTAATAAAATGCATGCAACTATACATAGTATCATCCTGTATTCTTTTTCAATTCAGTAAAAGAACAGAAAAAGTAAAGAGGCGACAAATAAAGATTTTGTACTAAAAAAAAAATACTCATTTGTGAATAATTACTGAGTTTAAGCAAACTGAACAGGTTTATACTGCCAACAACATTCCTGAAAATAAGCACATGGTGACATCACTTAGTGTAAAAATGGATGCATCCATGTGTGGACTACTTCAAAATTTAATTCACTCAGGAAAAACAAAAGACAAAGGCAATCAGCAAATTTTAAAAAGATTAAATGTACAATATGGAACACAACAGTTGACAACAGTGGAAAGAGTTTGCTTTAATCACTCCAACAAGAATACCGGTAAAACTGTGAAGGAGTTGGCAGATGAATTTAAGCATTGTGCAGTGAATTGTGAATTTGGAAAAAGCACTAAGAAAGAGATTTATTAGTTATACCTGCGGTAAAGATTGTCAGAGTTAATTGCTATCTGAATTAAATTTAATGCTTCAGGAGCATTTGTAACTACATTAAGTATGGAAATGGAAGACAGAGATGTATAACTGCTTAGGAAGCATGGGGTACCCTTTAGCATAATACATAAAATTGAAATTCAGACAAATAAGAAGAAAAAGTAAACGTTTTTTTATCGCTACACTGACAGAAAACCACTGGTCACAACTCTATGACTTTAATGAAGCAAAATTACATAAATGTGGAGATATGGCTCATATAAAAATAATGGGTCTACTACAGGAGATTGAAATTACACTATTTCGAAATCTGGTAGTAGATGCCCACTAACGTGAAAGTGCACTTCACTGAAAGTGCACTTTCGCGAACACCACTTGAACAAATGAGCAATGTCCTCCACTGTGGTGCAGTAGTCATGGACCTTAGGGTTAGGGCTTGGGTTAAGGATACTAGGTATACATTATCCTTAACTCCAGCCCTAACCTTAAGGTCCGTGACTACCACCTCACAGTGGAGGACATAGGTCCATGACTACTGCACCGTGGAGGACATACAATTTCTTCCACTGTGGTGCAGTAGTCATGGACCTTAGGGTTAGGTCTTGGGTTAAGGATAGTGGATAGCCCTACTAGCTATCCACTATCCTTAACCCAAGCCCTAACCCTAAGGTCTGTAACCATTCATTCAAGTGGTGTTCGCGAAAGTGTACTTTCGTGTTAGTGGGATCTACTACCGGATTTCAAAATAGTGTAATTTCGATCTCTGGTAGTAGACCCAAAAATAATATGTCTCAGCAGAGCTTAGTCCTAAGTAAAGAGTAAATGCAACATTTCTTTGTGGAAAAAAACCTACAAAAATATGCTTCTAATAAGTAGGATCCATCATATGGAGCATCAGTGAAGGATGCTTTAAAGTCCACATAATTTCAATGGTTGGACCATGCATGATGGCATACTTCCACCATTGCCACTACATTTGCTGCATTATGAATCAGTCTTATAAGCAGCATTGATACATTGGTCATTACTGACACTGAGATTCCATCTTCCTTCACAGCTACCTTTAAGGCCACTCTTTCAGCATGTCTAGTGTATGTTCCAATAGATCACAATAAAATGTCTTATGTGAGCCAGTTAATTTAATGCCTGGATGGAGAATATACCTGAAGAACAAATGTACCTACCAATTTGAGCCATAATCCAGGAAGCCTTATCTGGGGATAGACTACAAGGCTCTCCTCTGATGCCTGTTTCTTAAGGGCTTCTGCCACCACTATGGAGTAATCTAAATAAGCCTTCCTTCAGTCTTGTCTGTCCTTGGGATGACAGGCAATCTCATTCAATCTAGAGACAGAGTTAAGTACATCTGGCTCGTGCTATGCCCCTTCTACTACCAATGCTACCTTAATGTAAACAGGATGATTAATGCTTTACCTGTATCATCTACTATCCATTACCTGCCAACATTGTGACACTCTGTGAGATGACATCTGTCTGCCAACTGACCTAGCTGAATGCAGCCATGTGGTACAGCAAAGAGACTTCCAAGATGGCTACACACTGATCAACAGCTTAAGTTCAGCTCTCCCAGTGAAAAAAAAGAAACTGAGAGATAGAGGCCAGAAGCTCTGCCAGATTTAGCAAATTCATTTACTGGCAAGCTGGTAGTGGGGGTGGGGTGGGGTGTAAAAGTGCACAGATTATAATATATGTACAGATGATATATTTTCTCTTACTTTTGCAAAGGTGAATGTCTAAATCAAGGCCCTTGGCTTAATCTAATAATGTTTCTTGTGTAAGCAAGTAAATAAGAGAACACTGAAAGTAATGAAAATGTTTCCTTTAGCAAATAAATGTTCAGTTTGAGAAGTCATTAGCTTGGGGGATGCATACATTTTATTGTTAGGTTTCCATGAAGACAAGCTGACTGGTATGCAATAAAAGCCAGAAGGCTAAAAGTTAATGTTTTCTGAAAACATACAAGCTCTTTTTCACATCATTGGAGGGGAATAAAGATAAGACAAGAACAGACAGCAATTAGTGTAAGTACTAGAACAGGCTGGAACAAATGCTTTAGCATGGATAAACTTAATTTAAGGTTGGGTTATGCCTGTGTGTGCAGCTGTCAATTTGAGACACATATTCTTATCAGCAAGATTAAGCTTCATTATCTGTAGATGCACACAGTTTTGTGTGTTTGTTTTAAGTTAATATGCTATGAGGTATTCGGGGGGGGGTGTTTTTTTGTTTGAGGGTTTTCATTAAAACAAAAAGTCTTGTAAAATGTGGCACAGGTTCTAATGGAGATGACAAGAAACAACTGTATAAAAGATCAACCTGCCAAACAACCTGCATGTAATACAAAAGTTGGAGATTTAAAAAAAACAGCTACATATAATAGGCAAGAATAAAAATGTCTTACCATAATGGCTACACTAAACATATTATTTTGGAATGTGAATGACCTCACAAGTATAGACAAAAAGGAAAGAGTACTGGATTATATTAAGAAATGTAGAGTGCAAATAGCAATGCTGCTGGTGACACACTTGGAAAGACATGAGCATGTGAATTTAATAAAGAGAAGATTTCAGGAGGGATATTCAGCAGAGTATTAAAGACAAAGGAAAGGGGGAGCACTTATACTGATTGCTTGAGGAGCTCTAACAGTGATAGAAGAGGGGAAAAAGATAATAATGGTAGATTTGTTATAGGAAGAACTACTGGCAAGGGAGTAGGATTATGCTGGCATGTGTTTATGTTCCACCTAAAACTGCTATGATGGAGTTTAAGAAAGTTTTGGGTGAAATACTCATCTTTCAGCAGGAAATATTACTTATAGGTGGGGACTAGAATTTGAGTTGCAACATTAAGAATGTATATGGGGTCCCAGAATGGAAAATATAACAAAACAGGGTAGATTTCTGAAGAACGTTTTGAAAATATTTGTTATGGAACACACAATTTCAGTAGTAGGAATGAGAGAATGTACATATTATTCTTCAAGGTACAATAAGTGGACTAGGCTAAACAGAAATTATATTTCATAGAAACGTGCAGTTAATTGAAAGCTTTGACCCACATCCAATAACAATTTCAGATCATGCACCAATAACAACTAAAACGAAAATGCAAAGTAATTAAGTAAAATGAAACATGGGGCTTCCTCACCTACCTGTTAGAAAGGAGGAATTTGAGGAATGTATAGTTGAAATTATTCAAGAGTTATTAGGGAAGATATACATTTCTTCAGAAGTTATAGCTAGTGAGTGGGATAAAATGAAAGTGGAGTTTAAGAATAGGGAAGAAATAAAAGAAAAAGAGATATGGTTATGAAGTATCAGGAATTATTTAGAGAGGCTGAGAAAGGTTAAAGTATTGCGTAATAAGGGGAATCTCACAGAAAAAGAAGATGTGCAGTTGCAGAGTGCTAAAGAGAAAATAAGGGATTACCTGGGTAATATGCATGAGTTTAAAAATACTGCTGATAAGCAGATGTTTTGAATAACAACTCCAGAGTACAAAAAATGTTTAGCACAATGACTTGGGCAACAGAAAGTAGAATTGGTTGTTGCCAAATGCAGGGAACCTATAACAAGAAAAATAACTAGAGATTGTGTAGAGGTAATAGAGATCATTTGGAAATTTTATGAAAATGTGTATAAAGCAGATAAATGTGGAATTCAAGAAAGAGCACAAAAGGAAATATTTATGGAAGATTTAAGGTTGCCAAGGTTAGAAGTAGATAAGGCTCAACAATTAACAGTTAAGACAGGAGGAGATGAGATGAAAATAGCAACATACAACCAATCTGCAGGAAAGTCTCTAGGAATAGATGGTATTCTTGAAAGTTTAGAAGCTAGAAGGTAGGGGAATGCTAAAGATCTGGAAGGCTTTCTTTAACAGCATTTTCAACAGAGGAGAAGCACCAGCATCCTGGAAGAAAACTGTGGTGGCTGTAATACCAAATGATGGTAAAGACCCATCAGACTCAGCTTCATATAGGCCCATTTCAATTATGAATCATCATTATAAAGTTTTTATGTTTATAATACCTAAAAGAATGGTAAAAGTATTGCCAAAACTGATAGATATGAATCAATATGGTTTTGTGGAGAGGAGACAAAATTTTGACAACATTAACAGAACAATGATGATTCTGGGGGAAGCAGAATGTAAATAAAATTACTGCTGTTGTTGATGGGTCTTGATACAGAAAAAGCAATCAGTGGACTAAGTTGGGATTTTATGAATAGGGCAATTGAAGCATTTGCATTCCCAGGTACAATAATAAGGATAATTAGGAAGATATATCAGGGACTGGAGGCAAAATATTAAAGTGGGAGGATTCCTTTCTTACAAGTTGTGTCTAAACAGAGGAACCAAGCAGGGATGTCTTTTCCCCCCTTTCTTATCTGATTTATATTTAGCGCCATTGACACAGAAAATGAGGGACTCAGAAATTCAAGGCTATAACTGGTACAGTAACCAAAAAAAGTTGGCTTTATTTGCAGATGATATTATTTTGTACCTGATTAAACCAGAATAGGATATCTCATTGTTGTGGAACATCTTGAGACAGTTTCAAGTCTTTTGGGGATATAAAATTAATGAAGACAAAGCAAAGGCTGTAGCTATGAACTATGTACCCACATATAAATTGATACAGCAATACCCATATTTATGAGGACATGATAAAATGAAGTATTTAGGAGTATGGAGTAAAAAGGATCCTGTTGTGATAACTAAGGAAATGTGGGAAGACACTAAACAAAATATAATACAAAAACTGTGAAAATAGAAGATCCTATTTATGGATATGCATAGCAAGATACAAGCAGTGGAAAAGTTTTAGTCTGTTTAGTTTTATATATAGGTCAGGCATATTTTTATCAAATAGAGGATAAGTTGTGGATAGCAATTAATAAAGAGGTGAAAGATTTTGTCTAGGAAGAGAAAAGAGCAAGGGTCATTTGTGATATGTTGATCTTTCCAATAGAACTATGCAGATTAGAATTACCTGATTTGAAGGGATATTTTAGAGCTACACAGTTAAGGGTCATATACATACACACGCAGAAAGTTATAATTCAAAGTGGAAAGGGTTGATGATGAAGCGGGAGGGGAGTTCAAGAAATAAGGAGTGGGTGGGGTTTTGGATGAAGAACCTTAAGGAGAATAACAACAGACACACAGAATATTATATTCCTAAAATAGCAGAAAGTATTCTAAGAACTGAGCCAAAGTGAGAATAGAAAAATCTATTTTTGCCAATATGGATAACTGCAATTAGAGGTACAGAGAATCAGCATGAGGGAGCTGGAATTTACTGAAGAAAATTGGCATTGAAACCAAGGTAATGGGAGAAAATATATACAGAGGGAAAGACAATGAAATGGGAAGAAGCCAAGATGACATTTGTACTGCAAGCTAGAGACTGCTTTCCCTACCAGGGATTCATATCTGGGTATAGGCAAAGAGAAAGGGATAGAGAAATCCTAAGTGAGGGTCATGTTCTGGTAGAGTTTTTAATTGAATCTAGAACAGAAATTGTTGTTAAAAAAGGATAATTAGTAGGGCATGTATAATATTGCACAATAAATCTTGCTATCAATAAGAGAAGGTTAGAAAAGATTGGGAAGAGAGATTGGATAAGCAATTCACAAGGAAACAATAGCAGGACATGTGTATAGCCCCCAAGTATGCAAAAAGTCTGGAGGATTTAGGATATTCACTTGGAAATGTTTACACTGGCATTTTTATACCCCAGGGAAACTCCAAAAAATTTTTCCTCAGGTAGATGGCAAATGTTGAAGTTGTAATGGGGAAGAAATAGTGGGAATATATGTTTTGGGAGTGTAATGAATTGACAGATTTCAAAAATACCCCACAGAATACTCTGTCAGAAAAATTGGGTGAGGAAATTGGTGTAACTAAGAGAATGATCATTTTGATCTGGGATACAGCATCTGAATTCCCTAAACATAGTAAGGTCTTCTTAACTTTAATTCTGGTAGCTGCCATGAAAAGCAATTACTAGAAAATGGAAATCAGAATCTAAACTAGCTGTATTTGAAGCACTGAATATTGTTAACACAGATAAAAGAACTGGAAGTGGGATCTTTAGAAAAGGGTAGGAGCAAATTACATAGAAAGAAAGACTGAAATTGTAGGAACAATACATACATAATAACATTATGGAGGAAGAATGAGGTTATAGAGAAGGTAGGAACTGATCAATTTATGCAATGTTAAATTGATGATAAATATACAACAGATTATATGTGATGTATAATGTTTGCAACTTGGAATATGTGAATATGGTTTGTTTTCTTTTATATTAATGTATTTTTGCCTATATCTTAAGTGACAATTCAACAAAGGTGTTAAAAATGAAAATAGAAGAGGAAAGCATCAATTCCATATACCTGGAAAGCTCCCTTTCAGCTGAGACTATACTCAGCCTTCTCCTGGGAGTGGAATCAAGCAGGACAATGATTTCCAAATAGGAAACTCCCACAATCAAAGCTTGCTCTGAATCAAGGCTTGGTCCCTGGTTAGTGTTGGTGGGAGATATATCGTTCCTAATTGACTTGTGGTGAGAAAGTATCTTTCAGAATCTCTGGCCACCCTGTCTTCTTCATTCTTTCTGTTTTTCCTTCTTGGATTGGAGTTCACTGGGAATAAACCCTTTCAGAAACAACTTTTTGTAATATGCCTAGAGTGTCCTGATGCCAATGTTGTGACAGATGTCGTAACAGGTGTCTGAATTCCATCCCTAGGCACAAAACACAAACTTCCTGTGTATCCTTGGGGGGGAGTCACATGGCTGCACTTGCCACATTTCTTAACCTGTTGCTTTATTTGCCTTATCTTTTTCTATGCTAATAACTAAACTATCAATTATTGAAAAAAAGGAACAAAATCAATTAAGGCAACAGCTGAGAACATCATGCTGAATAAGACATACACTAAAGTATCTTAACAGAACAGAAAAGGAAAAAAATCAGTATTTTTCTGCATAACATATCTTTTTAGCTACAGTCCTGAGCTTGAAAGTACCTTGACACTGCTATATTGTCCACTGGAAATAAGATCTGGAGAGATGGAGACGTACGATGCATTATGGAAGTGAGAGGAAGCTACTGAGATTGGGAGAGCTGCACAGATGGTAAGATGACTGTTCTCTGTGGGAATCAGTCTGATGTTGAACTGGAAGGACTACATCATGTAATATTTTAGAATATGAGGCATGTGCTGTATAAAAAAGTAATCTTTCCTTTGGCTATAAATATAAATCAGTTCATGAGGTTCCTTCTCCACACATCCGCACAGACAGACTCACACTCGCGCACACACTTGTTTGAAAGCATTACAAACATTTCACAATGTATGGAATTAGTACAGGAAGTTCATACCTAACCAAAGCACAGTACTACCACTTTTATACAATTTGTTAAAGAAAAGATTCCATAGAAAAGGAAACACTAGGAGCAAAATGTAAATGACTGTAGGTACCCAAGTCTTCTTCATAGGCAGGCAGCCCAGAAAGCTTAATAGGTAGATTTGCAACCCAACTCATGAGTACACACTGTTTTTCCCAGGAGTATATTTGTGGTTACCCATCCATTCATCATGTCAGAACCTGAAGGATGTCAATAAGCTAAATTATTTGGCATACAAGAGAAGCTTGTTCCATTAGTAAGAATTATTTTGTTAAAGTGCCTCTGACTCAAGATGTCTTATCTATTATGTGATGAAGGCTCTTTCTCTGGCAGAAAAAAAAAAAAAAAAATATATATATATATATATATATATATATATATATATCTTTAGTTAGTCTGTTAGTTATTGTCAAATTGAAAAATACTATGATTTCTAGATTACTTCAGCAAATTTAGGGTTATGGGTTTGGTAAACATATGAGTTTGTCCACCATGGCAGCATCATATATCCAGAGATGGATTACAATTTTATCATCTTACAATTTTTTTTACTGAATACGACAATTCCTAGGAAAACGGAAGTGCAGATGGTTTCTCAAGGATTCTGTCAAAAACTGCTAATAAACTAACAGAAGAAATGTTGACTGCCTAAAATCTCTTACAAGAAATCAATTCAGAGAATTTCCAGTACATGTTGCAATGGCATCATGAATGACTTGGAAAGAGAACTTTTAGGAGTTTAAGCACTGAGGTAGAAGAAAAAGATACACATAACAACAGCGAAATCGGGTGGTGCCTACAAAACCAAATCAACAACAGCAACGCACTATAGCCTCTAAAAGCCAGGAAATAATGACACCAGGACTTCATCAGAATAATAAAATACAAAGAACCATCCTCTTTAAACACTGATATTCGCACGTCACATTAATTCAACACATAAGAAACCATCAAATTAAAAAAAAGAAAACATACATAAAACAATTTTACAATAACCACAATAATCAAAAGTTCAGAGTTTTGCCAGATCTCATATTCAAAATACATTTAACAGAGATGTTACCATTCAAGTCTGGAAACATATGATTTGGTACAACCGGTCTGTATAGAAAAGAGAATTCTCCCACCATCCACCACTAGAGGGCTGCCATTTTAGGTAAAATAAAAAAAAAATCAAAATTTTACAAAGTTGGATTACACAATAATCTTTGTATAAGGCACTATTCATGTCCTTTTTAACCATACTATAATTGTGGTTGTATATTCTACTTTTTAATGATCTTCCAGTCTTTCCAGTATAGTAGGCTAGGTATGAAAAACAACAATATAAACAACCCCTGATGTCAGGCAATTATACTGTCCAGGACATATAATAGATTACTTATGCAAAGGAAGATGAACAGAACTTCCCTCCAGAATAAAACAGTATTATCCACATCTCCGACATTTAGTCATCTTCCCTTCCTTGATACTTATCTTCTGCGAATAATGACATTCCAAAACAGTTTTAATATTTTATTAGTTTTAAAGACAAAAGAAGGTTCCACACCAATTTCTTTAATAAAAGTTCTGAGTGCATCACTACTTTCCATTTCTTTTGTAAAACTTGTTTAACTAATTTGTTTCAGAAGAATAAGGTATTATAATGGCTTTGGAGTGACCCCAGAATTCAATAAACTCTGTGTAGGCTCTGTGAGAAGCCTACATGGAGTTTGTGCAGTGGTGTGTAGCGAGCTGCAGCATGCAATGCATATTAATGCCGCATTGCATGCCTAAGTTAGGTTTCATGGCTCGCGACAGTGTTGCCAGGCTAGACAGTAAACCATGTAAGTAAACAAGGATGCAATTCTCTTTAAAGCAGAGCACCTATGATCCGTGTATTTGTGCAGAATGCCACAATGACCAACAGGGCTTCACAGATAGCTGTCAATCTGTTAGTGCAACATGTCTGCAGAAAGCTCAACATAATGCGGGGACATTTAACCAGAAATGGAGACATATTTGCCATAGACATCGCACAGAAATGTGATGGAATGAAACTCAAACATACCTGTCCACCTCTTTGAGCAAGATATCTGGACAAAGTCATAAATAATGGGGGGGGGAAAGGCTCAAAAATAGGGACATTGTTTTAATATTGCTCTTCCAAACTTTAAGTTGATAGAATAATAGGTTGTAGAGTAGCATGAACTTTCTGAACAGCATGATGTTTGAAACTCAAATGTCATTCACCAGTTTCTGACTTCACTCCACAATGACATGTCAATGATTTGTCAGAAAACAAAAATGTTATTAGGTAAAGATCACAAATATGAGACAAAAGCTGGACATTCTGCACAAATCAGGAGAGGTGAGAGGTATGCATTCAAACATTTGTAATATTGAGTCACAGCAGTCCAGAAATCATCTCAGTGATATGGCAGAAAGACACACATTTGATAAGGAAAACATCTGGACATCTTGGGAATATCTGGACAGTTGAGAGGTATGATTTTAAAATATATGGTCTAAACACATTACAAGACAGTATACCTATGGTGCAGAGTATTGTGATATACCAATCCTGGCATTCTGTACTAAAGCTGTGTTAATGATCTCTAACAGGGCTTGGACGGCCATGTAAAATGATCACTCAGGGGAAGTATGTGTATTGAATAGGGGCACACAGATGAATTGTAGGAATGAACACAGGGAAAGAGGACAGGTGAAACTTCACCATGTACAGCAGAGGAGGGCATGTCAATGGAAGATGGTTGTAGCAGCAACACCAAGCACATATCTATATGGTACAGCAGGACTGTACAGTGAAAATGTGTTTTCTATAACAGACACACAAGGTGACATACTAATTGGGAGGATGTCTGTGTGAGATATGCATCCTTACATGAATAATGCAGAGGACATCTATCAGGGATCAGACATACAATAGGGGGAGGGTGCATATTGTGAAGCTGTGCAAACTGATATGTTTGAATATGAGTGTACTCTTAGCAGAGGTCTCCAGTAAGGTGGGCACAGGTAAAGGATCATGGAAAACATTACAAGAACTACCCACAATCATGGACAATATCAGGATAATACCACCACTAATCCCATGCCTCTAATATAACATATGTGATGTGGAGTGATAAGAGATGAGCCTACACACACACACACTCACACACACACACTTACTTGAACAACTACTATGATACATCCACACTCTACAAGGGTAACCACAGACACCGTCCTGGCACTGTAACATCTGCTGGAGGTGTTAGGAGGGACACTGTTATACCTGTATGCAACAGTATGGGCAATACAGGCTATTTGCCTTGTGTTCATGGCATGTATGTGTGTGTGTGTGTGTGTGTGTGTGTGTGTGTGTGTGTGTGTGTATATCTATATATATATATATATATATATATATATATATATAGATATAGATATAGATATATATATATATATATATATATATATATATATATCTATCTATATATATATATATCTATATATATATATATATATATATATATATATATATATATATCTATATATATATATATATATATATATATATATATATATATAGCACAATCCACACTTCACAAATGATATACATGCCATTAATGTTGTTAAACACCTATGTATGTTGTGTGTGCATAAGTAAAAAAGGTAGCACACATGCATCTGATTTAACAACTTGATTGGTGTTGCACACCATCAAACAGTAATGTATATTCCACAGAAAAAATACCTAGGTATGGCCAATAAGCTGTGTGACAGCACATTGTGACAAACACTTGAGTTACACATCACTGGAAGATATGTAGGGAGGTACGTGAAGAAGGGTGCATTGTATACAGTTATTAGTGTGATGAAGGCTGGGAAACATGAAGGTATTATGGCCTCTGATGTGCATGTCCTTCACATAATCAGTACTTGTGTTACATTCAAGGGAGTAGTCAGCATTCTGACCACATGCTGGAGGATGTACCATGTACTATCTACCCCAGGACACAGGTCACATAGGTAATGGTCTGATTATAGGATGTGATTTCCACATTATACTTGGGTGGTGTGTTTGTTTTCTGATTAACAAATTCCCCCATGGTTTTTGTTAATGCAGGTTTTGTAATGGCTGTGGCAGCAATATTTGGTATGTGTTGATACTGTCTGTATTATACTAACATCACAGATGGAGTCAATGATTGCCCACAATCTGTAGTCCTTCAGGCAACTCTTTGGACACAGCATATGTATGTCATCTGTGAATTACTTAATTAACAGGCAGGAAATGGCCTGGCAGACAGCCTTGATGTACAGACCTGATCTCTAAACCTGACATATAGGTCATGTCACATATTCCCACATAGTGAGACACCACGTATGTGATATACTGTTCTACCCATTTGGTGATATAGCTGTTTATGGCCACATATGACAGTGCTGATTGAATAAAATAAAAAAAAAAAAAACAGTTAAAATCACCAAACTGTTTATTAGTAGACAGATTTAGTAAGTGCTTTCATCTCCAAACTCTGAGACTTCTTCAGACTGAATCAAATACTTAAAACATTTCATTTAAATACATCAAAAAAATCACTACTTAAGTCAATGCCTTAAGTGCTGATTGAATACTTTGGTGTGGATTTGTGTCAAATACCTTGACCTGGTCAAGTTCTATGAGATGATACTGTTATCATGTATGCCCTCAATGGCCTCTTTGAGGACATCTATCAGATGTAACGCACTTGATGTAGCATTAACAACTACACAGGTCTGTTGCACACAGCCAGAATATTACTAGTGTACATGTAGAAAAGGTCCATGATGACATGTTGGTCTATCTTACAGTCGAGGGGAGTCAGCATGTCTCTATACATGCATGTATCAGGTGTTGTCCCCCCAACTTAGCTGGATACATGTTGAAGTACACCCTTGTATGGGAACATAGCACACATGAAGGGCGTGTTGTAGTGTGTATTCAACAGTATGAGGAAGGTGTATGTGCTGAGTCATACTATAGGTAATATCTGATGTCACAGCCCATTAATTCTGTGTGATAGGCCTGGAAGTAGATAACACAGTGCATACTGCCTATTGTGATCTGGCCTAGGGTTTTGACAAAAATCCTTCATGCAGGTATCATTGAGAAACCATCCCAGCTGAGGATTAATCTTTACATCAGTTGATGGGTAACCAAATGGCTTAATGACAGAACACATCCTGTGAAAGCTGATGAATCAACCTAAACCAGTAGAGATGTCACCATTGGCAAACCTCAGGGATCTGTGTTTGGCCCTTTCCTGTTGAAACTCTATTTCTCAACAGTTGAGGCTAAAGTATATGGCCTTTGGCTTACCAGGTTGGCTGATTGTTGCATATTGTGTGCAATCATTGAGTCCACTAATGGTGATAACATAGTAACACAGACAACTGAATGGTGACAAAGCCACATGATCTAGAAATAAATACAGAAATGTGTATTTGTAATGTTGTCTGTCTGAAAAGTGGAATTCCATGTTAATCACAGCATTGACAACAGTCCTGCTGTGCAGAAACACAGAGATCCAAGCACTGGGAACATATGTAGATAGCAATCTGAACTTGGACCACCAAGTGTTCACACAGGTATTGAAAGCCTATGTTGTACACATCCTAAGTCACACCATCATATTGAAATCTTAGGACTGCATGACATCTCTGTAGTCAAACATCATCACAACACTAAATGAGTATAATGCTGCCTATTGCATTCACCTCACCAGACACATGCTGCAGTGGGTGCCTATTACAGTGGAGTGTGACTCATTGGCAGATATATCTGTCTGTACAGCATGTTTTGTTTATGTCACAGGCTAGGTTGAGAACCTTGCACCAAGTTATTCTTGTCCCATTGGATTTGCAGATGTCCAGCATTTCCATTAGGCCTGGGTCTGAGACTGTTCTGTGGGGCAGGCATAGGTAACCTCTCAGCAGTCTGCATGATACTAAGTTCAGTGACAGGTCTTTCACTCTTTCCATGTATGTCATGTTTTGAGGCCCTGGAGTCTCCCAGCCACAACCCTGTGTCTTTTCCGATTGCAGGTGTCTGTTGAGGTACAGACAGAAGGGAGCATTGTACTCATTTAGAGGTCTGATAAGGGTAGAGTACAGCAGATGTATGACCACCCTGATTTTGGATGTGATGTCTATGTGTGTGCAATGCAGAATGTAAGTATCACCACTATGGACACATAGTGATGAAAGTGAAGATTGCTATCAATATGTGTTACCAAGTCTCAACACTGTGTTTGACCTTAGAGAGGTGCCATGTACATCATAATTAGCAGGAGTACTTTATTGCCAAAGGGGACTATGAGGCATTGTATGCTATAAGGTACAGTATGTGAGTTTGGCACCAATCATTTGTGTGTGGCAGCACCTTCTGTAATATGTTACTATCACTGGGGGAATCTATATTAGTGCATCCAGTTACCAGTCATCTGCAAACTTGGTAAACCGCAGACCATCTACCATTGCCTATGCTTCAGGGATGTAATTTGCAAACAGTTGAGGGCCCAGCACAGATCCTTGTGGTATTCTAATGGTAACTGGCTAGTGGTAGAGGTGCAGTCCCCAACTTTGAGAGTGTGTGTTCTGTCAGTGGGGAGTTATCCCTCTACTACTGTATGGCTTAATTCCCACATGGGAGATCTCCACTATGAGACATGAATGGGGGATAATGTCAAAGGCCTTGGATAGTTCAGCATAGGTGGCATCCAAGAAGTCCACAAGGTTCAGTAAGCAAGATCTATCCCTGACAAAAACAAAGAAGGTTGGGTCAAGTGTGTTGAAGGTCAGCTATGTCCCTGTGGATATGGTCCATGCTGATACCTTTCCTAACCTTGCAGATGAAGCATTTAGGCATATGGGTCAATAGTTGTAGTTCTGCATGTTAACAGATTGATGTGCATTGCATAGCAATATTACATTTTGTACTGCGGTTGATATATGTGTGGAAAAAGTACTGAAACACCATGGTTTCAGTGCTTCTTTAGGGGGTGGTGGCAACACATGGATGTACTGTAAATATGTGGCATATTGTTAGATAGGACACTCAGTCTGTAATGTTTCCACATGTAATTCTATGTCATACACACGGAATGGACAGTAAACAGCAGTAATTCAGCTTAATATGCACATTTCCATAGCGCAGCGAGCAGTGGGTTCATGCAATGGTTAGCAAAGTGCATGCACATCTGTAGATAAGCAGTGTGCAAACACAAGCTGCATTGCTAAAGTCTGACAGTACTGAGTCTATGAAATACACCTGCTGCTTAACTGACTCTGTGGCTGCATGTGTTAATGGATTGATACATTCGTTGTTGGTACAGATGGTACTGGGTTCAAATACAGGTGTATATTATACTTTTACAAGTGTATATAATACTGTTAAATACATTTAAATACATTGCCACCATTCACAGTTGCTGTGCGTTGGTGCTCGATGTGCACCTTCGTGCAAATATGCATTAAAGAGGTGAAATGAGGTAGAAAGGACAGTATTGAAATAGGTAGTAAGCAATGTGAAGAACAAAGGGAAAGCAGGGCAGAAATGTGCAGGAGGGAGGTAGGAAAGAACCATAGCTATCCAATTCTTTAACAGTGTAAAGTGAACATATGTGGAAAATATTAACTGAATTTGGACCATCACCTCCAGAGAGAGGGGTTACCACAACACAATCATGTTGTATAGCCAATTGGACCAAATCAGTTGTGTCAAGAAGATATGTGGGCAAAATGGAGAGCCATGTATGGGGGGGACCATTTTTTTCTTTTCTTTTTTTTTGAGAGAGAGGAATATTGAGGAAGGGAAGTAGGTATGTCTGGGTCAGGTAAGTTGGGTAGGTGAGGAAGCAATTGCAAACAGGCAAGACAAGAGAAAGAGACAGTGATGGACACAAATATTTGAGGGACACCATGATTGGGGTGAGGGTGAGAGCATCCAGAAAACATTGTCATCAAGCTGGGTGACAGTGAGATTCAAGTCCTCAGCCACTGGACTGTCATCACTGTCAACTCACTCTGCAGCTGGCTGGAGTGCTTAACATCTCCTTCTTCTCCTCCTTGTACTTTGCAAAATGAGGGAAACCAGCTTCTCCAGCAGGCATAGGCATGCACCAACAGTGCAGCACACAACCCTACACACCATACCTGGCAACTTGGTGCAGTTGATAAAATCAAGACCTCTGCCACTGTTCCCGGAGGGTACAACTGGGCCAGCCTCTGGGGAAAGACTACCTGAAGGGACAGGTAGTGCAGGGACAGCAAAGGCAGCGCTGCCAGGTTGTCTCCTAGACATGCTGGGCAACGGTGCTGGAGCCAGTGGGGGGGACAGGTGGACTTTGTGGGGCAGGCCTACCCCATTGTGCTGTGGAGCATTTAGTGATGTGGTACACATGGATGACAAGAACACATAATAAAATTAAAAAAGAAAAGAAAAAAATAAAATAAAAATGAATTTTACAATGAAATAAAATATCATAAAAATAAAACAAAAAATAAGTATACATAAAAGAAAATAAAAAAGAACACAATTTTTTTTTTATAAATAATATGAAATAAAATACTAATAAAGTAAAAAGAGAGATAAGGGTGGGGGTGAGAGGAAAAAAGAGATAAGAATAGTACTGTCATATGTGACATACAATGCATTAATACAATTATTTGACTCTGTTATCGTAACTTTTACATTTAAAACTACCACCTCCTAGCAGATGCACACTATACTATAGATTGCAACAAGTAGTCCTTGACATGTGCATATATTGCACATATGCGTGTTCAGGTTATACAGATTACAGTTTACAGCAGGGCATTTGTGCCACTGGTATAGAGGTTTTAATTTAATTTAAATATCATTTATGATTTAACAGTATTGTATAGTTAGGAAGTGTGGTATATGAACCCACAACCTCTGACTAAATTCTAATACTGTACTCTTATTTTGTGCTGAAGACTAATGCATGCATACTTGCTTTTACAGTTGAGATATGTATGCTCAATTAGATACAACTCTATAAAATACCAAAAAGGTATCCTTAACTTTTAATGCTTGAATAACACTACTGTTCTGCTGGATACATACCAAATGTTTTCCTCATCCTCTAGCCCCATGGGTTCTGATATTGCACTCATGATCACTGTCAGCTGTGGAAAAAACAAAACAGAAGACCATTATACCAGTCTTGCCTTTATTCAGCTTTCTAAGTCTCACAGCTACTCTCTGCAGATGATACTTACACAGGTGTAAGATGTTCTGTGTCCTAAATTCATCAATCCAGTGCTCAGTTGTATCCCTCTTCCTCCTATGTAGGTAATTATAATGATATCTACATTGATCTCTAGTGCACAGGATACTGGTGGCACTGGATACAGCCCAGGCTAATTTATCCCAAACCTCTGGCTTATACTGGGAGCCAAATAGTCCCCCTGCAGAAGCCTGTCGCTGTGTTTCTTAACTAGGAGTCCAGTAACAATCCTGGACTGCTGGACCCCCCACCCCTGCCACCTCCATGCCCTAAACCTGGCACCTTTCCCACAAATGCCTGCCATGTTTGCCACAGATCTAGAGCAATGGAGACTGATGCTTTACTACCAATTCCAGTTATCACATTTAGTGAGTGTGTGCACACTATTTGAAATTGTTGCAATCTGCTTACCATCGCACAAAAGTGGTGCATGGTAGTGCACCCCCCCCCGAGCAGCATGTTTACACAATGGTAAGCAGAGCACAACAGTGCAAAGCAGTGAGGCATTACATAATTGCAGTTGTAATTTCAAGGTTATTGTATGTACAGCCAATTGTGTATGTGTGTTAGGTAAACGTGAAGGCCATTCCAGCCCAGATAGCAGAATTATATTTTCAGGAATATAGTACACAGTATACCCACAGTAATACATCTGATAATAAATGTGATACTATATAGATAAATAATTAAATAACTGACACAATACCAGTGCCTCATACATATAATTAATATCACCTCCACTATGTCAAGTGTGATACATGAGAGTGACTATAATGGGAAGTGGAACAACAATAAAAGTATATGAAATATCTTGTATTGGAACCAAGGACCATGTGTATGGCAGTCCAACACTTAAATCTGTTGCCACAAGAAGGTTAAAATAACGTCCATCTTTCAGCTCATTGCTATAAACTACAATGTCGCAACAGTGTAAAAAAGGATGCACACACTGTACTAGAGCTCAGGACCATCTGTACTCCAGCCCTACACTTCCACCTGCTGCCAAAGGAATAGTTACATGACATTTCTAGTTTACTAATCATTCTTAAGGTATTTCTGTTAACCTCCATGCGATGCCACTTAGCAGGTTTGTTTATGCCCAATAGCATTAATTGAATGTATCCAGCTTCTGTTTTTGGCTGTCTGGATCCTGTCTGCTTCCTGGGGATCTAGTCGTCCAATTTGTGCACTGCCACACTTCACACAAATGAGATAAGCACAGCCAAAACCAGCATTAATTTTCTCCATTCCTATGATTGTGCTATGCGTTGCACTGCACAAATACTGCCCCCCCCCAAAAAAAAAAATACACAAAGACAGAAAAGGAGAAAAAAGGGGCAAGAAGTTGACAAGAGGAAAATTAATGTATGACATACACATAAGAAAATGGTGGCTCACATCAGATATGTCTACATAATTCTGGATTTGAACTCTCACACCAATGCACCTTCAGAACACAGGATGGGTGCCTTATCTTTGAAACACAAACAACTTTGCAGCAAAGAACTGAACTCAATCTGCAGGCAACCAACTACAACAGCATCTGCAGTGATATCAAACCATACAACTATTATTTATACATTTATGATTTTTGGATGTGTGTGTCTAGTGATCACACAACCTGTTATGAATATTGCTTGCAAATATACAGCTGTGTTTTACATTTCTGTGTTTGTTGGTCATTCTTCAGTTATCTGACCAGTAATCTGAGACATGCAGTGTGTAAGCCATTCTATACCATTGCCCTTATAATGTGTGGGGATATTAAGTGAAAATAATATCATATGCAGTTGCCAGCAAATGAAGGCCAAGTTGGATGTTACAGAACACAACCTGTGACCTGTGTGCTGCTTACTTACATTTCCAACCTTATATCTAACCTGACAGACCCAGTGGAAGTAAGGCAGCCTGATACGCTGCTGTGTTTTCCTTCCCAAACCAGTAATCATTCACAGTTGCAATCCATTAATAACAAACACTGAGGGAGTGTCTGCACTATGTTTACATCTCCTACACAGGTTCAAGTATTTGGGATTCAACAATTCTAATAAGTTCACACCTCATTTGCATATTCACTGTGCTAAGACCCCTGAATCTATACCATATAAAAAGGCAAATGTGTAGATAGGCAAACTGATGGTGAGGAGACTTGTTTATGTTTGCAAGACTGCAAGTATGCTATTTCTTCAGGATATATCTCTTACAGAGGAGTACTGAACTTCAGAAAGTATGCTTCCATTTTGTCAGCTGCATAATGCATATGCTGGAATGCATTTGAAAACAATCTGAAGGAAAGGCTTTTACAGCTTGATATGCAAGCATTACTTAGAAGTGTACTGATGGCATGAGCATGTTTGTCAAGCCATTTCAGGGATATACGATTGCCAATAAATTAAAATGGAATGCTGTGTGAAAATAATGCAATTTCTCTAGCTTTCTCACAGCTCCACCTCTAATTCTAACCCCTTAGTCAATACCCATATATGACTGCAGGGACACTCTGTTATCTATCCACTACACTTTTCTCTTTACACATCTACTCTTATTCTATACCTAAGCTACTTACTCCTCCTGCTTTTCTTACTTAACCTGTTAACCAGTTTCCCATCTCAGTTTCTTCTCCTGCTACTATACTCCCTACTATGTCTAATCTTTTCCCTCTTTGTTACTATACTCCCTATTGTGGCTAACTTGCTCACAAGTCAATTGTATAAAGCAAAAAATGCAACCTCTACTTACAATGTTCACTCTTATGTAATGCCTCAACCTAAAACTGCAAAAGATGTGTTCAGTCTATGTAAATATGTTAAATCTTAAGCTTCAATGCTATGTTACTAGTCAGTGTTAAGTTTGGTACTATGTAAATTTGAATGCTTCTGTATACACCTTATATTTTGCTTAAAATTTAACTGTGGAGCTTTTCTCCCTGGGCTTCTGGTGAAAATGGACATGCATCCAGTCAGGCTTTCCTGGTCAACAAACAGGGGCGGCTCGTGGCATAGGGCTGCCGGACTGCAGCCCCCTCAAACATAAAAAAAGAAAGAAAAAGAAAGAAAACAAAATGAAAAATAAAAAAAAACATTTTTTTAAAATTCGCGGACTTCGCGCATGCGCATAGACCGAGTCCCGGCTTATCGGTCTATGCGCATGCTCAAGGCAGCCCGGCCGTCCCCATAGGGGACACAGGAGCGTCTGTGCACTTTACAGTGCACAGACCCCAGGATTATGGGACGCGTCCGGACTGCAAGAGGAGCAGCAGGGACTCGGACAGAGCCTCAGGGATCTCGTCGGCGCCGGAAGGAGCATGTGGATCTCGGGTCTTCAGTATTGCTGGGAAGGATGTATGTACGGACGTTAACTCTGGATGTATTCATTCAGGTAAGGTGCCTTTTAATTTACAATGTTTATTTTTCTTGAGTTTGTGTATGGTGCTTGTGCTTTACTGGAGTTTGTGTATGGTGCTTGTGCTTTACTGGGGAGGTGTGTGTGTGTGTGTGTGTGTGTGTGTGTGAAAATGCCCCAGGTGCTTATGGTGGTGTGGTAGGGAATGCCTCAGGCTTGAACCCTGTACCCTGTATGCAGGTGTTAAAGACTTGAGTTCCCTACCCACCACCATTTGTAAAAAATTTCAGATTTTACCTCATATTCGATCTGATCTGTTCCTCATAATATCTGTGGTTTGTAAATGTTGCAATGCTTGATATTTGATGGTGTAGTAGTAGCATTGTTGCCTCACAGCTGCAGGTTCTTGGGTTTGATTCTTGGCTGGGGTTCCTTCTTTGTGGGGTCTGTATCTTCTCCTGTGTTTGTGTGGGTTTGCTTTTGTGCCCTCCCATGTTACAAAGACATGTCTGCATTATTTCTTCCTGGGCCTCTGCTGAAAATTTGTTTATTTGTTCCAAGTCAGACTGTCCTGATTAAAAAATGTTAAATAAAATTGATAGGCATTTGAATTTCAGACTTAAGGGTTTCTGAATGTTTAATTCCTTGCGTATTTGATGGTGCAGTGGTCGTATTGTTGCCTCACAGCTATAGGTTTTCTGGTTTGATTCTTGGTTGGGGTGGCTTCTGTGTGGAGTCTGCATCTCCTCCATGTGTTTGTGTGGATTTGCTCTGGTGCCCTGCCATTTTACAAAGACGTGTCTGCAGTTTTAATCCCTGCTGAAAATTGTTTTTGTTCTGTCCGCAGTAAAATTGACAGGCATTTGAATTTCAGACTTCAGGTTTCTGAATGTTTAATTCCTTGCAGATTTGATGGTGCAGTGGTAGTATTGTTGCCTCACAGCTATAGGTTTTCTGGTTTGATTCTTGGTTGGGGTGGCTTCTGTGTGGAGTCTGCATCTCCTGCCTGTGTTTGTGTGGATTTGCTCTGATGCCCTGCCATTTTACACAGACGTGTCTGCAGTATTAATCCCTGTCTCTGCTGAAAATTGTTTTGTTCTGTCCGCAGTAGAATTGACCGGCATTTGAATTTCAAACTTCATGTTCTTCAGAATACATAGTAGGAGAACCTTCTTTTGTAGGAACTGTCTACTCTTATAAGATGAATATTTTAAATTTGTCCCTATTTTGGGACTGTATTCCCCCATTATTGGCTTCGTCCAGGTTTTTGTGCTAAGGTTGACAGCTATGGCAAGAACTGAATTCACTGAATATGGACTGTAGAATTATGCATATTTACTGATAAAGGTGCACTGTAGAATTGTGCATATTTACTGATAATGGTGGACTGTAGAATTGTGCATATTTACTAATAATGGTGGACTGTGGAATTGTGCATATTTACTAATAATGGTGGACTGTAGAATTGTGTATATTTACTAATAATGGTGGACTGTGGAAGTCTGAGTAGACTTTTTATGATAAATGTTCTCAACTGGGCAGTTTTGCCATTATGGGTGCATATGTTTTGTTTCATTGCTTACTGGAAAAATGTTCAAAACAAATTTAAAACACCCTCTAACAAGTGTACTGTATTGTACAAGGAATATAATTTTTAGTACAATGAGGAAGGTGTATCAAAGAGCACATGTATGTTTCATATGCAAGGGCCTATGATTCAAAACAGCCCAAAATTAATCTTTATCTGCCACTGGCAAAATGTATTTTCTTTGAATGTGGGTTTCAATGCTGTTTCAATGAATGTGAGTTTCAAGGGCAGAGAAGTTTTAATGCTAAGTTTTCATTGTGAGACTGCATTGCTTTGTTTAACAGATTACTTAATGTTTGTGCTGTAAAATACAAAATAAAACTTTCAAATGAAGTCCAATCATTGAAGTAAAGCAGTATGCACATTAGTGTTTATGGTAAATGGAGTGAAATAGCCAAGTAATGGTTAATTGGAATGGCTGCAGAGGCTCCAGTTCAACCATTATTTTGTCAGGGGAAGGGCAGCAAACTCAGACAGGCCCAGCTGAACTATACCTCCCAACTGTCCAGATTTTCAAAGAATGAATAGATTTTGCTTCTTATTTTTGGTTTGTTGTTCATAAAATTTGTAGTTTTAATTCCTAAATGATTTGCCAGAAGTCACTAAATAATAAGTTTCAGACTTCATAACCTTCATAAAATGCATGTTAAAGTAAGAGCCGTTCTATCAACTGTCTCAATTTATACAAGAGCAATTTTTAGTACTGTTTATATGTGCCCCAATATATTTGGCCTTGTTCAGATTTACTGCATTAACAGGTTGAGAGGTACATGCAAATAAATTGCTTTATAGAATTAGGCATAGCCAACCTCTCAACTGTCCCCAATTTTGGCTCAAAATGTTGCTCTTCCCCTAATAATCCCTCCATAAAATAGCAATTTTGGAAGAAAACATGGAGGGTTTACAATTAAGAAATAACTGTAATAATCAAAGTTATAGATTACTTGAAATGCATGTA
This sequence comes from Protopterus annectens, assembly GCF_019279795.1. Classification (NCBI taxonomy): domain Eukaryota; kingdom Metazoa; phylum Chordata; order Ceratodontiformes; family Protopteridae; genus Protopterus; species Protopterus annectens. Next base: position 280,392,112 of record NC_056739.1, read on the forward strand.
GATTCTTTTATTTTGTCAGCTGCTCAAGGTAGCAGTACTAATATTAAAGTGTCCCTTCTTTGACAGGTAGAAGCTGTATTGTGTGTCTATTTTATATTTTTGCATCACATTTTGGTCCATTTTCATAAAATTGTGTTTTTGGCAAATTAGTGACAAATCACTAAAGACTGAAGTTAGAAAATGACAGACATTTGAGTTTCAGATTTTATACCCTTCAGAAAATTCATACTAATGCAAGACCTATTCTATTATCTTTCTAAGTTTATTAGAGCAATATTTAAAAATTGTCCTTCTTGTTGTGCCTTTGTCCCACTTCTGTGTATGGCTTTGTCCAGATTTCTTGCTCTTGAAGTTGAGAGGTATGACAAATGTGTCACGGCCATCACAGTCAGCCAGAGAGATTTCAAATTGTGACATGCTTGTTGCACCCCACTCCCCCATGTAGTGACTCTGGATGTGTCCAAGCAAGGCAAGGAGTAGTTGTATCTACCTTGGATGGGGAGGACACACTGCATAAGTACTACAGTGGCTTTTCGTCTGTCCTTGATTTTGCAGAATGGTCTGGTTTCTGTCATATTTTTGTACTGTTGATTTATGCTTATTACTCAAAGTGCCTGTTGCTCTGTGTTTAAGTAGCAATGCTTTAATGACCATAAGGTAAGCTTGTCTGACATCGTAAGATGCAAGTAAGCTTTAATAAGCATACTGTTAAAGAATTGCCAACATTGAAAGCCTTTCTGTTGTTGCCATGCAGAGAATACTTGACTAGATAATGTATAAGCCTTGGGTATTAAAGGACAGGATTCCATTATTTTAAAAGCTCATTACACTTGTTGGAGACTTCCAGTCATCTCTACAGGCTTTACCCGTAAACTAAACAGAATGCCAATCATGTGTGGTCCATAACCTGTACAGTAATCCTTTAAGCAATGTATCTTGAGCTTGTTTCTTGTTTGCTTTTCATTTTTTTACTTTTATCATGTTTTCCCCATGAAACCTCAGGCAGCAGGTCTTTTTTGGATAAGAAACATTTTACAAGTGGGGGCATCACATAGATTTCTACTTTCAGCATGTTGCTTGGTACTTTAATAAAGCTGAATATATTATAATTAGAACTGCAGTGCAAGGAGAAGTAGTTTGAGTTGAGTGCTTCTGGTTTTTCTTATACTTGATTTTGACTGGCATTCCAGTAATGTATTTAAAAGTAATTTATTTTTCATGCCTCACAACCTTTTGTTTCCATCTAGATATTAAGTAAGCTGTCATGCAGCCAATGCATTGAAATATTTTTATTCTTCTACACTTATTTTTGTCTTGATTGGACTTTCATAATGATGGTTTGCCACCCAGGGCAGCGTATTTAATTAAAGTTAGTTTTTTTGTGGTTTTGTGCATAGCTCCTCCCCTTTATGGTTGACCACACCCCTTCCCTTTGACCCCGCCCATTCAGCGTCTCCTGCAGCCCCCCTGTGATTTGAAGTCACCAGCCGCCACTGTCAACAAATGTAAAATAAAATAAATAAATATGTACAAATGTTTCAGGGACAGTTCCTTTGATAGCACTTTTACCATTTCTAAGATGGTGTCATTTTCCTGTTCTTTTGGGGAAATGCAAAGATGAGTTACTATTATGGCACAAACAAGGATAGACTATTCTTTTTTGGGGGGAGCAAAGGTGAGTTAATGTTATGGAAAAAAAAAACCTGCTCTTATTACTCTCCTTGTTTTGCATCCTGGCTGTTGTTCATATTTCACATCTCTACACTGTTTTATATTTCTCCAGTGGGTAATACTGACTGGCTACCTTTTCTGTTTTATCTGGTAACATTTTTTTGTAGCAATGTGATACTTATATGTATTATTCTTCTGTTGTCTTTTAGGACACCTAGGAGTATGCCACCTAGGTGTGTCAATCCTCAGAGACCCCCTTTCACTGATGTTGAGAACCAGATGATTGTGGATGCCTTTAGACAATGTGGTGCTTTTCTCCTGGAAAGTAAACAGGGAGATATTGCATTTAGGATACAAATATGGCAGCAGATAGTTCATGATGTGAATGCCATGGGTGGCCACAGCAGAACATATGAGCGGATGTGCCACAGGGCCATTGGCATGATCACACCTACACATTGAAGAGCAGCTGCAGTGGGCTATGATCAGATGGTTATCAGAGGATACACCACTAACACCCAATGAAGAGTTCCTGGCCAATATCCGAGATCCAGACAGTTCCCAGGAGTGTGCAGTACAGCATATGCTGGATGTTGGAGCAATAGTTTCAGAGACAGCAAGCATGTCCCAGGAGGATATTTGGTATCTCAACAGTTGAATACTGGTGTATAGTAAAAAAAAAATTAATTCAATAAGTTACTTCTGTGTCACATGTATTTTTTGGGAGGGCAGGGGATTGAAGCTTGCTACATTTATTAGGTTATGATTGGAGTTGTCAGCCATGTTCTAGTTGACAGTATAGTTAATGGACATATAAAGGGGTAAAAGTATTACCCCCTGTGTTACTGTTAATTGTGATGTTGCCCTTACCTATTGCTTAACTTCTTCCAGGACTATCTGGCTTGCAGAGGAATATCTCATCTGCAGATGATAAGACAAACACTTTTATGTCAGTACTGCTGAGCAATTTAAAGAAATATTTTAGTGTGTGCTGTTGATGTCAAGCCTGTTGTGTGTACTGCTGTACAGTCTGTAGTAGTGGCAGAACTGTTACTGTGTTAACATAGATTGTACTATAGTAGTGTAAGTATTATGTTTTCCTCTGTTTGTTGCTTTTTATCACAAGTGATCATGACAGTGGGAGTGTGGTCCCTCTGCCACCCAATGTTAGTGTATCAGCAGACTCTGATGATGATGGTAGCCAAACTGAGGCACAGTTGGGGGGGTGCAGAGGTTGAATCTGACACTGAAGTTGAAATACAGCCATCCCCTGTTCCATCGGATACAGCCAGTAGACCTACGCCTACCCATTCCAGTGAGCCCTCAGATATTGGACAGGTGGAGGGTGAGGCCATTGATCAGGGAAGTTTGGCTACTATGGCTTGAGTGCCTCTGTACTCTGTCCATAGTCAAAGTGTGGGCAAGGTGCCACACAGTAAGGTTGATAGGAATGTTCAGAGGGGTCCTGCTATCCCTCCTCCATCTGATCCAGGTGTCCCTTCTTGTGCCACTCAATGTATGTTTTAGGCCATCATGGAGGTGCTGGCATGTTCCCGTAGGTGCACCAGACAAATTCTCAGAGTTGTAGATGTGACACAGTCTGACATATATGACTGGCTCCACTGTGTTGCCGATTCAATGGATCGGATATATGACATATTGGAAAAAGGGGTGTCTGTGATGGACCAAGGGGTGTCCTTCATGGAACAAGCATTGTCTGTGATGGAACATCTGCTGGAAGGGGAATGGCATTCTTGTGGGCATAGGTCTGCCACATCGTCTGCTGTCAACTAATGTGGCCGTGCCTAATCATGCTCTCATAGTGGCAGTACTTCCACTGCTCTGTCAGTGTGTCTGATGTCCACACCCAGACATGGCAGGCCATGTAGTCATTGTCCTAGCCATTCCTGTGAAGGGAATTTGTCCAGCAGACATCAGTCACATTCAAGTAGCAGCAGTGCATCTGAAAGTGGGCGTAGACATGCCAGTGCAACTCCTGGCAGAGCCAGTTCTCATGGTTAGGAATGATAGCAATGAAGTGCTACCTCTACCATGCATGACTCACACCTGTCCAGTATACCAATACACAGAGCAGCACAGAGCTTAGCTGTGTTTACACACACACACACCAGTTACTCATGTTTCACTGGTCATTTGTTGATTTATTCAAATGTCTGCCTGCTTCTCTTTCTTACTCACACATACTTACTGACTGACCTTTTATGCCAGCCTAGGCTTCCTGACTCTCCACACAACACCCTGTGCAAGTGATGATAACTGTGCCAGAGCCCTGTTTTCTATCGTTTGGATTCAGGGATACATAAGCTTTGTCTGGTGCTCGGGGTGCATAGCTAACTTAGTGCTTAGTATATCTGTATTTGTGTTGTTGAACTGGTAATTATACCTTTGACTTATATCATTCTTGGAAAGTTATACAGTTGATAGTATCAAAATTTCCTAACTTTATTGTGAATGATCTTGTGAGGGTGGTGAAGTCAGAAACTACAGATGTGTATCATTACTTTCTAACTTCTCTCTCTAATGATTTTGCAGTATTTCGAGAGGTATGACTGTGTGAATCTTTGATGCCTGAGGCCTACTACTTAGTAATGGACACATATTTATTTATTTATTATTTTACATTTGTTTACTGGGATGGTCCAAATGGGACAGTGCCCATTTTCAGCAGAGGCCCGGGGAGAAAAGCTCCAGTCTAAGCTTACATACAAATTATCACAAGTAATATAAATTATAAACAAAACTGACAAAAAAAGAGTAACGCAGTTACAGGATAAAAACAAAACTATATATACATAGTAATACACATACTATACATATAAGTCAAATGAGTCTCTGCTGTCATATGTTAAGGTAATTTCTGTACAAATATCCCACATTTTACTTGCTTACCAGACCTAGTAATGATATTCAGGGATATGCTGCACATTCATATTATTAAATAATACACTCCAAGTTCAGGACTTACCTTGTAAATGCAGCAGTTGCCACAGTTTTAGCTCAGGGCTGACTGTCTGATGCAAACAGTACACAGCCAATACATAGGGAGGTAAAGTTTGTGTGAGTTGCCTGGCATCAATGTTGCTATATGTATTTGAGGAGGAGGAAGGCTTTAGACCCCTAGGTGGAGAGTGAGTGTGCTATGCATGGTCTCTTAGCCAATTCAGGGGCATTCTGAGCATGCCTACATCTGCCTACACCCACAGCAGCTGCTGGCTCCTCCTCTGACTCCTCATCTGCCTGTGGCTTTGACGACCTTGGCATTGGTGGTGGGACGTGTGCCCCTTCCCCTTGCTGATCCTGCTGAAGCTGTTCCCTCAGGATTGTTTTATGTAGCATGCTACATACTGTGAATATTTCTGTATATGTCTGTGGATTGTACTGCAGGGCTCCCCAGATGTATCTAGTCACTGGAACTTGAGTTCATCAACCCAGCCACACATTCTATGATATTTCTGGTTTGGGCATGTGCCTCATTATGGCGTTCTTCCATGGGTGTGTTTGCATTTCTGTTGGGTGTCATCAGCCATGGTTCCAGTGCTTGGCCTGCATCCCCCAGTAAATGACCTTGTAGGATATCCCCCCTAGCAAATATCTGGTACATTTGGGAGCTGTGTCAGCTATGCAAGTCGTGGTAAATGCCAGCATTGCCAGCACACACATTCAAGATGATTCCCTTGACATTACACACAACTTGGTAGTTGACAGAGTGGTAGCTCTTTATGTTTACGTACAGCCTACCCTGTTCCCTAGCTGTTGCCTTTATTTCTATATGCATGCAATCTATGACACCCAGTACTTCAGGATAGTGTGCTACACAGTGGAACTCTTGCATATTTCTGGTCCTCTCATCAGAACTACTGGGAAAATATATATGGTCACTGGCATGTGGGTGGAGAATCCTGGATGCTATCTGTGACACCCCAGCATGTCTCCTGTTGGTCTCTGAAAGGCACCTGTAGCTAAGATTTTAAGAGCTACACATACCTTTATCTCTACTGGGATGGGTTCCCCTCAGTCTTCTCTGGCTCTGAGTTGGGGACAGCAGGATCAGAGAGTTCCTGTAGTGTGCTCCTGTCCACCCTGTAGCACTCTGCAATTTCCACATCTTGTAGGTTGTGAAAAGTTAAATGGGGTCTGAATACTCTTCTCCTTCTCAGCCTAGGCCTATTAGTAAGAGCAGCACTGGCTTCAAGCAGCAGCAGCCCCTAACATTCAGTCCAAGTAGACTCCTTTCTGTGGCTGTATTCCAAAAGTTTTGGAATTCACAGGAAAAACTAGCACAGAGTCTAAGAGGATGCTTTATAGCTTAAAAGACAGAAAGCCAAACAGGGCAGCTAAAATCCCCAATGAAGTTGCAGAATGCTTATTCAAGCCAAAAAAATCAATCCAGGAGTAGTCCACGTGCAAACCAGGGCATCTAAAATCCTCAATGAAGTAGCAGAATGCTTATTCAAGCCAAAAAAATCGATCCAGAAATAGTCCAAGTGCAAAACACAGCTTTATTAAATCCACATAAAACAGATAAGTGCTTTCATCACAGAATACTAGAACTTCATCAGATACAATACAATTGTAAAGTCCCCCTTATGAAGACACGTGGAAGGCATTATAATCATGAAATGAAAGAAGACACATCCCCTTAAAGACATAACATTAAAATGCAGTAAAACAGTTGTATGAAATAAATATGCTACATAAAATAGTTTGTTCACTATTAAAACAGAATATAAATATGTAAAAATGTATAAATTGCACTATTAAAAAGTGTTTATCAAAAAATGTAATAATTTAAAAAAATATATAAAACCATGTAGTTTATCTATCTAATGCTTTGAGCTTTAAAAGGGAGCTGATTGAAATATTTTCATTTAATCCTGGCCAGTTACCTGCACCAAACTGTAACTGCCAGTAAAGCTCTCTCTTTTCTAAGAGTATGGACCAGGCTCCACCGCTAATGTCTGTCCTTATACTGTCTATTACAAAAAAAATTAAACATATGTTCTTCATTGCCCAATACGTGTTTGCTCAAAGCATTGGTTAACTTATTTGTTTTTATCTCATAAAGGTGCTCATAAATGCTATTTTTTAGTTTCCTGTCAGTTTTACCAATATAAAAACAGCAACATTGGTTGCAAACAGCACAATAAATCACAACTACCAGGACCCCATGTTGATATGTTAAACTGTCCTTATATGTGCAAGTATTCTTTTTGAAGGAAGTTAATGAATGACTTCTTTTGACTGTAAGGGGAAGTTAATTCCATAACCTTGGAAGGCACAGTATCTGTGACATTTTTGTTTCTGTTAATAATATTTATTCCTTGTAACAGTTCCTTATTCTGATGTTATCTGCCTCAGCGATGCATTCCATGCAGAGTGGTTCAAGTAGAACTGGATCAAACATTACCTTAAAAGTGGATCAGAGATCACCTCCAGGTAAACTGTAAGAAAACAAATATAACAACAGTTCCTAAAACCTTCCCAAAACATTTTACAATCCTAGGAGCTTTCTAGTAAGGAATCATTGCATTTCTGTTGCTTTAGGTGGCTTTATTGAAAACATCAGAAAGTAGAACTGAATTCAATATTGCTCTGGATCAATGAGATATAAAGTGTTAGAATGATTTCCCTAGAGTTTTAGAAATGTTTTAGGATTAGATGAGCTTCAGAACATAATTTTCTGGTTTTGGCAGCTGTAGAACTTTAATAACAGCATCATTTTTTTATCTGACCATTTACTTTGAAATCATGATTTCTCATCTTTTTTCCAGATCTCTTAATTCTGCATTTATTGATATTAAAGGCAAAGGGCCAGATTCAATAAAGTCTACACTGTGTACATGATATGTATTCAAGAACATTATCACATTTTTTGTGCTTTCTTGTCACTCAGAAAGATTATACTAAGTGTACATGTAGTCTACTCATTGTGGTAGCCTTTGTGAATCCCTGACAATATTTAAGGCTGCAAGAATATCAGCAGGAAAGCTAAAATTAGTAGGAAGAAGGCGTGAGTTATGTCTGTGTTGTCTATTCACTAAGAACAATGTACACTTAGTGTTGGCCTTATTGAATTCCAGAGAAAAGTTTTTCTACTGCACCAGCTATGCATTTTTCTGTTGGCTTGCAAAACTGTGCAACACACTGCTATAGTCAAAAAGTCAATGTGGCAGGTCAGTATAAAAATATATATAGGATGTGCCACAGAAAAATGCAACAGGAAAATACGGATTTGTGAATATTAATGAGTTTACATAAATGTAATAAAAGTTGCAGCAATAAAGAGGAGGTACATATTGCACTGAGAAAGCAATACAATAATATTTCGCTGTGTCAATAAATGCTTAAAAAGCTTAAATTAAAAACTCATCACAAGACTATTGTGAGTAAAACTTTCGTACTGTGGTGCATTTTGACAGTCGTGTGATGTTGGTCTTTGCATACTTGAATGCGGTATTCATTCAACACACAGCATAGAGAATCTGGAGGCTGTAGCACTTTAACTGGACAACAGTGTACTGGTAAATGCAATGCAATATATATTTCTTTTTTTTATGAATAGTAAAATGATGCCCAAGTTAAAAAAAAAAAAAAAACCTGCTGCAGTACCCCTGTAATCAAAAATTACACATTGCGAAATATCTTGATTGCTATGTGATGCTGGTCTGTGCATTCAGGTGACTGCACAAAGTACACCACCATTTCAAGACCATTAATTAAGCTATGCAAAGTTTCACTACTGAAAACAATAGATTGTTTAATCAAAAGCAAAATGTTGTTTCCTCATGATCATTGATTATTTCAAAAATGAAAAGACCAACATATTTTGTCCCATGATTTTGTGAGGTTGAATACTATTCATTCATCCTCACAGTGTAACAAATAAGGGTCAGAAAAATACAGCTGAAGATTGTATTAACTCTACTGTGCAAAAGTAATTTAAAAAAAAAGATGACCATGGGAAAACAAAAATACATATTATTGTCATGAGGTCTTGATGTTGTCACAAGTTCATTTCTCTGTCTTGATACCTGATAATGTGAAATACCCAAATTATTCAAGAATATTTCACATGATTGTGCACAATTGCAAAGATTATATAATTTTCATGAATGTGTACTAGCTTATAGTACATGGTCTTAATTTGCAGATCTTTTTTCAAGACAAAAATGTTTTACTGAATAAGAAAATATGATGATTGAGGAAGCAATATAATGCATAATGGCCCTCATGTTTTCACAGGTGCTGTCCAGCATCTAGACGCTGTGTTAATTCTAGTTCAGCAATACATATTTATAAAGATAATCACTGTAGCATTACGGTCTTGATGCCTTCATGAGATTGAGTGTTAATTCCAACATTCAAATACATGCTTGAAAGAAAAAGATGATCACAAGAAAGCAATATACAGAATTATGGACTTGATGATTCAACAAGATCTTCTCTTGACAACCAAGTGAAAAGTAATGGACACATTTGGACTAGAGGAATATTTCACTTTATTTTACACAATTACAAATATTATTTGATGCAATCTTTCTGCTTGAATGTAGAACTACACATATCCTTGCTCTGTAGTTCATATTTTCAATAGTAAACATGTTTTATTGTCGATAAATATGAGGAGGGGTAGCAACATTATAGTATTAATGTTTTCATGCATGCTGTTCAGCATATAGATACTGTTTTAATGTTACCTCAAAAATGTATGCCTTTAAATATGAGCCTGAGGAAGTAAAATACAGTATTATGACTTTGATGCTTTCTCAAGCTCTATTCAACATCTGGAGACTGCATTAATTTGACTATGTAGATATGTGTGTGTACATAACAAAGATGATGGGAGAAGAAGCCATATACATCATTATGGTCGTTCTTTGATACCCAAATGTGAGATGCAACAGCCAAATATAAGCATTTTAATTTATTTTAATGATTGTAAATATAATCAGATGCAGAATTTGCATGAGCATACTGGAGAGCACATTTTTGCTCAGCAATTCATTTAAAAACATATTTTACTGCTGAAAAAGTATATGATCAATTGGAAGCAACAGAAGGCATTACAGTCTTGATGCTTTTACAAGCACTGTTAAGCATTTGGAGGCTGTATCAATATTGCCAGACAAATGCTCAGTTGTATATAAAAAAAAAAAAAAAAAGATGCGTAAGAAGTAAGTTAAAACATTATGACCTTTATACTTTGATGAAGATTCTTTAGTAATCAAGAATAAGTAATAGCCAAACACTGGTGCAATGAATTTATCTTCTCTGATAACCGTGATAAAGAATAGTAGCCACATACAGGCAAAATGAAAATTTTATTTTACTTAACTGTAAATATCATTTATGAATTGCTTTCATGTGAATATAGAAACTATTATTTTTGCTCTGTAGTTCATGTTAGCAATAAAAAGTTCACTGCAGGAAAAATAGGCTGATGAGGAAGTGTCATACAACATTATGTCTTTGATGCTTTCCCAAATAGTTGGCTGATAACTGAATGTGAAAGGTAATTGCCAAGTACAAGCAACGTGAATATTTCATTTTATTTTACAGGACTATAAATACTGTTGATTTAATGTTTGTCCTATTTCCAAATGCTGCCAGCTGTTCTCAACCTCAACTGCGAATGTTGTTGCAAAACTCAAACATGGTATAACATTCTGCTATCATTTTTATGATAAAAATATTTAACTTCTTTACTGCAGTGCTTCCAAGGAATAGTCTTAATGCCATTTGTTTTCACACTCTGCCCTTTAACATGCTTTCTGTCAAGAACTGGTGAGTCAGAAGACTAAAGAAGCCAACTCCAAAAATGTCATGACATAAGGATCGCATGACGCCAAAAAGGAAATACAGTAAAAATGTAAAGAAAATTGCCTGCTTTTATAATGGCTATTAAACACACTACAAAACTACTGAAACTGATTTAACATGGGCCCAGTTGTGTATGCATGAAAAAACAAAGATTCTTTGCTCCGTTATCATGCACCTGAGAAGTAAGAAATAAGAGCCAAATACGGAACGATTTCCTAGTGCTTCAGAAAGAGGATAGGGGAAAAATGTCAACAGCATTGCTTTCAGTTGTGTATCTTGCTGATTAATCTTCAGTATCAGGTATTGGAGAATGAATGATGTAGTCCTCTGCTCCTTCCTGCAAATATATAACACATATAATTATTTCATTCTTAAATCAATTTGTATTTTTTGTGTAACTACTTATGACTTATCAATATCAGGTAGAAAATAATAAATGAATGAATGTGCTCCATTGTATCATAAGTAGGTACTAGGCTATCGGCCCTAGGGCCTATACAAACCTAGCTATAACGATTCCCTGGCTACTGCTTCCCACAAATGTTTACTTTCCTGGACCCGTCTAGTAGGGCTACTGATGTGATCCCTGGGGTGAATTTCCTATCTCTCATCCAATCGTCAAGGTTCTCCTTGATGAAGGCCATTGAGGTGCTCTACCTGACACGTATGGGCAGCTTATTCCAGAGTATGGGGAGTCTCTGGGTCAGGAATCTATCCCTCCAGCATGTTCTATTCATCGTGATGACAAGGTTAAGATCCCTGGGGCGTGTGGCTTGGAGGGATTGGGATTTCTTTAAGTGTAGCATGTCCAACAACTCTGGGTTTGACATGGCCTTGTATGTTAGGCAGAGACTGCCTCTGAGTAGGCGATATGCGACAGATTATAGCTGGAGTTTCTTTAGATGGTCAGCATAAGGCATCTGCTTTAGGCCTGTGATTCTTTTTGTGAGGTATTTCTGCGGCCTTTCTAGTTGTTGCAGATGTCTTGTGAAGTACATAACAAATGGGGCATTGTATTCTATAATGGGTCTAATGAGGGATGAGTACAGAGGGACAATGACCTCCTTTTTTCTGGATGAAAAGCCCTTAGTGATGAGGGGTGCCACATAGAAGGATTTTCTAACTGTTGTGGCTATATGATTATCAAAGGTGAGAACACTGTCCACCTGTGTCCCTAGGTCTCTTATTACACTTTCGGTGTTTAGTGTACTGCCACCTATGTGGTAGTTCACAGATACGCATTTTTTCCCAAAGGGGACAACTATACATTTTTGGCATTTAGCTTGAGCCCATGGCTCTGGCACCAAGCATCTTTTTACATTAAGGCCCTTTTGTAGTATATCCACATAATTTGGGGATTTAATAATGGCGCCCAGCTTACAGTCATTTGCGAACTTTGTAAGCCAGAGTCCCTTAGTGTTGGCCTGTACTTCAGAGAAGTAGATGCCAAACAAGAGTGGTCCCAGGACAGAACCCTGCGGTACACCACTTGTCACTTGTCTGGAGCTGGATTTGGAGTCGGCTACTTTTACAGTGTGTGTTCTGTTAGTAAGCCAGTTTGCAACCCATCACATGATGTAGGGATTAATGCCCACCTTAGTAAGTTTATCTATGATTCCAGAGTGGGAGATAGTGGCGAAAGCATTAGCTAGGTCCAAGTAGGCTGTTAGGCTGTGTGAACCACCTTACCCTCGTCCATGGCTCTGGAGACTTATTCGAAGAAGTCAATCAGGTTCAGGAGGCAAGATCAGCCCTTCACAAACCCAAACTGAGTGGGGTCCGGTGTTTGAAGGTTGCCAATGTCTTTGTTTATAAGTTCCATGATAATACGTTCCATGGCCTTGAAGATCAGGCTCATCAGAGTGATGGGACAGTAGTTCCGGGGATCCAAAGTGGATCCCCCCTTGTGGAGTGGGATGATTATAGCTGTGCGCCATTCTGTGGGCACGAAGCCTGAGGTGAGGCTATGATTAAACATGACAGATAGGTGAGGTGCCAGTTCATTTTGTAGTTCATGCAGTACACAGCCCGGGATGTCATCTGGTCCCATGGATGCTGTATTCTTGGCTTTGAAGAGTGCGGTTTTTACCTGAGTGGCCGTGATTACCGGAATTTGGCATTATTTCGGTATTGAGATGGGCCCTTTAGTGGGTGAAGGTGGCACTGAATCTATCTGCCAGGATATTGGCAATATCCTTGGGATCAGTATATCTAGTGCCATTCTGTTGTAGCTCAGAACAGATCTGAGTATTGCCATTTAGATTCTTGACAGTTATAGAATGTGTTGATTCTCAAACTACTACTTCCTCTCAAGCAGTACCATCCTATCACTTAACTATATTCTAATGCAATGCACCACTGACCTGTAGACTAGCATTCAGTATTAACAAATACTTGTTTGTGGTTTGTCTTGGAGAATGCTGGCATTTTTTACCAAAAAAATGCTGTCCATGTTATGGTCAGCAGAATATATGGCTATTCAGCACCCATTTCACAAATTTAATTAAGAACAGATCAAAAAGAAGTAGCGACAGTACAAATTCCTGTAGGACACCACTGAAAACCATCATCAGGGTAAACTTGTAATCCCCACAACCCTGACTTGTTGCTTCATGTTGCCTGACAAGTATTTTACTTGATAAATTATATATGGAGTGATACTTAATGCAGTTAATTTGTCACTTGTTCTCTCATGAAATAGTGTTGAATGCCTTAGAAAGGTCAAAATAAACATGCACTGTCAGTCCTTGATCAAATGCTGCTATTAACACTTTGAATAATGTTACGAGGTTCAAAAGCCAAGCTCTTCCATTAACAAGCAGATATTGTTCCATACCCAAACGTAGGTCCCCTTCCCCATTTTAGTTAAGTTCTATTACGGTATTCATGAATGAACCTTCCTGACCTCAGGCCAAGGCCTGTGGGGAGTTTGCATGTTTTGCCTATGTCTCTGTAAGGTTCATTACACCTTCCAAAAATGGACTGGAATTTTGGTCTTTCGAAAAGACAGATATATGGTGGATAAATGCACAACACTTGGAGTTCTAAAATTCTCCCTGCCAAAGCAATAAGTACCAAGAAGAGAGTCCTCCACATAAGAAATGTTAAAGTCTGTAGAACAAGCCAGTTCAAACTGAGGTAGTGTCATCTTCAGTACAAAATTAAGGTCTCATGGAGAACTGGTAGACTTGAATAGGGAAGCAACAAGAATTGCCTCTGAGAAAAACTTTGCATATCTAGACAGAGAAGGAGAGACAGATGAAGCAGAATTTGCACACAGATTTTAATTAGAAATGATTGCTAAATTAATTAAAAAAAAAAAGAATTGAAAATCTGAGACAGATATTCTAGAACACTGAGTATAGAAGCAGCAAAGTAAAGGGATCTAGTCCTCTTGTTCTGTCTGACGCAAGAAATGAGCGTATTTACAATAAACATTTACCTACTCCCTAGTCTCTGAGTGGAAGTCAGAATTTGGACTACCTTGGACAGCTACAAATGGTCCCTAGTCATTAGAAGTGAATAAATTAAGCAGTTAGCTTCAGGGTGGGAAGTTTCAAGTAAGGTTGGACAAATGGGTGGGAAAATAGTCTCTTGGAGGGTCTCAAAAGGACAGGCTTTTCTAACAGTTCAGGCCAAAGCAGGGGAACCAAACTAGATAAGGCTAAAACAGGGATATCAGTATGACTTTGCTCAGTTTTGCTGTCTTGAGGAACTTTGGAATAAGGAGAAATAGAAAGCATAAAGGAGATCTGGGACCACTTCTGGACTACAGCATCCTTGAATAACCCTACCAAAAGAGAAATAATGGAAAAGTAATTTCTGCACTTGGGACTGAATTGGAATGCAATGATAACATAGCATGACTTCCACTATTGAAGAAATAGGGTCTGAGCTCTCAATGAAATTGAGAGACCACTTATGGGGAATCAGCAAACTGAGCCTGTCTGCAAAAAAATTTAACTGCCCTGGAATATGGGTAGCAAAAGCCCATTTTTATTTGCCTCCTGATAAAGGGAACATGAAGGGGGTCTCCCCTGTATATTTTATATACAACAAACCACTGCAATGTTGTCAGAGTAGATGGCTGTTGCACCATTAGGCAGAACGTTTGAAATGCATACTCACTGAAAAGAACAGCCCTCAATTCTAGTACATTGATGTGCAAATTGGCCTCTTGGGCTGACCAGATGTCTTAGATTGTCTCCTCTGGAAAATGCTCTCCACCCCAGAGCTTAGGAGTGTGTGGTAATTGTCAGCCTGGGTTTGGGTCTGTAAGGGTCTAACCAGAGTCAGTCTGGACTAAAGAGTTCCCCAACAAAGATGATCTTCATACTTCCTTCAAAATTTTATTAAACCATCTAGAAAACCTAACAACTAATAACACTGAACTTTTTGAGTCTATTGTACAACCCTCATAAACAGTTTAGCATGGGGAACCATGTAGATTGTCAAAGCCATTAGACCCAGAACTTGAAAACAAAGACATCTTGGGGCCATGTCTGTGTAGATAAGGTGCCAAAAACAATCTGATGAGCTATATCTTGGCTAATACATTCAGTGATTCCGGACATTCATAGTTCAGTCTCTAAAGGTTATATTTTGGGAAGGTATAACCTGAAATTTTGCATAGCTGGCCATTATGTCCAAGGACCAGAACAGATTTAGAAGTGAATCCTTGGAGTAAAAAATACTGCATGTATATAAATGCTAGCTGCCAGTTATCCAGGTGGGAAAATATAACTGTCAACTTGTGCTTGAACTCCCTGGGGCAATGGTGATGCAAAATGGCAGTGTTACATACTGAAAACAGTTGGCTCCTACATGAAAGCAATGGACATTCCTGGACACTTTTGTGACTTTGATGTACAGGTCTGCATACTGGAAAACCATAATCGTACATCCAGTCTCCTTCAAATAGACAACTAAGAAGGGATTGCATTGTAGCAACTTAGGTTCATAAGCAAGTACTGGGTCAGCTGCCCTTGAGAGCCATTTTAAGCCTAGAGTAAGAATTTAAACCATGCACCTTGTGTCTGTGAGGTAAATACCTTAAATATTATGCCAATTCACAACCCCCTTGACAATGTACTGATTTAGGCCACTGACATAAAGTGCAATTAATAATTATTTTTTTGGACACTAAGTGCTATTATGCAAAGCTCCATTTAGTTGGATGGCTTTGCTACAGTAACTGCTGTAGGCCTGACTATCTGCCATTATGCCAGGCTCCATTTCATGGAATTTGCTGAGAATTCCAATGGCCAGTTTGTGAGTGCATCCATTAGTGGTTCCTTGCTTGGTGAGTCTGTAAAAGCCAAGATGGAAAGTTAGGAGAATGACAGTGCTACACTCTAAAGCTGATGTACAATTTGAGGATGAACCACAAAGGAGATGAAGAGCGAAAAACAACCAGTAGCCAAACAAATTTTGCTTTGGGGAAGCCAAATAAGGGTCCAAGACTTGAAACAACGAAGTTGAAAAAAAACGGCTTTAATAACACACCAGTGTGTTCACCTCAAGTCTTGGACCCTTATTTGGCTTCTCCAGAGCAAAATTTGTTTGGTTACAATTTGAGGATCCTCAGCATCCATTTTTTGTGATGCAATGCAGCCCATACCCACTTCAATTTCAGCACTCTAAGAGGGTAACAATGGAGGCTTTAGAAAGTTTCACAAATGTATGGTCAATTTTCTAAATGGGTGTGCTGGCAAAGGATGTGGTTCTCTGCAGTACAAACAGGAGTGACATGCCCTTCTTCCAAATGGCAATTCTCTACCCTCTAAATGCTTGCCCATCTGGAGGCAGTTAGTGGTCATTTATGCCTCCAGGTATTGGAGTTGCGGGACATCAGATGACAGTACAGTAAGATACATCATATCAAGAGATTATTCTAATCCCTTTTTGTCCACTCTCAGTCTATAGTCTCTTCCTTTTCCATCATTCCTCTCCATAAAAAAACTGTGGCAAAACTGCTAGTGCAGGATTTGTCAATAAAGAAAGACAACACAGTGGTCCCACCAAACTAGAACTGGTGCATTCATAAACTGGGCCTTGGAATTCTCAGCAAATTCCATGAACTGGAGCTTGGCATAATAGCATACATTAAGGCCTGCAGCAGTTGCTGTAGCAAAGTCATCCAACTAGTGATGGCTGAATACAGATGATCTGATTGTCAGCTGTACTGGAAGTTGACAGCTGGGACTGAAGATAAATCTAGATGTCTACATGTGGCACCTCTTCCAGAGTTTTTGTAGATTTGTCCAGTAGTCTCTCTAGAACTTCTGCTGAGGTAGTTTAACAACCTCAGAAAGAACATAATGAAAATACCCATGTCCCTAGCCAGTACAAGGAATGCAACTCCTTATTTGGAGTGAACAGCTTTGATCTGAGTTGGTCTGTGACTAAGGGGTGTTCCTGAATACAGCAGAAACCATGATAGAGTCCAGCAATGGATTCTAAGACCATCTAGGATAGTCATTGGGAGGTTGAAGAATTTTATCCAAACACATGGGAATGGAAACCATCACATTTATGGTATCCAAATGTCAATTAAAAAAGTTTAAGCAATTTGTCTGGTGGTTAAACTACCAAGAGGATGACCTGGGTGACTGGAATGCATCCAATAGGATACACTGAAGTTCAAAGACAATGGTCTATGGCCACTTGGCTTTGATTCTGATGAGATCCATGAGCTCTCTGAATTTAGGTCATCTGGTGGAAAGGTATGGGAGTCAGCATCTTGGTTATCATTCATGCCAAAGGTGAGACACTCCAGAGGACAGCCTGTGTTCTTCCATTGCCTTACCCCTAGTTCAGGGATGCAGTGAATCCAAGGAGAAGGATATGGTACTGGCATCCTGGCTAGTGGCTGTGGTTCCTCTGTCCTGGGTCAGAATCAGAACAAGGTAGTCTCAAGAAAGACATGAACTAAATCATTCTGGGGAAGACACAAGCAGGAATACCTGCCCTGTAGTTATTGGGATGTGCTGACTCAAACTGTGGTCAGGATCAATACAGCTGAGGAGCAGAGACCCAGCAGAATCTGGCACAAACAAATGACTAGACAGAATTTAACCTCAAAGCCTGGAAGGTCACCTATATTTTGGCTAAGGCCTCTAATGTCAAACACCATGAAATCAAGTTTGGAAAGGGGATACTTGGCCCTAAAGCTAAGGGGCTGAAGCTAATGCTGCAACATTAAGGTGTGGCCAACCCATGAGTTGGTTGAAGACAGATTCCTCAATACCAACACCATGGCTGACAACAAGGCAAATGAAGGTGAAGATATTGATCTTGAAGGGGGTCAGTGGTTTAGAGAAACAACTTAACAAGCCAACTCATGGTCCTGATGGAACAGAAGGTTGAAGTGAGCCCACAGCCAAGTCTGAAAATACCCAGCAAAGAAAGTTCTGTGGAGCTCCCAAAACTATTGAGGAAAATACATGAGATCAGATTTCCCACATTTTAGAAAAAGGCTTGGCACATCATTTTGTAGTACCATAATACTAAAAGAGATCCACCGGTCCCACCAGACATAGAAAAGGGAGGTATAGGAAATCAGAATTTTGGTTCCAAGGCAACCGAACAAAGACTTCCATAGAAAGAGGTCCAACGGACTCTTATCAACAGAAAGAATAACAAAAAATTTTGAAACATCTTTGTCATTCGTCTTACCTAAGCTAACCACCATGGGTTTCCAAGAGGAAGTTGGAACATAAATATCTGAAAGGAGCTTCCAATTAGGAAAAGCACCCTTGGAAATGTAAGGTGAAGCTCTCATTTTTTTTTCATTAGAAGCATGTCTAAGCATCTTCAAACCTTAACTATTCCTGCATTCTATAAAGATGGAGGGCTTGAATGAGGTGCAAATGGAACAGTCCTTGGAGATATGTGCTTCTCCCAAACATTTAGTGCATTTGAAGTGCTTATACTGGGTGAATTTTTTTGCTCAGCAGGAGCACTTTTTAAAGACATGGGAATCATTTTCTTTGTCCATTCCTACAAATATTTACTTAAAAAAAAAATGAGAAAGCAATCATCATGACATGTCTTATAACTCAAACAGTTCAAAACCCATGTATCTGCTTTCTATTCTTACTCCCTTTATATCATGCTACCTCCTACCATTCTAATCTACTCCACCCCTCCTTCCTATTCAACCCCCACACTCCCATCCCTCCTCCTCATCCCACTATAAAATATTTTCACAACATATCCGCCTCCCTAGTCCAACCCAACCTTCTCCACCACTTCAAATTAAAGCTTGTCCCCACCCAACCTACATACCACAAACATAAATTAATTCCCTAAAATCCACAACTATTAAAAACCAGCTCAAAAATGTCACTATCCTTCCTCAAATTCCTCTACTTAGCAGGGGACATACATCCAAACCATGGACCAAATTCTTCCTCTTCTCCAAACCCCACTGTTACAAGCAATAAAACCAGCCACAAACACCTCAAATTCTTCACTTTGAATGCACAAAGCCTAAAGAACAAAGTAACCCAATTCCATGCCTGTCTCAACCATAACCTACCCGATACTGTAGCCATCTCAGAAACTTGGTTAAAACCCCACATCTGTGATTCTGAAATCCTACCTCCCGGGTTCCAAGCCCTGAGATATGACCGCTTAAAAAGAAAAGGGGGTGGGGTAGCCTTAATCTACTCTAACTTGCTGTCCATATCTCCCTACCCTAATCCCATCCCTCCATTCAACAATGCTGAACTAGTCATAGGCCTTCTAAAACTAAATAACCATAAAAACATATGTATAATTGCCCTCTACATCCCCCCAGGTAATAACATTTCCACTCTTGAAGAAATCCTCCTCTGGACCTCTACCAATATTAAACTTGAGACCTTCATACTTGGAGATGTAAATATTGACTGGAATAAAATCAACAACCCAAATCCCACTATATCCATCAATCTATTCAACTTTACCCAACTAACTAACTCTGTCACCAGACCCAACAAAACTAACCCTCCAGGTACAACTCTAGTCTGGATCCTAGTATCCAACCCCAATAAAGTCATAGACTCTGGCACTACTTCTGACCCTATAGGTGACCACTTGCCATCTTTCATCCACAGAGCTACTCACTCCTCTCCTCACCTACACCAATATACCCACACTCGTAACCTCACAAACTTCAACCCCACAACTTCTTGGATGCCCTAAAACAAACTGGATCCCACTAAAAACTTTACCACTAGACAATGCCGTAGAATTCTTCAACTCTACCTTCTTAAGCATCCTCAACTCCCTAGCTCCTCCAAGAACAAGGAGGGTGAAAACTAAGTACACCCCTTGGCTAACCAAAAACATCAAAAAACTTATGCTACAAAGGGACAAATCTTGGAAAACCTACCACCAAAATAAGCAGCCAGAAACTCTCCTTATATATAAACAACTTTGTAACCTTGTTAAAAACATATCATTAGAGATAAAAAGACCTACTATATTAAACTCCAGTTCAACCAGTCTAACAACCCCAAACATTTCTGGAATTCAATTAATTCTCTTCTCAAACCAGGTGCCAAAAATAGCCTCTGCCCTGAGTCAAACAAATCTGACTCCGAAATAGCCTCCCTATTCAAATCCTCCTTTACCAACTCCATAGCAGACCTGAGCAAGACCTTCCCTAACAACAACCCACCCTCCCAACCCATCCAATCTTCCACACCCCCTACACAACTCTCTGCTTCTAATTCCCCACCTATATTTGAACTTACACCCATCTCTACCTCCCTCATAAAAAGATTACTCTCTAAATTAAAACCTTGCACCAATGCCCCTGACAATATTCCATCTTCATTCCTAAAAAATAGCCGCAGACTATTCTTCCTGTCAGGATCTTAATCAACAGATCCATACAGGAATGTTATGTGCCCAAACTATGGCATGTTGCCTTTATCCTACCTCTCCATAAGGGAGGCAAAAACAATAGCATCTCTAATTTCCACCCTATAGCTATCCTCTCCCCTATCTCTAAAATCCTAGAGAAATGTATCCACCTACAGCTTATGCCATACCTAGCCTTACATCAACTAATTACTCCAACCCAACACAGATTCCGACCTGGCCATAGTACTACCACTACGCTGCTCTCATTCTTAGACACAGTAAATCTAGCCCATGACTCTGGTAACATTGTCTCTACAGTTCTACTAGACCTGTCCAAAGCATTCAATAACATTTCCCACACCCACCTCTTAAACCACCTCTCTAGCCTCCATCTCTCCAATCATTCTTGATTCTCAAGCTACCTCTCTGGTAGGTCTCATGCCGTGAAATGGGGGAAGGGCACCTCCTCCTTCCTCCCAACCCCTACTGGGATACCTCAGGGGTCTATAATTGGTCCAATGCTGTTCAACATCTTCATTAATGACTTCCACAAAGCCATACCCAATACCAAAATCGTACAATATGCAGGCGATTCCACTTTAATCTGCTGCACCCCCACCCTCCCTCAGCTACAAATAATAACCCAAACTGCCTTCTTCTCCACTGAACAATGGATGCTCCAAAATCACCTCTCACTAAATGCCAACAAATCCAAAAATATGTTATTCTCTCCATCAAAAGCCTCCCCTCATGATAAATATTCTTTCCAAATTGTAAGCCACAACAACACTGTCTTAGAGGTCTCTCCCTTCGCTAAACTTCTTGGGGTAACTATTGATGAACACCTAAAATTTGACATCCACATCCAGCAAAACATTAAGAAATCTCATATTAAACTTGGTATGCTATACAGAAACATCCACTTCCTTTCCCCACCCACCAGACAAACCCTTGCCACTACCTATCTGCTTCCCACACTTTTATATGGTGCTCCTCTCCTATCTAACCTATTTGCATCTCTCTCCTCCAAACTGGAAATCTGCTATAATAAAATTTCTAAATTTGCCACCAAAGCCAAATTCTCCTCCCATCACTGTACTGCCCTTCATTTGTTAAACTGGCTTGAACTCCCCAACCATCTAGATTATTTCCAAATTACTACAGCCCATAAACTAATTTTTCAACTTACTAAGTGCCCAGCCCTGTTCAATATCCTCCAACCATACTCCCCTCCAAGATTTCTAGGATCATCCCATCAAAACCTAATCACTGTCCGTTAACCCAATCATCCTGCTGGGCAGTATCTGCTATCCTTTTCTTTAGCTAAAAAATGGAATTCTTTGCCATCCTCCCTAAGGACTTGTGAAAGCTTTGACACCTTTAAAACTCTTCTACACTCCTACCTTTCTTCCAAATGGAAATGCAACTGCTCTCTCCACACATAGCCTTATGCCTCACTCTCCCCATAAACCTTTCTCTACCTATGAGCCTAAACCTAACCGGACATAACAGTAAAATTAATCACCTATACAACCCTCTTCAACCTCTACCACCTCTGCTCTCTTTCACTTCTCTTTCCCAGTTGCCTTTTCCTCCATACACTTCAAATACCTTCTAACCTGGGAACATACTCCTGTTCCTCAGCTGTGAACTTCTAACTTCTTTAGCTATAAATATAATCTGCAACAACTTATTCCTGTACTTTAGCTTAAAATTAAATTCTTCACCCTCATCTTCTTCTCAATATATTCCCTGTTCCTACTCTATATCATACCTTCATAAATACTTGGCACCATGAAACCATATAACTTATGTTGTTCTCTGACTCTTAATCATTTTTGATTTGTTTCTCTTTACTTTGATTGTAACTTTGAACACACTGTGTAACACAATTTTATTTAATTGTACTCTTCTTCATTTAATTTGGATTTCTATGTGAACAACTGTGTATAATCTGCATATATACTTTTACCTCACTTAATTTTGATTTTTATGTGAATAACTGTGTATAATCACTATGTAATGCGGAATTTTATGTGAATAACTGTATAATCACTATGTAATGCAGAGCTTTTCTCCCTGGGCCTCCACTGAAAATGGGCTCCCTGAGCCCAGTGGACTTCCCCGGTCATCAAACTGAAATAAATAAATAAATAAATAGTAGTTAAGAACTGACAAAAACAGCAATAATTTCACTAGCTATAAGACAACAATAAAACATGATCTCTAGACTACAGTAAATCCAAAAGAGAAAATTAGTGAAAAATAGAGTATTGCACAGAACAAAATGGTGCCCGGTAGGGAGGGGGAGAAAAACCTGCCAAGAAATACTGACTGTAAAAGATCAACATCTAATCTAACAAGACTACAAAAAGTAATAAACTGGAAATATGTGACTTAACAAAAAGGCACATATGTCAAATGGAGTGTCTTTATCAGCAAAAACAGAAAAACTAAAACAGACACAGTCTGAGATATTTAGTTTCAAGGATTATGGGTAAATGAGGATGTACTACAGTCACCTGGGAAAGTCTTTGTGCCAAAGTGACTAAATGTCTACTGGTATTAGTCCTAAAGAAAACAGAGAGATTTGAGATCTGATGAAGCGTACCTTGGCAGTACGTGAAAGCGCTCATCTTTTTGATATGTAATAAATTCTTGTTGTTTTTCGTGGTGGTCCCCACTCGTTTTTATTTCTACATAAGGTTGTTTTTTCGTTTCTTGCTTATCGAGTTGGACCTTTGGATAGCAGCGGTTTCTTCTTCTTTCAGTAAAGAAAACAGAGCTAAAAATCCCGGCATCATATCTTATGTTTCTTCAAGCCTTAAGTGTATTTGCATTATTGAGACAGCAATGGAAAACATAAGTAGGGCTGGGTATCAGTTTAAATACATCAACAAAGAAATAAAACATATTGCATTCTTTTTCAGTTACAAATGGAATTAATCAGTTAACATTTGAATTGTCCCAAATTAATATAACTATTTCCCAACAAATGCACATAAAAGTTGCATTAGCAGAACAGTATTCGTCCAAGGAACATGCGTCCAAGGAACATGCACTATGTGAGATATTTCACCAAGTAACTGACAGAGGAAATAAAGCAATAACTAAAACTTACAAAGAGTCATTTCTTACAACTACACATAACATGAAATGAAGTACTTGGAATATGGATAAAAAGGATTCTGCTATGCCAGCTAAGGATATGTAGGAAGAGACTAAACAAAAGATATTACAAGACCTGAGAAATTGGAAGCTCTATCTTATAGACATGGATAGCAAGATACAAGCAGTGAAAATCTTTTAGTCCCTTTAATTTTATACACAGGTCGGCATATTTTTATCAACCAGAGGAAAAGCTGTGGTTAGGAATTAACAGAGCTGATAGATTTTATCTGGGAAGGGAAGAGGGCAAGACACAAGTTGGATAAGTTGATACTTCGAGTAGAACAAGGTGGTTTGGGATTACTTGATTTGAATGGGGTATTTCAGAGCTACACAGTTAAAAGCATGATACATAGCACAAGCAGAAAGTTATAATTCAGAGTAGAAAGGGATTATGAAGAAAGAGGGAAGAAGCTCTAGAAATAAGGAGAGAGTGGGATTTTGGATGCAGATCCTTAAGGAGGAAAACAATAACCAAACAGAATATTATATTCATAAAGTAGCAGAAAGTATTCTAAGAACTAATTCAGCATAGGAAGGGAGTAAGGAAATTCTGCCGATATGGATGACCAACTAGTAGTACAAAAAATAGGCAAGATGGGATTGGAATTTACTGGAGGGAAGTGGCAAAGGAACTAAGGTATTGGAAGCAAATAATTAGAGAGGGAAAGGTAACAGAAAGGGAAGAGGCCAAGAATACATTTGGAAGGCAGGCTACAAACTGCCTTCCCTATCAAGGATTAATATCAGAGTATAAGCAAAGAGAAGGGGATAGGGAAGATCCTAAGTGAAAGACCGGCACTGGTAGAGTTTTTAGTATAATCTACAACAGAAGCTGCTGTTAAAACAGGGATAATTAGTAAGGCATATAAAATATTGCACTGTTACTATGGAAATCAATTTAAGGTTAGAAACGATTGAAAAGAGAGATTGGATAAGTGATTCACAAAGAAATAGCGGGAAGATATATGTATGGCTCCCCAATATGCAACAACATCTAGAAGATTTACGATTTTTGCTTGAAAGTGTTTGCATAGGTATTTTTATACCCCATGCAGACTCCAAATAATTTTTCTTAAGGTAGATTGCAAATGTTGGAAGGGTGATGGGGAAGGAGACGGCAATTGGGCACATATTTTGGGGAGTCAGTGAGTTGGCAGACTTTAAAAATTCCCTGCAGACTGCTCTGAAATGCTGGCTGAGCAAATTGTTGTAACTAAGGAAATTATTTTTTTCATCTGGGATACAGGGTCTGAATTGCCTAGACATGGTAAGGCCTTCTGGAGTTTAATTCTGTTGGTTGCCAAGGGTAGTTGTTTTTCCAAAAGATACTATCATGCCTGTTTTGGCATTGAGTTTTAGACTGTGGCTCTGGCACCAGTTACTAGTCTGTATTAGGCCTTCTTGGAGGATGTTTGTATCTTTGGGAGATTCTATGACCACCTAGGCTGCAATCATCTGTGAACCTGGTCAGCCAGTGGCCTTTGTTGTTGGCCTTGAAATCAAAGCAGATGCCAAAAAGGAGCAGCCCCAGCACAGAGTCCTGGGGACTCCACTAGTGACTTGCCTTTTTGTTGAGGTACACTCACCTATCCTGACTTTTTATTAGCCAGTTGATTATCTAATGGGTGACATAGGGGTTTATACCTCATTTTGTGAGCTTGCCTACAATACCTAAGTGGGGTATTGTGTTGAATACTTTGGCCAGGCTGAGGTAGGCAGTGTGCACTTCTACCATCATCCACTGATTTTTTTTGGTCTTCTCAAAGAACTCCACTAGTTTGAACAGGCATGGCCTACTCTTGATGAAACCAAACTGGGTTGAATCCAGTGTTTGAAGGTTTCCTATGTTATTAGTTACCGTGTCCATTCTCTTTCTTTATGAGGCTATTCAGGCTGATGGTTTAAGTAGTTTCCTGGGTCTGAACATAACCCGCCCTTGTGCAGAGGGATAACAGTTGCAGCCCTCCATTTGCTTGGCACAAAGCCTATTTGGTGGCTATGATGTGTGAGTCAGAACTACTCTATTCAGACATCACTCTTCTCACTCATTAAGAGACCCCAAACCCATATCAGAGAGTGTGTTTTCCTGTAAAGGGAAATCATGCCATAAGTTGAACTAACATGGCCTACAGGGTATAGACTGAATTTGCCTTTAAAGTTTGTTCAAATGCAGGAAAAAGGTACCAAATATATTAGCTGCAGTCAGTCAGCCAGTACAAGAGAGTGGCCAGATGATGAGTTGCATAGTGACACAGTGGTTTACAGACAATCTGCACATTCAACCTGATCACATTTCAAGCCCTGTCCTATGTATTAAATTCATCTGTATGCTTCCTAATCTACAGCCAACCCAAAAGCTCTGCTTTATAGATCTTAAAGTTTCAGCAAATTATTTCCCAAAAAGAAAATAAACCAACTGCTTTGTACAAGAATATATAACAAGAAAATAATGTTAAATGGAGCTTAAGCTGTATGATGTTATGGTGTCATTCTTGGCTCTGCCATTCACAAGCTCATATGCTTAAACAGCACTCTAATTGTAAATATTATGTCAGACCTATGCCTCAAATATAAAGCTCCACTAGACCCTATACTTTAAGAACTATTACACATTCACAAGTCTAATGATAGCATGCCTATCCACTCAAGGGATCGCAATATATTTTGTAAATTAACTAGAACCTGTTGGAGAGACAGACATGGATCACAGAGAATACCTATTCTATGGAACCATCTTCCACTCTACATAAAACAAAGTAATTCTTTTACAATACTCAAAGGTAATTTGGATGAATAGATGGGAAACTGCAAATTCACCCTTGGTTTAGCACCCATGCTCCTAATGGATAAAGGCATCAAATAAATATCCCAACATTTTCTTGTTCTTCCCACCTCTGGGTTACTTGTACACAAAATATAAAGGCTAAAAACTACCATGAAAATGTAAGACTACGTTTCTTATGATTCTCACAGATCAGTATAAGTACCTATGAGCCTAATACTGTCGGTGATTGGCATAATGCATCCTAAGTAAAAAACATGCAGGGTATTTTCTAGCTAGGTTTGAAATGGACTAATCCAAAAGTCTTAAAGTACTAGCCAATGGGATAAATGTAGCCTGGGAGCATGTACTATTAAAAGATATTTTTGTTTTGCAGAAATGTGCTTCAAAGGTGGGAGAATAATTAACAATTTGCTTGAATTACTTGGAAAAAAAGTAGTTCTGCCTGTGTACACTGGCCAAATATGCTCAACAAAGCATGTCCCATATTTGCACCTAATAAAGCTTCACAATGCACACAAAGCTGAGAATCCCAACTATTACAGAAAGAGCCTCAAACTGAATGCCAAGAAATTCTTCATTATCCCCACTAATTATCACATTAGTAACAATGTACTAAGCACGCAATCAGTCATGAGGGACTTGAGCACCCAGGTTGATAGCAATCTGACTTTAGACCACCATGTTGCCTCTGTTGTATGGAAGGCTTTCTACACAGCCCACCTTCCAGAAACAAGGCGATCATAACATCCCTGTATTCCTCCCTTATCAGACCCATTATCGAGTACAATATACCCCTCAGCATGTACCTTGTCAAGCACATGCAGCAGTTGGAGAGACCACAGAGGCTCCTGACCGGGAAAATCCAGGGTCTCAAACACCCATCCTTTACAGACAGGCTAAAAGCTCTGTCCCTCTACTCAGTCTCATACAGACTGCTCAGAGGTGACCTGTGTCTGGCATACAAGGCAGTCTCAGACTCAGCCTTGATGGAGTTGCATATCCATAAGTCAAACTCCACCCGTGCAACCCTCATGCAAGGCCTCAACCTGGTCTGTGACATTAATAGAACTTGTTGGCAGGATAGATTTGTGTCCCACCGACTCCCCATCTGTGAAATAGACTCCATCTCATTGTCAAGCAGGGTACCTCACTAGCCCTCTTTAAGAGGAACCTGGATAACTGGATGGGAAACAGAAAATATACCTCAGGGATCCCACCCGTGTCCATGCTGGACAGGGAAAACAGGTGCTGATTTTGTGGGAACATGGGTGAAATTCTTGGCAAGGTTTATAAGGGCCTCCAGGCCAATAGCCTAATATTGTCCTATGAACCTAAAGAACAAGCAGAGGAGTGTAGTAGATTTGAAGTATGTAACAAAAGCAGAAGCCCCTCATACATCAAATTGGACTTAAACTTGTCACATAAAGTGAAGTGCCTCAATTGATCACCAACATGACTTTATTTCTAGTGTGAAAAACAAAATGATGGGGCCACTACAGTCAAAGATGGTCCCTTTAATTCTAGTTCCTGCCTTCTCCTTGGCTGCTTAAATGCATCCCTCTGCTGTGGATTAAGTCTGTGAAACTTCTGGTTTCATTTTATATATATGTATGCATGTGTGTATGTATACATACATACATACATACATACATAAAGTGTGAACACTTGACAGATACTGTACTACAGAAAGATTTGCCTAATTGTAGTTGTTCATTTAGAGTAACAAACACCACTGATCCTGCATTTCTTCATCAACAACAGCACAACACATAGCCTATCTGGACCTTGCAAAGGCATTTGACACAATACCCCACTTGGGCATCATAGATAAGCTATCCAGATTAAATATAAACCCCTATGTCACAAGATGGGTCGCAAGCTGGCTCAAAGACAGAACCCACAGAGTGAGAGTTGCTGGAGCCATGTCAGACTCGAAACCGGTCACAAGTGGTGTCCCACAGGTTTCTGTACTGGGACCACTCTTGTTCGGTATATACTTTTCCGAGGTACAGGCAAATGTGGGAGGACTATGGCTCACCAAGTTTGCAGACGACTGCAAACTAGGCGCCATAATCGACTCTCCAGCTGACACAAACATCCTTTAAAAAGGCCTCACAGAGACAGATAACTGGTGCCAGTGCCATGGTTTAAAGCTAAATGCCAAAAAATGTATAGTCATACCCTTTGGCAAAAACAATGTGCCCACAAATTACCACATAGGCGGAAACCCATTAAGTACAGAGAAAGTTATTAGGGACCTGGGGACCCAAGTTGATAGCAATCTCTCCTTTGAAAACCACATTGCCAAAGTGGTTAGAAAGACCTTCTACGTAGCCCACCTCATCACGAAGGGTTTCACATCTAGATCAAGAGAGGTAATCGTGCCCCTTTATTCATCCCTCATCAGGCCCATCATAGAATACAATGCCCCTTTTGGGATGTACCTTACCCGACACCTGCAGCAATTAGAAAGACCCCAAAAGTATCTCACCAAGAGGATCAAGGGTCCCAAACAGATGCCATATGCTGCTCGGTTAAAAAAACTCCAGCTCTACTCAGTTGCATACCGCCTACTTCGAGGCGATCTATGCCTGACATACAAAGCTATGGCAAATCCAGAATTAATGGACATGCTCCACCTCAATATATCTAAATCCCTTAGAGCCACACACTCGAGTGACTTGAACCTCAGCACAGAAATAAATAGAACTTGCTGGGGGGACAGGATCATAACCCAGAGGCTCCCTTCGCTCTGGAATAGAATTCCAGTTCATGTGAGGCAGAGCACCTCACTGAATCTCTTCAAGAAGAATCTCGATAGGTGGATGGGGGATCGTAGGTTTGTCCCAGGGATTACTCCCGTGTCACTATTAGACAGAGGCACAGTAAACTAAACCTTAAAAAGGGCACAGTATACTCAAATCAAGGGGTGGTGTAAGCCATACAGAATTGGGCTAGGCTTATAATTGCCCCAGGGCAGATAGGTTCATAGGTTCATACTAGGCTATGAACAATGTATAATAACCACAAGGATGTTATGCAGTTTTCCTTGATGCACTGCACTGCCATCTTATGGAAAACAGTGGAGTTGGTCCTTCCTCTCTCATATGGTGAGACTACAGTTCCTTTAATGTTGTGTTATAGAGTAGGGACCTCCCTTCTGCAACAGCCTAACAATTACATGCTGCCTGAGACTATACATTTAGCCATTAGGCTGACATCCAGAAGAAATCTAGCATATAGCTGCAGTTAATGTGAATTTTACCTGCACCAGATTGGTTCTCTTAAAGACAGTCTCTAATAGAAAAGCTTACCTGGACCCTTTCCAGAGAAGTGAACCACAAGTTACTTTTTATTGAATTCAGTGAAAATACCACTTGCATGACATGCATAGTGAGATCTGCAGTTACAGTGGAATACAATTTTAGTCAAGATACACAAATTGAGCATATTGAACTTATGCTAAACACCACAGTGAGCAAAAGGATGAAGTGTCCTCACAGCCAAGACCAGCCTATCTACACAGCAAAACTTTCCACAAAAGCAAAAGGGAATCTGATACATCACTTTGGATAGGTTATTTGGCATGCAACACGATAGCCAAAGCTAGCAAGCGTTTACTGATGATCAATCTGCTTCAGGTGGCTAAAAGTGTTTGCTGAGAGAGAATAGCTTTTTCACTGTCAGTTTGTCCACAAATATTGTTGATAAATTATCTCCTTGCTGAGAGTTACAACTGGCTTAGTCACAAAGTAAAATCATTTATTGCTTACTCTAGGGTGCTCGAAGGCATTCAGTGACATTTCACATCTAGCAATCTTTTGTCAAGAAAGTGAATGAAAACTTCAAAATTGCACAAGAGTTTTTACAGTGAGTCATGTTCAAGGCCAAAAAACTGCAAATGATTATTCCATAAGCTGTGTGATGCAGTTCACAGTGCTAGCTTCCTAGAGCATGGGTTACATGGCATCATCACTGAGAGACAAACACAATGTCAAAACTCAACAGTGGGCAGAAGAAAAAAATGGATTTGAAGCACTGATACAGAGAAAGATGGAAAAGCAAGTACGCAACCACCGACTGCTTTGCATTGCAAGATTGACAGGTGCTTTACAATTGTCCTTATATTTTGAACATGTGATGCTGGTGGTAGCTGAATCAATGTCACTTCTACTCCAGGAACACCACCAGTTATGTGCATTTTATAAGATGAATAAGTTAGGTGCATGGTGCATTTGCAAATGCCGCAGTGGTGCAGCGGTAGTGTTGTCGCCTCACAGCAAGAGAGTCTCCTGTTCGATTCTCGGCTGGAGCGCCTTCTGTGTGGAGTCTGCGGTTGAGTGGTGTTCGAAAGACGTGTAAATGGGCATGCCTTCATTGAAGGTTGGGTGTCAAGTTGGCACTTCAGCACCGTAAAAATCTACTGCCAATCATTAGCGGACCTGAGTTCCGCTGTGGTGACCCTTAACCGGGAAAAAGCCGAAAGAAGAAGAAGAAGAAGAACAACAACATGGTGCATTTGCAAATAGAGGATAACTGATGGCAAGGTTTTTTTGAAATGAGATCAAAAACAAAAATATCTGACACCATTCATTGGAACTGGATATGTTAAAGTCATACATCACCTGCTTGTGGAGTCTATGTGTCCAGGTGTTTGCAGACTCCTTCTCTATTAGTGTTCTGTCCCTGTGACCTACAGAGAGAGCGTGTTGACCCTCAATGTAACAATCCATTCAAGCATAAGTTCAGAGATGGTTAGAGAAGCCAGACTGCTTCTACTCAATTTAAGAAATAGCTGTTATCCTCCTTAAAAGAGCTACCTAAGACTACATGTGTATGTGAGAACTTGTTTTCCAGCATGAATTTAAATCAAAGAAGAAATCCAGCCAGAGTCATGGCCACCCTGCAGATCTCAGAATCTCTGCTTCTGGGTCTACTAAGTGAATTATAAGCAGATTGCCTGAGAGGAAGCATAGTCTATTATTTGGATGGAAATGTGAATACTAATGCAACTATTATAACTGTCAGATACCATGAGTGACTTTCAGCAACTTTATGATTACAATAATGCATTGTTTAACATCTTTTATCAAGGAAGTTATTTCTATCCTTGACTACATATTAGTAAGAAAGTTCTTTACAAATCAACTAGAATATTCCATTAAACCACTGAACAGCAAAAGCAGAAGGAAGCCTTAAGTTGTGTTAATATAATCTACAATGCCTCATATTCATTTTACTCAGAAGAATAAACAATCATGGCTTCCCACAATGAATAGATTATAGTCAAAATGTTTATCATCTTCTCACCATAGTCTACTCTCATGACAGCACACAGTTCGCTTACTAAGTTCCAGACTCATAACCAATGACATGATTTAATTACAAATTTCAGGGTTTATTAGGATAACTCAATTTATTTTTGTAATATTTACTATACTCAGTCTGTAAACTTTAATCCTAATATCTTGGTGGGAGGCAAGATAATTTTACCTGATTTTTCTTGCTTCAGTCATTTACTGAAATTGACTTTTTTATTAAGGTTTTCATACTGCCTTAATATTAGCTGTACTACTCTTAAAGACTTCTGAATGATTTAAATGTTTCAGTTTCTTTCTCACTTGGTTAATAATTATGAATATATTGGTGAAAGTCATATTTTGTTGTGGTCATAGTGAACTAACTGGTCATCTGTACTTTATTCCTGGATATTTCAGCTAAAATATGTTGTTTTAAAATCTGCAACCATTATCTTTTTTTGGTCTGTTTAAAATAAAGGAAAAATTGCTCCAGTGTTATATGTTGCATCCTATTTATTTTTTCCTAATAATAAAGAAAAAGTGACAAAAAAGAAAACTACTGTGCCAGGAAACAGAACCACTGAAGTTGACTACAGTTTATAGGTAAGTTTGAGCAATCAGCCTGCAGACCATTACAAGCCTAGCAAAATAAATAAATATTCAAAAATTTCCTCCAGCCTCAAAGAAGACAAAAAAAGATAGACCAGGGAGAAGTTGAGTCTGCCATCCAATTATTAAGATTCACCTCGAAGGTGGCAAAGATACAGCTCTGCTTGATATGCAGCGGAAGTTTATTCCAGAGGAGAAGACATGGCTATCATGCTAACATGTCTGTGGAAGGCTTAGTTTCTTAAACTTACTAATTGAGGTACTATTTGTTCTGTGAAGGCACAAGATCTCAAAAAGGACTGGAGCTTTCATGGCTCAAAAGACTAGACACAGGTTTCACACCTCCATTAGAACCTAGTAAAGTAATGTCTTTCGGCTTTTCCCGGTTAGGGGTCGCCACAGCGGAACTCCGGTCCGTTCATGATTGGCAGTGGATTTTTACAGTGCTGAGTTGCTAGCCCGACGCCCAACCTTCAAAGAAGGCAAGCCCATTCATGCTCGCAACTACCTGCATGTCTTTAACGTCACTCGACTGCAGGGAGGACATGCAGACTCCACACAGAAGATGCTCCAGCCGAGAATCGAATGGGAGAACCTCTTGCTGTGAGGCAACAACGCTAACCGCTGCACCACCGCGGCATGATTAAAGCCAGGTTCTCTAAAAATTATTACTAATCCCTTCCCCAATTAAAAAATATATATTCTATTCACCCCAACAATTCTATGAACAGAAAATAAAACTATTTCTAACCATGTAAGACTACATCTGAGCCAAATATATTAGGTATCTATTGTCTTTACTTGTTTGTGCTTTAACTTTATAACTGTGACATTCAACCTGATCAATGCCTTTTGTTCCCCCTGCATACTTTGTTTCTGTTCAAAATGTCTGTTTTTTTTTTTTTTTTTTACAAATACTGGATTAAGGTATAATGCTTTCTATTCAAGTTTGTGATCTCTAAGATTTGTAGTTTTTATTTATGTTTGCATATGTTTATACTTGTGTAACTGTGGGTTTTTTCTCCATGGGCCTCCTCTGAAAAGGGGCATTTTGGCTAGTCAGATCATCATGGTAAATAAAAGGGAATAAATAATCCCTTTTGCTGTTTATCATGTGTATGCTTCCACTAGGGGCATTATCTGAAGTAGAAGTCTAAAATTCCATTCATGCTGTTATACTTCTCCTTCCCACAAGACACTGCAGCAGCTCTAAATAAACTTGTCTCGGACTTGGAATGCATCCATAGTTGGATGGCTAATAATTACGTGAATCTCAGTGCCAGCAAGACATTTGCTATAGACATTCTTGCCATCATGCAGAATTCCTCATCTCCAGTTCTGGCACCGTTTATTATGAGTGTGGAATCTACATTTGATTATTCATGATCAGCTTACCATAACGGTCAATTTTCTACCTTCATCAAATCCTCATACTACCATCTGAGGAATATCTCACTGATTAAGCATCCTATTCCTTTTGTTGATTTAACTATAGTTGTGCATGCTCTGGTTTCTTCATGTCTGGACTATTGCTATGGCCTTTATGTGGGGCTACTGGACAGTAAGACATGATATTTCAATTGGTGCAGAACCCTGTTTCTTACTAGGGTATCTAGATATTACTGTATTTTGCGAGTGTTAGAGATATTTCACTGGTTACCTGTTTGGTCTCATATCACCTACAAAATTCTAGTCCTGGTTTACATGGCACTCCATAACTTCAGTATTCCCTATCTTGTCATTTCTTTGGTTATGAGTATTCCTTATCTAGGGGAACTTTTATGGTGGTACAAGCCTGTTTGCAGTCTTCATTCATCAAATTACCAATGGCTGGGGGTTCCTAGAAACCATCAGGGGCACTTTCCTTTGCATACTGGAGATGTGGCTTTACAGCCTGTTATCTGAATATTTTAAGGTGATCCCGATACTTACTAGTTTCAAACATTCACTCAAACCTTACCTTTTAAATGTGGTGCATGAGATTTAGCCCAATTTATACTTCTTTACTTATTCTGCCTCTTGGTTGCTTACCTATTAGTTACATTACATAATAGTGTTTAACTCTTAGCACCTAAATCCAGTAGCAGTGTGTATCAAGGAAATGCAGACAAGATGTAGCTAATCAGAAAACAACTTTAAGTCTGGTATAAGAACACCTTAAAAATCAGGAAAGTGTCCAAAACAAACAAAACTTTGGCAAAAAAGCTGCATTAACATATTAACAATTTAAAGTATAAAAGTATGCAAATGGAATTTTGTTAAATAAAAACACTTTCCCGATAATCTTTTGGGCTTGGATGAGCCCAAGTAGAATGATGCACCTCAAGCATTTGAGGCTTTTGAAAACACCTTTGTAACTATTTTGTTGGTGCCTAACTCACAGCCACCCAGTCCAAAGAAGTCTGTTAGGTTTTACAGGGTTCGGCAGCCTTCTCAGTATCTTTCAATGAATCTGACAGCAGACTCTGGCATGGATTCCCTAGATGTGGCTATGGTCCCCAAATTAGGTTCAGATCCCAGTGTCATTTTGAATGATGGGAGGGTATTAAATAGGTTGAGTGAAAAGTAAATATATGTCTCCATCTCTTTAGAGACCTTAATTGTCAGACCCATATGTCAAAGTATCAGGAAACAGTCCTAAAACAAGGGGCTTGCCATACTGACACAGAATGAAGTGTTGAGAATTTAGGTGTCCACTTTGGCTAAAACAACCAGAATGTGGGCATACAATGCCATAAAATGTAGGTATGATGTGGTAGATGAGCATCAAGCAGTAGTAGCTCTGGGATCTGTGACCCCAGGGAAGGGCTCTGCTTAATGTGAATATGAAGCCTGTTCCAAAGAAGGGGCAATCTCTAAGACACATCTTTGCCTCTCCAGCATGTTTTGAATCGCTAAGTTTGGATTCCTAGATCAGGTGACCCTTGTGCTGTTTGACATGCAGACGTGTAGCAGCTCCATCAGTGCTGGATTTGCGAGTGTCTTATAGGCCAACTCTTAATAGTCAATAAGAGACAGAGTAAAGAAATAAGGCTTTTAGTCTATCCACATAGTTCATGTTGTTTACATCCTGTATTTCCTTTGTGAGGAATCTCTGAGGTCACTCCAACTGCATCTATTATATGATGATTAAATTTCAGGTTTTCATCAGTAGTGCCTCCCAGAAGTTTGGTATTGGTTACAAGTTTGATGTTAGTGTGGTTAAAGGAAAGTAGAACTATTTTTTGTTACTGTTAATGGAATTGTTGGGGGTGAATAGAATCATTCTTTTTTTTTTTGGGGGGGGCGGTAGTAATTGTTTAGAGAACCAGACTTTAATGGAGGTGTGGGATTCCTGGATTAACTGTTGAAGTGCGTCTAGGCTTTTGGCAGTGCAGATGAGTAAGGAATCACTTGAATACTGCACAATGGTGGGGTGTCTGCTTCTGGTATGTAGATCATTTATGAAGAAATTGAATAGAAGTGGACCAATAATGGACACCCATGGTACATCTACAGTTACAAAGAGGAAAGAGAAGGTGTTTTCTTACTATTTTACTGCCTGGGACCTATTAGTGAGAGAACTTTCAAACAATGATAGTGATGCTACATTTAGAGTCAAGGAAGATTTTTTTTTATAAGATGACAGTATGAAAGGCTAGGCAGGCTGAATAATACAGATGAGATTGTCTTTTGGTTTATGGTGGAAGTATAGTAGTTCTGTAATTTGGGTGTTGTATGGTGGCAGAAGATTGTTCTCAGCAACATATTTCAGTGGCCAAGCTTGAATGTATTTTCTAGAACTTTTGGTACAAGTGAAAGGATTGCTATAGGACTTTTGAAGAGCTCAGCTGAATTACTGCCTTTGTGCAAAGGTATGATTTATGATTTCTTTTTTCAACAGAGTAGGGACATATTTTTCTCATGTAGAGCAGTTGATTAAGACAAATAGGGTAAGGTAGGGTATCGACTGCAAGTTTGATGTATTCTAGGTAAGGTATCTGGGGTATAGTAGTTGGTTTTAGTATGAGCTGGGAAATGATTGAATGTACGTTTTTGTTCTGGACAGAATAATATATTTTGAGTATCTGGAGTTATTCAAGAGAGAAATTACAGTTTGTATAAAGAAGGTGCTGAATTGCATGGCAAGGTTTTTGCTTTCTCAGTTTAAGAAATGGTCTGGTTGTATAATTTTGCCAGCATTTAGGAATCATTAACTGAGAACAGGAAGAGTTTGGGATTGATTTCTGTGGAGTTCTGGAAGTTTGTGTAGAATGTTTACTTGTCAAGTTTGACCCTTTGTTTAGCCATAATAGTAAAGATTTGGTGGCGTTTCATTTTTTTTCTCCATGTTTTTCATGTTCTATCCCTTAAATGCGAACATCCGGGTATAAATAGTTAACCAGTCCATGGGGGGGGGATGGGGGGGGCAAAAATCTTCTTGACCTCATCCTCAGTATCATCATACCTACTTGCACCACTTGTATAGTATTCTTGCCCCTGGTTAAATCTGATCACAAACTGGTAATCTACTCCTTTAAGGCATCTAAACCTACCTACAACAGAAAATTGGGAATTCATGCACTTTAGAAAATAAAACTTACATGAAAATCTCTCATAATTCAAATGCAAGACTTCCTGCCCCATGTAGCCTCAATGTCACTTATGTCACAGAATGTTACTCTTCTCTAACAAGGGGCATAAACCAAGTTGTCCAAATCACAGCCAAATGTATTTGGGGAGTGTAAAAATAAAGCACCATTAGTTATACCTCATGAGGCCAGTCATCAAATATAATGTCCCCTTTGCCATGTATCTGTCTAGAAACATGCAATTGGAATACCCACAGACACATCTTTCTAAAAAGCTACAAGGCCTAAACAACATGTTCTACATGGACCAACTCAAAGCCCTGTCACTATACTTGGTATCCTACAGACTGCTAGGACATGATGTGTGTCTGGCATACAAGTCATCCTCCAACCCATTACTAATGGATTGACTGCACATCAGCAATCCAAATGGCATCAGAAATACCCAGTCTAGAGATCAAAACCTCTTCTGCAACACCAACAGAATGGTTTGGAGGGACAGGTATATCTCATAGAGGATGCCACTACGCTAAAAGAGACTCCCCACCCACATAAAACAAAATTCATCCCTGTCCATATTCAACTGTAACCTATATCTATGGATGTGAAACAGAAAATTTACCAAAGAACTGCCCCCTGTACTAGTAATGGACAGAGGTAACTCCTAAATGCTTTATCCCGTGCATGTGTCCCCTAAAATTATCTACAGTATGCTCAGTTATTCTCATTAGGGGTAATGCATCCTTATCAGCCATGGGATGGGTAAGGCAAATCTATAACCAAATAGGATAGCTTATTTTTGAGCAGGAGGAGGGTAACTGGCTAGACCTAAAATGGCCTGCAAGGGCAGCTAGGCTAATACTTAGCTATGAACCTATGAAATGTGTGCATTAATAAGCTCTATAATAAAAGAAAAAAGATAATGCTTATAAAAAATCAAACTCAACCCACACTAAAGTGTTCCTCTAGGATTCAGAAAGAACTACCACCTGAGGTAAGCCCTAACATGGGCAGCCAACCATTGGCAGATGCCCTTTGTGATTCAGAGACAGGTTTACAACAGTGATTGTACATGGTCTGTAGAATCATTGTGGTGGGTTGTGTCCATAGCCATGTTACATGCTAATGAGGCATTCTAGGGAGCAGCTAATACTAATAATGTATTTGCTCCTGGAAATGTTTGTAGGAAGGGAGTTATGCAGCTGAGCAATTCAGAGAATCTCTCAGCTGTATAAATTAGCATGTCCAGCAATATTAATAAATACTACCAAAATGCTGCATTCCTAAATTATGGACAGTAAGTGAGATTGTAATAAGGGTCAGGTAAGAGGAAGCAGAGATGAGTGGTAGAGAGAGTGTGGGATTGTGTGTGTGTGTGTGTGTATATGTGTGCATGCAAGTGTGTCTGCCTGGGTGCTCACAGTAGGGAGTTGGTAAATTGCTAGTATAGGTAGCTGTGTGTGTGCCTTCATGTGCCCATTTATATATGGGTGATACTGTCTGTGTGTGTGTGTGTGTATAAACACGCATGTGCTTGTTTATTTATGGGTGAACGAGTGATTGTGTGCATGTGTCAGGTACACTGAATGTGCATTTGTGGGGGGGGGGGTGTTTGTAAGAGCGTCTGTGGGAGTGAATGAGAGGGATACCTGTGATGACATGATACATGTGCTCCTCATGGTAATTACAACTGGAAAGTGGTAATTAATTTGCATTTGTGGGGGGCGGGTGTCTGTGGGGGTGAATGACAGGGATACCTGTGATGACATGATACATGTGCTCCTCATGGTAATTACAACTGGAAAGTGGTAATTAATTTGCATTTGTGGGGGGCAGGTGTCTGTGGGGGTGAATGACAGGGATACCTGTGCTGACATGATACATGTGCTGCTCATGGTAATTACAACTGAAAAGTGGTAATTAATTTGCATTTGTGGGGGGCGGGTGTCTGTGGGGGTGAATGACAGGGATACCTGTGATGACATGATACATGTGCTCCTCATGGTAATTACAACTGGAAAGTGGTAATTAATTTGCATTTGTGGGGGGGGCGGGTGTCTGTGGGGGTGAATGACAGGGATACCTGTGCTGACATGATACATGTGCTGCTCATGGTAATTACAACTGGAAAGTTGTTTAACAGTAGCAGTAAAACTGGCAATTCAGAAACATGCGAATTAGCTGATAATGAGGTCTTCCTCATTATGGTTAAATATGTCTCTGAATCACATTTTATGCAGTCATGTAAACTGTACCTTTTGGCAGCTGTGATTTATGCTCACATTGGGATTCTTTCTGAATCCCAGGGTCCATCAAAAAGATCAGGAAAACACAAAGTTATGATAAGGAAGTTCAAAACAGAACATAAATTAAATAAGCATCTGAAGCCAAAGATGATCATAAATCTCTCTATAACTATATCATGCAATTAAGAACACACGCTCAGTACTGCACTGAAACTGCAGAATATTACCCATGCTATCTCTAAAGATATTAATATATTTGCAGATATATTTATTGCATCATCAAACCCATAACATTCATTCAATTTCTGCAAATTCTCCAGTCCTCTCTTTTCCCAAGCTTATTACGGAACACGTCCTAAGTGTACTGTCTAAAGCTAAAAATACCACCCGAGTGAGACCTGATAAAGTACCAGGATGACTAATCACCAGCATCAAACGTATTTCTTGAGGTAAGGAAAAACACTATTGTTTTACCAATCTGCAAAGTGGGTCGCAATTCAAATCTTTGGAACTACAGACCCATCAGCCTAATAAACCATGGAATGCATTACAGCTGATTTCATAAACTCCGATATAAAACAATTATTGCTCCAGATCTGCAACATTACTGCATTGTCAAAGGGACATCATGCTTACTTCATTTAATAAATGTTTTTAATTTTTTTTGTTTGAGAAAGTCACTGAAGCTGTAGCTTGTGGCCAAGATGTACATGCAGCACACCTGGATCTGGCCAAGGCCTTAGAGACTATTCCTCAATGCTGGAATCGTAAATTTGCTTAAAGGCAGCCTGTTATGCTGTAAGATGGATAAACTGATGAATAGATATGACCCACATCGTTAAAGAAGCAGGTGCCACTTCAGAAAAGCAAAAGGTAAGTTAGTGGCATTCAATGCTCAGTATCCTTTCAGTTTGGCATTTTCTTTTCAGATCTGCAAATCTTTAACCCAATCATATAGCTAACTAAACTTGCCTGTGACTGCAAGCTAGGAACTATTCACTCAGCATCTGACACCCAATTACTACAGCAAGGCCTAAACTATACAAATCAATGATATATTAGAAATGGGCTTAAATAAATTCAAAGAAGTGGAGCATTGTCAAACTTAGTAAACATCTCACCAACAGCTTGCAGTATAAACACTCCCAACAGATGTTGTCGTCAGAGATCCCAGCACCTTCAGATGCAACTCCCTTATCCTTTGACCATCATATAACAGCAATAGGCAGGAAATGTTGCTATCTCGGCCAATTAGTAACCGACCATATCTCATCCATATCAAAAGTTATCATTCCTCTATACTCTGCCCTGATCAGACCGGTTAGTGCATAGAATGTCCCTTTCATATCCACACATCATACAGCTAGAAAGACCTCTATGGCTTCTAAATAAAAAGAGCACAGCTACCAAGTCAGGTTTGAAGCTCTATCCCCATACACTGTCTTGTACAACCCTGTATGATGATTTATACCTGGCATTCCATGCTAAGGACCAACCCCTACTTGATCACCTCCTATCACATAACTCAAATAGCTCCACAAACTCTCAAGTTAAAGATTTTGAATTAATGAATAAGGCACACTAGAGATCCAGATTTTATTACTCAGAACTTCCACTATATCTGAAATAACCTTCCTTTATATATAAAACAGAGTAACACCCTTGTTTCCTTTAAGGCAAACCATGAAAATTTCCTGGACACATGTAAACTAAATACTAGGCTTGACTTCTTTTGCACTTCTGGAGATAGGAGGTACTTTTGCTGCTAAGAATTGGCAAGGTGATTATGGTCTGTGGTAGGATTCTGTTTTGTAAGCTCAATCGACAAGGTTTGGTCTCCCTAGAGGAGATGCTATCTTGTGGTGAGCCTGAAATCATCTCCGCATTATCTGTATCCTAGTAGCAGGACACCTGGCAAGATCTGTTAAAACATACTTGTTTTTGAAGGAAAACAGATACTCTTTGAGAAGAAAGTCCTCTCTTCCACTAAATGGACTGGTAGCCTAATGGGGTACTTAACTGAATCTTCTGGTTTCAAGCTGACCAATGGACTGATCATGCTCACACATGGTCTTATGCATTAAAATGGCACAGCAAAAAGATAAGAAGGTGGCACCGGCTTGGCAATCCTTTAGACCATCAATGTCATGATGTTTGCCAACAAGGGAATCTGCATGGCAGAAATTCCCAAGACTTTGGTACTAAAACATTGACTACAATGAAAACCTTTAGAGACACAAGACACTATAGAAATGAAATGGTGTAAAGCAATGACCATAGTCAGTACATAAGTTAAGCTACTGCTCAACTGTTAAACCCTTTAGAGGGCACAATAGAGCATGACTTTAAAAGGCATATAATTTAAATATGCAGAGGACAAAGGGATAACTGCAAGTTCAATATTTTTTTTTTTTTTTTTTTTTTGCTAAAGGTAAATAATTATAACTTACTGACATGCTAAATATACTGTATAGACCTTAACAAAACTATGGAAAAAGTTCAGAAGTGTTGCCTAAAGTGGTTTGTTAGGAATCAACCATCCACATAATAATAGATGGAAAATGTGAAGGTGACAGCAGTACAAGCTGGAAAGGCATTCCTGGAGCTCAAATGAGACCCCGAATGACATCATGAAGAAAGCATTTATGAGATGCACATTTATTTCTTACTTGTGCTATGTTCAATCAACAAATCCAATCTTAATAAAATCAGAGAGAAATGTCTTTTCTATAAGTGACAGAAGCATGCTGCTTTGACTCACCAGTTTCTAAAATATAAATATTGAAAATCGGTCAGTGAAAACTCCTAAAAAAAAAAATAAAAAATCGTAAACTCCCATTAATTATATATGCCCACTCCACAGTCAAACCATAGTAAGAAAAGGGGGAAAATCCCTGAAGAGAGCACCACTGGCTTGCACAACACATTGTAGTGAAACTCACCATAAAATTACATTTTCAGACTAAAGCTACTCAACTATGTCAAGAGAAACAGTCCTGCAGTGTGACAACTCACCGCAAAGAACAGGAATTCTAGCTTTAACCAGGGGAGTTATGCATGTCTGGACAGCAGCAAATACAAAGCACTGCCCAGTGGATTTGTCGATTAGTCATAGTGAAAATAATCTGAGTCAAAGGAGAATCCTATCCTTAGTTCCTCACATATACTGGTACCAGTGGTGTGGATCCATAGTGGCAATCAGACTTACTGGTGGCAGTGATGCAAATTTAAAACCCTTACTTCTGGCCATCATCTAATAATCGCATTGGGTGGGACTGTAAGCCCATGCCATCACCAAAGTGGCAACAAAGGATAGAGAAAACAGCTCATTTAAGAAACTCAAGAGGAGAATGCTGGAAAAAGTTACCAATAAAAGGCAGAAGCAAACGAACACACACACAAATGATATACTTGACCTTCTTATTGCCTTTGAACTATCATCCATAACAGAGTTGAGTGATTCAGGATTTAGAAGCATTTTGATATCTTTACTAAACTGTAATCTTTGGCAAGAAATGGGGAATCACACACTGATGATAAGAGTTGGTCAGAAGGTGAGCTGTCTTCCTTCAATAACTTGGTTGATAGTACCTTAACCTGCTTGCAGAATGGGACAAATGCTATGGAAGACTTTCAGTGCCCTAGTGCCACCTGATGGTTTCAGGACTAAGATGTAATTACTTCATGAACAGACCTTGAAGTTGTCAATTACCATTTATAACTGCCTCAAAAAGACTGGTCTGTTACCTGCTGCAGCTACAAATTCTTCAGTAAGACTCAGTCAGTCTGAAGCAAGTATTCAAAACCACTGTTTGGACTGAAAACATTTCACTTTCCATTCAGCCACCTATGTGGAGAAATTATACGTGCATTTATTCCATTTTCATTGGTTTGAAACTGCAAAAATAATATGTAATTTTTGTACATTTTCTCCAAAATGTTCAAAAAATTACATGTCTGTCAAAATCTTCTGAACCATATATATGGGGATGATAGGCTAACTTAACCACCAAGATGACTGCACATTTGTTCTGTTCAGACAACAGTTGCAATATTTGTCTGCTGTTGCACATGTGAAATGTATACCCTGCAAATAATTAAACTGAAACTTAGTGTGAAAATACTAAAACAACTAGTCAGATGATT
Source organism: Protopterus annectens (assembly GCF_019279795.1). NCBI lineage: Eukaryota > Metazoa > Chordata > Ceratodontiformes > Protopteridae > Protopterus > Protopterus annectens. Next base: position 280,435,307 of record NC_056739.1, read on the forward strand.
TCTGTATGCAACTAAACTATCTTCCGCACAGTATACTGTAAACATACAAGTTTACTGCACTTTATGGTAGAGGAAGTCATTCTATTCCCAACACTTCAGTCTAAAATCAGTAAAAACTGCTAATACCAAGTCATAGGTAGCACTTTATTACTTTCCATCATTATCATTTTAACACCTTTACTGAAATATCACTTAAGACATATGCAAACATATATTTATGTAAAAGAAAACAAATTGGCATGTTCACAGCTATAAGATTTATACAGCACATGTATTCTTTCACACAATCATCAATCCAATATAGTACATAAATTGATAAATTCATGCCTTCCCTTAAACCTCACTCCTGCTCCAAATCCAAAACATTATTCTGCATGTATCATTCCCACAATTTCCAGTTTTCTATGTTAATTGCTAATGCCCTTTTCTAAAGATCCTACTTCCAAATGCATTTGGTCTATACTTTGATTTCCATTTTCTAGTAATTTCTTTTTTTTGTCAGCCACCGGAATTAAAATTAAGAAGGCCTTAGTACGTCTAGGCAATTCAGATCTTGTATTCCAGCTCATAAAAAAAATCAATTAACTTAAACTCATTTGCTCAACCAATATTTCTGACAGAGTACTCTGTAGAAATTTTTAAAACTCTGCCAAAAACTGTACTCCCAAAAGCATATATTCCCAATTATCTCTTTATTCCTCATCACACCACCAACATATATCATTTACCTTTGAAGTCTGCTTGGGGTATTAAAATGCCTATGCAAACACTTCCAAGTGAAAATCCTAAATCTTCTAGACTCTGTTGCATATTTGGGAGCCATACATATGTTCTCCTATTGTTTCCTTGTGAACGGCTTACAGACTTCTCTTCCCAATCTTTTCCAACTTACTCTGATTGATTCCTATACTTGTCATGCAACATTTTATATGCCCTACAAATTATCACTTTTTAAAAGCAGCTTCTGTTCTAGATTCATGCCCTACAAATTATCACTTTTTAAAAGCAGCTTCTGTTCTAGATTCATGCCCTACAAATTATCACTTTTTAAAAGCAGCTTCTGCTCGAGATTCAACTAAAACTCTATCGGAGCAGATCCTTCATTTAGGATTCCACCTTTCCCTATATTCTGATATCAATTCCTGATAGGGAAGGCCATCTCTGACTTAGTCCAAATGTCTTCTTGGCCTCTTCCCATTTCATTACTTTTCCTTGTCTAATTATTTGCTCCCAATACATTGGTTCCTTTCACAGTTTTCTCTAGTAAATTCCAGCCCCCCCTTGACTGTTCTCTGTATATCTAATTGCAGTCATCCTTATCAGCAGAATCACCTTTCTCCACTCTTATGTTGGCTTAGTTCTAAGAATACTTTCTGTTACTTTGTGAATATACCACTCTGTACGGCTGTTATTATTCTCTTTAAGGAGCTGCATCCAAAACCTCACGCTCTTATTTCTTGAATTCTCCCCTTGCATCATCATGCCATTCCACTTTGAATTATATCTTTCTGCTTGTGTTATGTATACGAGCCTTAGCTGAGTACTCTAAAATATCCATTCAAGTCAGATAATCCTAAACCACCTTGATCTATTGGAAGAATCAACTTATCCCACTTGATCCTTGCCCTCTTCCCTTCCCAGAAAAAAAAATCTTGCAACATTTTATTAATTACTGTCCACAACTACTTCTCTAGTTGATGAAAATATGCATGGCCCCTATATATAAAACTAAAGGGAATAAAAACATATTTATTGCTATCCATACCCATAAAAAAATAAGTTATGTCTTACCATAATATTCCTTCTGTGTTGTTGATCATCTATTCTTGACTAATGCATTACAGTTCCGAACCTCAGAACCGATCCGGCCATTCTATAGCTCGCGTCAGCCAAAAAAATTCTCTCGAGCACTAAGTCTACCAACAATTCCCCTCTCTAAATTACCTCAGATCAAGTTTGCAATAGACAGAAAGACTGAATAATAAAAGTCAGAAACCTTGTCTAAAGGCACTCATAATAAAAAGAACCCTGGACAGAGAATCGCTCCACCAGAAACCTCAAGGAGGGGGGCAGGCGGCAGGGACACAAGAATAGATGAAGATCTACAACACAGATGGAACGTTATGGTAAGACATAACTTCTTTATCTGATGTTGTCAATCTTCATCTATTCTTGACTAATGGGACAGAGTCCTCGGCTACCTTGTATCCTAGGAGGCCTCATGGAAGGACATTCCGGAGCACTACAGAACCAAAAGATGCTCTCCCCTGGTGACCATATCCAATTTATAATGCTCGATAAAGGTGTGGGGCTTAGCCCAAATTGCAACCGTGCAAATTTCTGACATGGAAGCTTTGGAATAGAAGGCAGCAGAAGTCGCCACTGATCTAGGAGAATGAGACAAAATAAATCAAAACTAGACCACTGACAAAAAGTCGCCCGAGGTCCAATGACAAGACAGCAGATTAACCAGTCTACGCTGCTTTATTTTAATGCACACTTTTTGTTCGATTCATTGACCGAACTTCTTCAGACTATAAAAAGTACTAAATTAAAAACATTTCATTTAAAAAAAACCCTAAAAAGTCACATGCTTATTAGTTCCCTCTCACAGGGTACATGGTAAATACTTAATTGACTTAGTCACACATCCCCGCCCTATTAACTCCATTCACAAGCTCCAAGGTGAATGAATCATCAGGTGGGTCCACAACCACTTGCATACGTTGCTCATGCAATGAACTGACTGAACCATTCACATTATCTAAAATAAATGGGTAAAACACACAGTAGCGAACACTCGCATGCATTACTAGTAAAGCAAGCTAACTAAAACAAATGTCAGCAAGTAAAGTTGACCTCATTTGCAACTATTAACCCATACTTCTTCAATATACTAAAAGCTGTTGTATACCTTGAGACATACAAGAAGTTTAAGTTGCTATTGATTCATATACTATTTGCCTATTTGTTACACATGAATAGAACAAGCAGCTAATAAAGGCCAATAGCCTACTTTAAATACACAATTAATATATCAATCCTTTCTTAAGATTTCTCCTCTAATTTCTATTTGCTATATTGAACTAAATTAAAAGATAGCAGATATAAAATTTAAAGGAATATATGTATATATTTTTAAATCATAATGGGTACTCAATGGTTGTATATTACAAACACTCCTAAGGTATTACACTACATATTCCACTGAATGGTACTTCCCACTTACTGGATTACATGAGCAACATATGCGAGTGGTAGTGGACCCGCCTGATGATTCATTCACCTTGGAGCTTGTTAATGGGGCGGGGACGTATGACGAAGTCAATGAAGTATTCGCCATGTACCCTGTGATAGGGAATTAATAAGCATGTGACTTTTTAGGGTTTGTTTTAAATGAAATGTTTTTAATTTAGTATTTTTTTATTGTCTGAAGAAGTTTGCTCAGTGAATTGAATGAAAAGTGTGCATTAAAATAAAGCAGCTTAAACGGATTAATCTGCAGTCTCGTCATTGCACCTCGGACGGCTTTATTTATTGATCTAGGAGAATGAGCTTTGACTGGTTTTGAGTGTCTCATATTCAGTTTTGTGTAGATGAAAAAAATACAGTCTCTCAATCACCTGGAGAGAGAGTTACTTTGGACACTGATCTGCCCATAGTTGCACTAGCAAAAGAGATGAACAATTGATCAGATCGTCTAAACTGTTTAGTTCTGTCCAAGTATAACCACAACTGCCTGTGTACATCCAGAAGGAGAAGGCAATACTCTCCTTTGTTTGCATAATTTGGATAAAATACAGGCAAGTATATAGACTAACATTAATCTCTGAAATTACCTTAAGAAGAAAGGTTGGATTTGTCCTGAATAAAACTCTATACTTATGGAAAATTAAGTAAGCAGCTTTAGAACATAGGGCTTGTAATTTGGAGACTCGTCTCACCGAAGTGACAGCTACAAGAAGTAACGTCTTCTAGGAAAGGAACTTTAAGTCACAGGTAGCTGCTGTTTCAAAAGGTGGTGCCATAAGTGATTGCAGTACTAGAGTCAGATCCCAAGGTGGGAGGGGATCTTTAAAAGGAGGCTTTAAGCATATTGCACCCTTTAGGAACTCCTTGCAAAGTCTGTGGGAAATTAAAGGCTGGTCTCCAAATCCGATATGAAAATTTGAAACTGCTGCTAAGGTAACTTGGACTGTAAAAGCAGAGTCTCCTTTATTAGAGATGGCAGCTGGAAATTCGCGGAATTTCTCTACTGGCACTGAAAAGGGGTTAATTCCATTGTCAGAGGCCCAAATAGAAAATCTCATCCATTTGCTTAGGTAGAGAGTCCTGCTGAATTGTTTAGGAGATCACAACAAAATGTGCCACATGGAAGAAGGTACACCATCATGTCTGGCAACTAGTGGAAGTGGAGGAACCAAGCTGTTGGCTTGAGAGTCTGAAGATTGTGATACACTAGTCACTGGGGATGGGACAGGAGATCCAGAACTGGATCCAGAGTCCATGGATGCACAGCAGATGAGGCCAAAGGAGGGGAAATCATATTTGTCGAGGCCAATAAGAGCAATGAGGATCACTTTGCTTCTCAACTGAGATGCTTTCTTGAGAAATAATGGAACTAGGGGAAAGGCATATAAAAGACTTGGGGGGGGCAATCGTGGAGAACAGGGTCCCTGGGGGACATCCCCTGAGGGAGAATTGGGGCCATGTAGCTTCTGCACTTGTTGTTCAGGTGTAAAGTGAACAGGTCACAGCAAGGCTGGCCCCAATGAAGAAAAATCTCCTTCACTATCCTGGAGTTCAGAGAGCGCTCATGAGGCATGAGAATGCATCTGCTCAATTTGTCTGCAATTATGTTGGAAGTCCCTGGGATATGTGTTATCAGACAGCAGTTGGAAGATATGGCCCATTGCCACACTCAAAGGGCTTCTCGACAGAAGGGGTAGGACTTGGTTCCCCCCTGCTTGTTATGTACCAGACCACTGCCATGTTGTCCGACTGAATAGCTATCATGTCTAGAGGTAAGGCAGAGTGAAATGCTTGCAATGCCAGAAGCATTGCTCTTGGCTCCAAAACACCGATATGCAGTTTGGCCTTGGTGGGGGACCAAGTGCCTTGGACAGTCTTTCCCAGATAATGCTGCCCTGACCTCATCTGTGAAGCATCCGTGGTCACTATGGCCTTGGGCCAAGGGAAAACAAAGGGACAGCCTCAAAGAATCTTTTCCAAATGGATCCACCAGGTTAGATCGTTCTTGCATTGACTGGATATGAAAATTAAGTGGTGCATGTGGTGGGTCAGAATAAACCATTGGTTTGCTAGTAACCATTGGAGAAGCCTCATGTGAAATTTTGTTAATGGAACCAAAGTGATAGCAGCTACCATGCAGCCCAGTGACTGCAGAATCAGTTGAGCAGGTATCTTGTTTAAGCGTAGTAGAGGATGAACCTGCGCCTGTATTTTCTGCATCCTGTGAAGGGGGAGTGATGGTATGCAAGATGACGAGACAAGTTCCGAAAAAAATTCCATCTCCTGGATGGGGTCTAACTGGAATTTCACAGAGTTGACTATTATGTCCAATTGGTGGGAATAGGTACAGGATGAATTCCGTGGTCTTTTGTAGCAGATCAAAAAAACATGAAGAGACCAGCATACAATGGCACCAGATAATACTTTAATAAAAGTATTCTTTAAAGACAAACCGGTTTCGGCTGAATCAACATTGATGAAGGCTTTGTATTGATTCAGCCGAAACTGGTTTGTCTTCAAATAATACTTTTATTAAAGTATTATCTGGTGCAATTGTATGCTGGTCTCTTCATGTTTTTTGGAATTCTTTTCATTTTGAGACCTTGCTGCTGCCGTACTCGCAGAGTTTCTGTAGTCTGTGTTGTAGCAGATGCCTGGAGGGAGAGGAGACAGTCATCTAGACAAGGAAACACTATGAATCTGTGCAGTTTTAAGTGAGCTGTGACCGCTGCCATACATTTGATGAACACCCTTGGGGCTGTAGTGTGGCCAAAGGGCAGCTCTCTGAACTGAAAATGATTGGCTCCTATTTGGAAGCAGAGAAACTTTCTTGAGCATTTGTCCACCTTTACGTGGTAATACACATCTTGAAAGTCAATACAGCACATCCAATCATATTTCTCTAAGGGGAGAAAAGACTGAACCGTGACCATCCGGAATGTTGCTTGTTTGATGAATTTGTTTAGAATACGGAGATCCAAAATTGGTTTCCAGTCCCCTGTTTTCTTTGGCACTAAAAAAGAATTCTGAGTAAAAACCAGATCCTAATTGGTCTGGTGGGACTTCTTGGATGACTCTTTCTAGCAGCTTTTGAATTTCTATTGATGCTTGAACTCACTTACTGGTTGGAACATCTGGGAGTATTTGCAGGGGTTCTCGGATAAAAGGTGAATGGAATTAGATAACCTCTGGTATTATCCTTAGCACCCAGGCATTGGTGGTTAGGTGTCGCCAGGCATTTGGATGCAAGGAAAATCTTTCTCCGACTGCTTCCAGAGCTAAGCAATCAGGTCCCCTTTCAGGAGCACTCTGAAACCTAGATTCTGTAGACCACCCCTGCCTCTGGAACAGGGGTGTAGCCAGGATTTTCAAATTTGTACTCACAACTCCCAGACTGCTGCCCCCTCAACAAGACACACCCACATTAACACTGCTGGCCAAGCCACACCCCCTTTATAATGCTGTTTTCTGAACAGATCACTTGGAAGTATATGCCAGGGTAGTAATTACACGATGCATGAACATTTTTATTCCAAAGGTACATCGTCCGTAAGTCAAAAAATAAAATACATTTCCATTTACACTAGGACAGATCAGCTTACCCCCTCCCCCCCCAAGATTACTCTTCTTCCCCCTGCAGCCCCTAACCCCTGTAGTGGATCATTACACCTCCAGTGATGCTGCTGACTAAAGGACTGCCAGGGTCTAGGCATCACATGTGGTGTGTTGTGGTCTGTAGGTACAACATACAGTGCTCTCCCTAGGTAACACCCAAGCTATGAGCCACAACTACCTCCCTTTCACCAGCATGGGTCACCTGGCAATGCATGATCACTCCTATGGCCTACAGTTACACTAAGCCTTTTTGGAATGGTAAACCTTACATTCTCAACAGCAAATACATTTTAGCTGGGCTAAGTCATACTGCCACTGACAATTAATGAAGATGTGTACCCATGAGAGTCAATCAAGCAAAAAGTAAAGCAGTTGAAATTTACATCCTTACTACCCTGCTTACGTTCTGTGAATCTCAAGCCTTTGCTAAAAGGAAATTGGTTAAAGCAAGAAAATTACCCTAGGTGCCAGAACTGGTGGGACTGTTTACTGTCACATGCTCTAGGCGCTTGTTTGGAGTATGTTTTAGTCTTATGATCCAGTGATAGTCTGAACAAAATTATTGGAAAGAAAAGAAAATAAATTCAAGGAAAAAATAAGTTTTGCCTAAAGTTTAATGGTCAAAGCTGACACGACACCACCCAATATGCTGAGAAGGCAACAGTTTGAAAAGACAAAAAGCTTATCTGCAAATGCAGGCTGCCTCTCAACCCTCCCACAAAATGAAAGCAGTCACTTTATGTACAGCCCTATGCTCTTACATGCTGAAAGAACAAATGAAGACACTCAGGATTGATTGTGGAAAATGTCAAAGAAAATGACAACATGGTTCTCAACCCCCTTGTAAGCTAGTGTAAGTGATCTCGTGTGCACATATCCGAGTAGTGCTGGTTTCTGACTATGCTGGGTAAAGGGCATTAGTTGGGAATGGGGTCCCTCTACTAAGCCTGTTTCAAACTTCCACTGTACAGAATAATTTACTGCCAAGCTCTATGCATATTTAAATAGTTCCATTGACATATCTTCCACTCTCAGAAATAAACACAACATCAAATTCAAAAATAAAGCCCTATGGGCAGTATAATAAAAGAAAAAATACTAACTGCATGAAAAAATAAATGTAACTCTCAGAAAACTAAAAACACTCTAGCTAAACTAAAACAATGAACTCAGGACTGTGATTAAATCAACCAAAGCCTGATATGAGGTAAAAATATAAACCCAGGTGAAAGATAACCACAAAGTATTTTTTAACTGTGCTAGAAATCTCAAACAATGACTGGCACTACAGTGAGCTGATATATTATATCACATACTTGGACAAGACGATATATCCAATTCACTGGCCAACTAATTCAGATTGAACTTCATCCCACCAATCTTCCAGTATTCTCACATAAAATACCTGCATCTAAACCCCCCTCAAATCTCTCAATTTCTGAAGTTAGTACCCAAGGCCAAGAACATAATGTCTATTGCGACTGGCTAACATAGTAGACTGCCTACTGGTTAGTCTGAAACCTGATATGTTGAACCCCCTATAAAGGCTATTCTGTACTAATCTCAAAACAGGTTTTGTGCTGGATGAATGAAAGAATGCAACAGACTTTCATGAAGGTGGGACTTCAATGGGCCCAACATACTCACTATTGTAAGGAAATCCCTTTTCATTGTACAGCTTATATCTAAAGGTATATCATCCAGACCCAGGCATACAATTGTTCCCCTCTACTTGGCATTCATTAGGCCAATCACGGAGTGAGTATAATGCACCTTTTAGTATGTACCTGTCTAAACACTTCTCAGAAATGGATGCAATGTAACCCTCAAAAATTTAGGAATTATTCCAAAGCAAACCTTGTATTAATGACTTATACCATGCTAATATTTCCATCCCCCAAAACAACGTGAACTCTGCTACCACTATGCAAATTGTTTACAGAAACCCTATACCATCATGCAAACAGCTGCACTGAGGTAGCTGTACCCACAAGGAATAAGCAGAGAACCAACACAGATAACAAGCCACCCTGGTAGAATCCCAGTATCAACAACTTGTATAACAAAAGGAGGAAAACCATGGCCAATACTAGGAACTACAATACGCAGAAGGGTATGAAACTCCTCAAACTAAATAAGCAACTCAGAAATCTTATCAAGCCCACCGAAGCCAGATTTGCAGCAGAAATATCCTCAAAGACAAAAGATAATGACAAGGCCTTCATCAGCTTTGTTCACAACCTCAAAGGTAACATGACAGTGTGCTGAACAAATTGTAAATGGAACCACTTAAAAGGAATCAGAGGATATAGCAAACCTGCTAACTGATAAATCTAATTCCAGTTTCACCCCTTCTTCCCCTCATTACCTTTCAGAAGACACCCTCGACCATAAATCCTCTGGCTATCACTACCAAACAAGTCTTCAATGCTCTCTCCAAGTCAAAGAATGCTATCTCAATAGGCCCTGATAATATCCTGGGATACCTCTTCGATAGCATGAAACATGAGGTATCAAGCACTCTAAAATCACTGTTCAACATTAGCCTACTAATTGGCTTCATACTTAGTGAATGGAGGACTGCAGTAGTTAATCCTTAGCACAAGGTCTGGCCTTCTACTGACTTGGATAACCACAGACCATAAGTCTGACTGGTCTTGTACGTAAACGCATGGAAAGAATTATCATAGATATTTTAAATACACAGGGAACCCATTTTCTTATTTACTTCTACAATTATTACAGATATTGAAATAAAATAGCACAAGCACTGACAGTCATTTGCTAAATACATTCTATCAATTAAAACAGACTCAGCATGAGCAGTAAACTTCTCTGCCCTTGAAACTCACATTCATTGACATGGCATGAAAACCCACATTAAAAGAAAATGCATCTGACAGTGGAGGATTAAGTTTACCTTTGAGCTGTTTTCAAACCATAGGCTCCTTGCACACATTTATAGGGCCATGCACACATGTATGTGTTCTTTGATTCACCCTCATGATAAATTACATTCCTTATATAATACATCACAAGTTTTTAGAATGGTGTTTTAAATTTGTAGTTATGAACATTCTTCTAGAAAGCAATGAAACAAAATGTATGAAATAATGATAAAGCTACCCATTTCACAAAATTTTGACCATAAAATGCCACTCAAACTTCTATCATTATAATCCACCAATATTACTCAAAAAGCACAATCTTCTCAGAAGTAAAAGTCATCCAGACAATTCTACCTTAACGAGATCTGTAACTAAGAAAAGAGGTTGCTACTAGCAAACAACTTTACATTTCAATGTTTTCATCTACAAATTCAGTGCCTGCTGCCTTTGAAGAATAAATTGTCTGTTACATTAAAAATGGTAAGCTGGTAATATTGCAATAGGGAATGACTGACAATCCAACAACAAGTTACTAGGCATCTTATACAAAGGAGGACACACTCAGGAGTGTAGCTGGGATTCCACCTGTGTCCCTGCTGGACTTGTCTAAACATGGGCTAAACTCTTGGCTAGGCTTATAAGGCCCTCAGGGCCAATAGCCTAGTAACTTCCTATGATCCTATGAAGAGTGGTGTAAGACAGGGATGTCCAGTGAGTTGTATACTTTTTGCATTAGCTGTATATTGTTTGCATTACAAATTATGCATTTTGCATCTGAGTTGGAGATTGCTGGAATAAAGGCTCTGTGAGTTGTTTTTCTATTGGTAGCTTGTGTTAGAACTGTTTAAATTTGTTTCTATTTAAGCACTGTATTTGCATGGATTTGCTCTCAGTTTGCCGGAGCTGCTCATAGTTTGGCATTCTTAGCCAGAGATCTGAAGTACATTTAAGAGAATCCATGACATCCACTGAAATCTTCAACAAATAAGTAGAATTTAAGCCTGTTTTGGGTCTATATTAAATCAGCGAATGCTTAAAAAAGCAAACGCTGATTTATCGACCCCATGTAAGCGAAAGCTTACTTTACCAGGGAAAAAAAATTGCTGTTCCAAAAAAAGAAAAAAAACAACTTTAAAACATTACATAAAGGGGGGTGGTGATGTAAGCCCCCTACTTAAATATACCAACTCTGAGATCGCATTACAGTGACGAAAATGGCAAAATAACGAAGGCGGCCAAGGTATTTATTTTCCAGGGAAAGAATTTGCTGATATGCCGTTTTGGTATTTTGCCATTTCGTGCTTTCAAGTTCGATCAAGATGCATTCGAAAGAATGCGTCTTCGATCATATAATAGGGAACCTATTTTTTGCACTTGTGTGCTGTATTTCACTGAACTATTGCTTTTTTTATACTGTTTTTGCTGCTGTGACTCATTCATTCTGCACTTGTATATTTTGCTGCATCTGCCTTAAATAGCACAGGCTAGAATCAGCCTTGCTGAATCTAGACTGTTTGGTATCACTTAATCACTAAAACCAGCCATCTCACATTAAGAGGCCCCATTGTACCCTTGTGGCAGAAGTATGTAGCTCAGAACCCATATGAGTTGGAGATTGCTGAAATAAAGGCTTTGTGAGGGGCTTTTCTATTGGTAGATTGTATTAGAACTGTTTAAATTCATTTGTATTTAAGCACCGTGTTTGCTCATAGCTGCACACAGTGCATTGGGGGTTAGTGGAGCCTTGTATAGATGCAAACACCTAGAATCACAATTTTTCCCTAAACAACACTCAGTGAAAGCCTCTCAGGCTTCCTTGCTGCTCTTCGGGCAACTCAGTTGCGCACCGCTGCACTGCAGACAGCTCAGCTAAGCACTGTCAAGCATCGTCCTACTTTCTTCACTAATCCTATATAGTGTTAAGTCCTCTTGCTAATCCCAGAGCAATAGCTAATCTTTTACCCTCCCACAAACCAGGAATTACCTGCTGCTATAGACAATCAGTTCCTAACGTTTCTCCAGCCAGCCTGATTGACATGGGTATCCTGAGGTAATGTAGCAACTGCCGCGTGTGTACTGACAACCACCTGTTCCTAAAGCAAACAAATACAGTATGCAAGAGATGTCACTATACCATGAAACTTGAATCAGTCCTCTCACATAACAATAAACAACGTATCAAAAAGGCTGTCAGTTCACATACCTTTCCTCTTACACAAGATAAAGTCAAGACACATAAACCCTGCATAAGCGGTGGTACTCAGTAAAAGCTTACCAAAAGACCAGAGACCTTCCAAACGCAGACAAGCCTCACATACTGGTACACACCAGTACACATACTAACACATATAACAGTATCTCAACAATCAAGGCCCTAAGGCAAAACACTTCAAAACCAAATTTCCTAGTCATAGGTGACTCAATTGTGATACACACAGATGTCCCTCTCACTGGGCTGGACAAGGAGAAGGTCATAGTCCTGCCTGTTGGGTGCCAAGATCTGCTAAATCATACATGCACTCAAGTCACTCAGCAGCAATTACTGCTATGACTGTCATAGTACATATTGGAGTGAATGATTTGAGACGTACCTCTCTGGACTATATGAAGACAGACATGATAGAGCTCGCAGATTATGTGTGCTAGGCAGATATGGCCCTAGTACTAAGCAGCAGTACAGACAAAAAATGATTGATTTTTTATAATTGGCTTAGCTTCTAGTGTCACTCCAGTTGGATCCAGTATCTATCAGCCTGGGATGACATAGTCGACAGGCCTCGATGCTTCACTAGAAATGGCAATCACCTGTCTCCTCAAAGCTTTAGGATATTGGTGAAGATGCTTGCCTCCCCCATAGAGCCTTTTTTAGGCTATGTCAAAAGAACAAAACTCTAGAGACAAACTCAAGGTCATGCTTTTTAATGTTAGAAACAGTAAGCTGCACTCCCTGAAAGCATTCCTCACCTTGGAAGATGCAGAAATCTGTACAGTGACTGAGACTTGGTTCAAAGTCATAGAGAGTACCATGCAGGAATAAATGCCTTCCACCCATTCCGACTCAAAAACAAGCATGAAAGAACTAAAGATGAAGGTGCATCCAGTTTCATTAAATCCAAATACACCTCGTGACTGGTGAAACAGTATGACTCTCTTGAGCTACACCAGGTCCAAATAACTACAGGCAAAACACCATACCACATCATAGCTAGCTGCAAGTCCCCACCATGAACCAGGATAAACACACTACCTACCTGGACTTGCTTAAATCACTCAGTATACAGCCAAACAACTTGGTCACCGAAGACTTCAACTACCCATCCATTGAGTGAGTGGCTTACATGAACATAAACATGACTGCACTGAGGTTCTTGCACTTTTTTAACTCAAATGCACTGGACCAGTTAGTCTGCACCCCTACAAGGGGCTCAAATGTCCTAGACCTATTACTTACCACCATGGGGGGGCTACTGCACTACCCCCCCCAGTGTGCTGCCCTCCCTAGTTAAGTCAGACCATAATTCTATCTCATTTGAAGTAAAGATCAGACCTAACACTCCCAAAGGATCAAAAAAAACTTTTTTTTTTCCAAAACAAACTATCACCTCCTAAGCGATGGTGTAAATGGTTTCAAAGCCCCTGCTAACACAGGCAACAACAATTCCTATGTGGAGAAGTACACAATTGCCCTATATAGCCACTTAAGCAAATGTATTGACTCAGCAGTACTTGACAGGACTAAAACCGGGTGCTCTCACAAAAACAAGCCACCCTGGTGGACTGAAAGTATAAATAAGTTATGTAACAAAAGAAAGAAACTGATTTCTAAGAACAAGAAGGAACATACTCAGCAAAGGAATACTACCCTACACAGCCTAAAAAAGTAAATCAGAAACCTTGTAATGTCCTCTAAAGCAAGTTACAAGATTAGACTGGCATCCCTAACTAAAGATAATCATAAGGCATTCTTTAGTTACGTCTGAAACCTTAAAGGGAATACCCATCTGTGTGTCGAACTTATAGTGGATGGCAGCACTCACACTGAACCTGAAAAAATTGCCAACCTGCTGGCTGACAGATTTGGTGACAGTTTCACCCCTTTGCCCCCACCAGCTATACCCCATAGCATTTCTGACACCTGTTTTCTACCATGTATCTCCAAAGGACAGGTCATTCAAGAGGTCTCTAAGGACAAAGATATGGCCTATATGAGACCAGATAACATCTGAGGCTGCATACTAAACAGTCTAAAACAAGGCCTAGCAGAACCACTTAGCTGTCTCTTTAACCACAGCCTGAAAACTGGTTTTGTGCTGCAGCAACAGTAATCCCTTTGCACAAAGGGGGTCCATCAACTGACTGCAGGAACTATAGACCCATTAGCCCAACCAGACATTTCTGCAAGGCCATGGAAAGAATTGCCATGGATCTTATCAACCAGGGCATAGGCAACCTTCAGACTATTGACCCAACCCAGTTTGGTTTTGTCAGGGGTAGATCTTGCTTATTAAACCTGGTGAACTTTTTTGAGAAAGTCACCAAAGCCCTGGATGAGGGTAAAGCAGTACGCACTGCCTTTCTTGATTTGGCCAAGGTGTTTGACACAATTCCTCACTCAGGAATCATCGAGAAACTCTCCCAGCTGGGTATCAATCCATTTGTCACTAGATAGGTAGCAAACTGGCTCTTATACAGAATGCACACTCAGTTTTGGGGAATCAACCTCCAACAGTAGACCAGTTACCAGTGGTGCATTACAGAGATCATTACTGGGCCCTCTACTGCTTGGAATTTATTTTTCTGAAGTCCAGTCAAATGTTGATGGCCTGTGGTTTACTAAGTTTGCAAACACCTGTAAATTGGACACAATGATAGAGTCCCCCAGTGACATCAACAAATTACAAAAGGGACTGACACAGAGAAACAATTAGTGCCAAGGCCATGGACTGAAACTAAATGCAAAAAAATGCCTCATTATCCCCTTTGGCAGAGAAGTAGCCCCTGTTAGTTATGATATAGACAGCACCTCTCTAAGCTCAAACACAGTGGTGCGTGACTTGGGAATGCAGGTTGATAGCAATCTAACTTTCATCACCTGCATCCACAGTAGTAAGGAAAGCCTTCTACACAGCTCATCTCATAAATAAGGACATCGCATCCAAGACCAGGGAGGTCATTACTCCGCTGTACTCAGCCTTTATCAGACCACTGATTGAGTGTAATGCTCCCTTCTGTATGTACCTCACCATACACCTGCAGCAGCTGGAGGGACCACAGAGGTTTCTAACCAAGAGAATTCAGGGCCTCCAAGACATGACCTATATGGAAAGACTGAAAGCCCTGTCACTGTACTCTATCATACAGGCTGCTGAGAGGTGACCTGTGCCTGGCCTACAGAGCAGTTTCTAACCCTGCCCTAGTGGAAATGCTGCACATCTGGAAATCAAATGGAACAAGAGTCACTCACTCCAGAGATCTCAACCTAGCCTATGACATTAATAGACTTTGGGCAAGAGACAGATATGTCTCCCAGAGATTGCCACTCCTCTGGAATAAGCTCCCTCTTCATGTGAAGCAGTGCACCTCAATGACCCTGTTTATGGGCAACCTTGACAATTGGATGAAAAACCACAAATTCCCCTGGGGTGGGACTTATGGCCTTCCTGGGCAGGGGTACGCACTGCTGATTATCGTGTCACTCTGCAAACAACGATCATCTAATTATGGTCAACTAGGGTACTTGGGGTTTTCATATGGTTAGGCTTGTAAAGCCAAAGCAAGTCTTCCACTCATACGGCAAGTGTAGCGGCCCACAAAACAGCAAGACAAACTCCAAAAAACTGCACTCAAATGGTGGTTCAAACTGAAGAAATACTTTATTTCATCAGCCCAGTTCAGTTCTTTTTTGAACTGGGCTGATGAAATAAAACATTTCTTCATTTTGAACCAGCACTTGAGTGCTGGCCAGTTTGTGTCCAGGCTTGTAAAAGTCCTATGGCCATTAGCCTAGTAACCCCCTGTGAACTTATGAACCTATATATGAACTGATCAGAGGTTTAAACAGATGGTATTACAGGCGCTTACATAAATCAGATAGAGGATGATGTGGTGCATTGCTTTTTATACATGAAATCAGCTAGGCAGAATACTTTGGAGCACATTTAACATATAGTCTTTACAATAAATGTCTGTTTTGCTTAAAACAGAGGCTGAAAATTAATGTTTATGCAAAACAGGATACTGTATTATGCTGTTTTCTGATTGTTTAAAACAGAGGTTAAAAGTAATGCCTGTGTAGACAAAGATAGTTTACTGTGCTTTTAAAACAATGGGAAATTTGAATATATGCCACCATGAAACTTGGGAAATCATTAACAAGTTAATTGGATGAACGTTCTCATTGGTTGTAACAAATAAAATATCAGTGTTAGTAGTTATTAAAATGTAGAATATAGTGTTTATATTAATGACTGGTAAAGTTTTGAGTACAATATGAATGCTTACAGCATTGCATATACAATGAATACTGCATTTTAGTTAAGACATTCAGTATGCCTTTTCATACTGTTTCTACACTCATTTTAGTTGCTTTTAGTGTGTACCTCCTATTGAAAAATAGCATAAACCATATCCATGCCTTCTTCATCTATAGTAATGTCTACCTCAGCTAAGGTACAGATATTCGCACTTTCGCAGCAAGCATAACACAAGATCAGCAGCTTTGTGTAAATACTATAATCACCCGAAGCAATGCATGATTGATGACCACAACAGTCTTGCTATTCTTTGCAAATGTTTCACTGTTAAAATAATGAACATTTTCTGTACCTCTAGGACCAACCCTCTTACCTGTCCTTTTTTCTCCTGCTTATAGTTGTGAGGTTAAAAAGAGTTGTCATACTATGGTCATTTGCTGCAGCCATCATCAAACATTAGAATTTCCCAGGACTTCTATGAGTGAAGTATAATGCACTTGTAACCTTTAAATGCAAGCTCAAGATATACAACCTAGGAAAATCAGTATTTCTTAACCTGAGGTACACTTTGCCGGTGCACAAGTATTTTAATTTTCAATCCCCCAGCTTTACTAATATGCATCGTAACCCCTCCATCTCCTTTAACTTCTACCACATATTTTCATTGTTAAATATAACATACTACATACTGTGACATATTATTCAGATTACTGACCTTGTATGCAGCACCTACGGTCATCCACTAAAAGGCACCAGGCAAAATAACTGTGCTCATGATAACATGTTTCTGCCCAGCATGTATGTGTAGTCACGTTTACTAATCATGTTGTTTCTATGTCTAGATCTACTTCATCAGCATACTTCCTGTATGTTTTCCATGGTTACTTCTTCGCATTTTTGCTATACGTATACCAAATTTTATATTCATGAACTCATTCATTTAGTTTTTACAAGTCATGCGTGATCTATATTGCTACTTTGTCATGCAGACTTGGTCATGTAAAAGTGACTTTTGTTGTCTTAGTTTACATATTATAAACCACTGAGATTTTAAAAACAAACCTGAATGAAAAGAAAGTGCTATCCTATTTGTGTAAATTACTTCTTAAGCACAAAAGAAGTCAATTCATCAGAAAAAAAGGTTGTCGTCCAAGGGATTTGTAAGCAACTCTCTCTCAGACACACACACACGTGTGTGCGCACACATGCATATATACACACACACACACAAAGGAACGGAACCTGTAGAATAAATAACATAAGTCTATGCACAGGCGCACACACACACACACACACACACACACACACACACATAAACCATTCATTTTACGTACTTACCTTCTGTCTCAATGAAGCGACTATTTTAAATTGCTCGCGCGAGTGAAAAAATATGCTTACATCCATGTTAGCGTGCATACGACGCACACATGACCCTCCTTAAAGCAGAAGACACAACTTTAGCTTTTTCTCTTAGATCCTAGTGCCTGCCTTATGCTACCCCCTCCACGCAAATACTGTAATGAAATGCGTACAGTCAGTACGCCTCCCGACGTCCCTGCTCTGGAACAGTGTTTTCCACTATAACTCCTCCCTCTGCCTCGAGGGGAATCTGAGCCATGTGTGTCCTGGAAAGGCTTCTGGGATTTCATTAACCAAATTTAACCACTCCTTTGATTCCTGGAATAGGATTATTGAGGAGTGGAAAAATGTACACCCACAGCAGACAAAGTGTTTCCATCCTTTTCACACCTGGACAGAGTTTCCTTTACTTTGGGGCCAAATAAAGAGGACCCATTAAAGGGGGCACTGACAAAGATGACTTGAATATTTCTGCAAACTTGCACAGGTGCATTCAAGTGAGTCTCCCAATTGCAATGCCTGAAGCTGCTGACCTGATCGCCCCTTCAGCTGCATGTGCAATGAGTCTCATGGATGAGTTTGAGATAGACTCCAGGGTAGCTAGTTGGAAGGCCACTTTTTCCAGGACCCTGTCAGACACAGCTCCCACCAGGGTATCTGACAGATCTTTAATCAGATCCCTTTGGAGCCTAGTAAAGTGTGCCAAGAAGTTAAAGGACCTGATGGAGCAGGTCGATGACGCACAGACCCGCTTCCCAAATCTGTCCATTGTCCTGGACTCTTCGTGGCATGGACAGTAGAACTTTCCTCAACAAGTTCTTTTTTTGTGGCAGCCACTACAACCATGGCATCTACTACCAAGCCTTTAGCCCAATGTGGGTGGTGCACTGGGGCAGTAAGTATCTTGTCAGGTCTCTGGGGGATTGGTTCCACAGAATCAGGAGCCTTCCATGCCCGCTGATCAATTAGTTTAATTAAATCATCAGCAGGGGGGGGGGGTCACCCAGGAGGAGGTAGATGGACATGCACTGTCTGCAAGTACACAGAATTCTCCAAGGGTGGGTCTTTGGACTTCCAATCACCCCTCTCCAGAATGTCTCCAAAACTCTCCCCTTTGTCAAAATATGTGTCCTCTGTGATGGATTCTTCTGGAGAATCGAGGTGTTTCCTCTTACACGATATCTCTTCCGAGGTGGCTCTTCAGTGGGAACATCTGAGGAGGACTTAGAAGAGTAACCACCTTTAGAAGGCAACTCTTGTGACTGTGATGCATGCTGACCAAGGGTACAGGTTGGTGGGTGAACTGAAGAACCTGAGGTCACAGGGGAAGACATCAAGACCCCAGGAGTCATGTGAGAAGAGGCAGTGGCTAAAGCCCTTTCTATAGGCTGAAAGGCAGGACACCTGAGAAGGGATGGGCGCCTGGACAGAGACTGAAACTCAGAACCGGGGTCACACCCCACCCCAATAGCCCCACCTGACAGACCAGAATCGAGGAAGGTCCACTGCTGTTGTGGCTATAAAGGATAAGGACATGGCTTAGTACAAATGCTCAGAGCAGACACGAACCCTCCCATGTTCGACGGCAAGGACACGGGCCTGTGAACCCAATGGCACCGAGCTCAGAGCCAGACTCAGTGCTGAAGTCATAGGAACCTGGGAGGGTGGAGCCGATGGTTCTGAAACCTGTGTAAAGGTTAAAGCTTTTGTTTTCTCTTCATTCATTTTAAATCTCGAAAAGATTTGAATCTGTCCCAGAATGTTTCACAATGCTAAGATGCCCTTTTCTGGTTTCATCAAATACAAAATAATATTGCCTGCAAATAAAGCCAACTTTTCTTGATTACCATACCAGTTATATCCTTGAATGTCTGAGTCCCTTATTTTATTTGCCAATGGCTCTAATTATAACACAAATAAATGGGAAAAAGGACATCCCCTGCTTGGTTTCTCGGGTCAAACAAGTTATTAGACAGGAATCCTCCATTTAACTTTTTCCTCCAATTCCTGATATATCCTCATAATTAACCTTAATATTGAATCAGGAAATGCAAATGCTTCCACTAAAAATCACATCTTACTCTGTTAAATGCTTTCTCTGCATCAAGACCCACCAACAGCAGTATTGTCTTGCATTTTGCTTCCCTCTGGATCATCATTATTCTATCAATGTTGTCAAATGTTTGTCTCCTCTCCACAAAACCACACTGATCCATACCTATCAATTTTGGCAACATCTTTGCCTTTCTCTTAGCTATAAAAGACAAAACACATTATAATCCTGATTTAAAATTGAAATGGGCCTATATGAAGCTGTGTCTGATAGGTCTTTACAGTTTTAAATTGTTACAGCCAGCACCATCCTGGATGTTGGTGCTTATCTTCCTTTTTGAAAATACTGTTAAACAAAGCTTTCCTGATCCTTATTATTTTCCCTCCTAGCTTCCATATTTCCATAGGAATGCCATCTATTCCTGGAGACTTTTTTGCAGATTGAAAATACATTACCATTTTTATCTCATCTCCTCCAGACTTAACTGTTAATTGTTGAGCTTCGTCTACTCTAACCTTAGCACAAATTAAGTCTTCAATAAATATTTCAATTTGTGCTATCTCTTGATTTCCACATTCTTCTGCATTATATAATTTTTCATAAAACGTCTGAAATATCTCTAGTACCTCTACAGGATCTCTGGTTATTTTTCTTATTACAGGCTCCATAAGTTTAACAATCCTTTCAAATTTCTGTTGCCTAAGTCGTGCTAAAAGTTTATGTGCTCTCTCTGCAGTTATTGTTAAAAAAAACAGTTGCTTAACAGCGATATTTCTAAACTCATACATATTATTCAGATACTTCCTTAATTTCTCACTGACACTGCCATTCTGCTTCTTGTTCTGTGAGATCCCAGTTATTCTGAAATACTTTAACCTGTCAGCCCTTCTGAATAATTTGTTACTTCTAAACCATATCTCTATTTTATTTCGACTCTATTTTTAAACACCACTTTAATTTTATCCCACTCACTAGCTATGACTTAGGAATAAATTTCTGTCTTCCCTGATAACTCTTGAATAACCTCCACTACCCATTCCTTAAACTCCTCTCTTTTTAACAGGTAGCTGGGGATGCACCAGTGTCATTTCTACTTCGTTACCCTGCATTTTTATCCTAGGTGTTATTGGCACATGATCTGAAATAGCTATTAGATTTGTCAAAGTTTTCAATTAAATGCACATGTTACTGTGAAATAATTTGTCTGTTCTAGCCCAATTAGTGCACCTTGGGTAATATATGTAAATTCTCTCCAAGGTCCTACTACTGAATGCAGGTCTTCCATAACAAATAGTTTCATAAATTTATTCAGAAATCTTCCCTCTTTTGTCATATTCCCCTTCAAGTTCACCCCGATACATCCTCACTGTTGCAAATCAGGTTCCAATACCTGCCTACAAGTAATAGTCCCTGCTGAAGTCTGATTATTTCTCCCCCAAATTTCTTAATCTCCATAATAGCAGTTTTAGGAACCATTAATATCTTTTTCCCTCTTCTCTCACTATCGAAGCCCTCCTTGCAATTAATACTGCCCTTTTAATTTATCCCAGATATTCTGCTGAATCTCCATCCTGAAATCCTTTATCAAATTCACACTCTCATTTTTTTTTCAAATGCATCTCCTGCAGCATTGCTATTTGCACTCTGCATTTCTTAATATAATTCAATACTCTTACCTTATTATGACAAGATTTTTAAATGCTTATTTCCAGCTTTTGTGTTACATGCACCCACTAATGTTTTGTAGGTTGATTCTTCATATAGCTTCTTGGCATCTCCATTTGAACATATGTCACATTTTACAAGATTTTTTGTTTTAACGAAAACCCTCAAACAAACATACACCAAGAACACCACCATAACCTACTAACTTAAAACGTACAAAACTATGTGCATTTTCAAATAATGTTTAACCCTGCAGATAGAATTGCCCCAAATTGACAGCTCTATCTACCCACAAGCATTAACTAACCTATACGTTTATCCCTTATTTTCTTTGCCCAGTTGATATAAAGGTAAAGGTCTTTGCCTTCCACGCACAAAGCACGAGGTTCAATCCTGACCACTGAAAATGCCTGCTTGCAGTTTGCATGTTCTCCCTGTGTCTCTTTGGGTTCCTTCTACATCCAAACAACATGCTGAGTGTTTCCATCTCAAATTTACCAATGAATGGAACTGTGGGCAGCAGCACAAACACTACCTGTTGCCCTACAGGGGGAAGAGTTGTATAGACCAACTGCTTTAGGCATCTACTGTGGTGCACAGTATCCTTAACATAGGAGAACATGGATCACAGACTGCACCCTGTGGCAAGGCTAGCCACTCGGTGTAAAATATATTTCTAGGTGATTCAGTCATGTTGACTAATGTCATCAAAATGGGCATGGGTAGTTACCAGTGATAAGATGGTTGAAGCCCAGCCTACTCCAACCTATGCCAGGAACCCATGCTAATAGTGGGAGGGATGTATGTGCCTCTACTGGCTTGTGTGTGCCTGCCATAAACCCTAGCAGCCCTGGGTAAATAAGCTACTGGATAACTGGTGTTACCTGGGATAGCTCTGTTGAGCAAAAGCTGGACATAAAACCAATCAACTTGCCAAACATGAACTAATAATTGCTACACCCAATGTAGGTTCACTTACAGAATGGAACATGGAAGTGGATGACATGATGTTACAGAGGAGACAAGACATCCTATGTATCCAACAGACAAGATGGAAGGGCAGTGCAGCAAACTTGGCTTGGGATCTACAGTCTAATACTCAGGAGGAGGAGGCAGACAGGCTAGAAATGGTGTTGGAATTATGGTAAGAGACAGGCTTCAGAAGGCCGTGAGGAATGTCATCAGAATTAGTGACAGAGTCATGACTATCAGACTCCAGTATAATGACAGGGCAGTATTCATAATCTCAGTTTATGCCCCACAGCCGGGTTGTGATAGCGAATAAAAGAGTGCATTCAAACAGCAGTTGCGGACTTACTAGATAAAGCAGGATGAGAATTGGTGTTGATAATAGGAGACTTGAGTGCACTTATCAGGACAGACAGAAAAAGATACGAGGACTGCCTGGGTTGACATGGGTGGGGCAATAGGAATAGAGGAGGAGAGGCCACTCTAGACTTCTGTCTGGCAATGGCTTGATAGTAACCAACACATGGTTCAGAAAGACAGACAGTCACAAGATCACATACAACAGTGGCCAACATGCAATTCAGGTAGACTTAAACCTAGTAAGTAAAGGGCACTGGGGTAGAATCCGTGATTGCAAAGACAATCCCAGTGAAACAGTCAACCCACAGCATAAACAACTGGTTGCCACAATCAGGTCCAAGCAGTGGTCAGAGAAGACTTTAAGGTCAACACCAGACTGAAGACCTGGAAGTTGACTGGAGAGAAAGAAAAAACAGTTCAAGAAGTTACCCAGGGCTCTAGAACTCCAAGAAGAGGAGGAAATGGGTGGAGTTGAAGAAGAATGGCAGCACCTCAAAACAACATGTGTGAGGACTACAGAGCAGATATTTGGCCAAGCTAGGTATAAAAATTACGTACATGAGGAAGGCTGGTGCTGGAATGCAGAACTCCAGTAGTCAAAAGAAAGGGAGTGCAGGAAAAAGTGGGAGAAAGAAAAGACAGATCAGGCTAGGAAAGAATACTGGTTGGCCTAAAAAGACATTAAGAAAAGAGATACAATAGCAAATAATAGGGCATCAGAGGCACTCTACCAGCTTCAGGAAAGTGACTCAGTAGGTGGCACAAAGAAACTACATCAGGTTGAATGGCAAACAGTCTGACACCCTTCATAAGAGATGTCAGCAACAACCTGCGGGAGAAATTGCTCTGGAGGGTATTCATAACAGTGTGGAGAGAAAGACATACCCCAGATGACTGGAAAATAAGCATACTCATGCCATTGTACTAGAACAAAGGGGACACTCACAACTGTGGGCACTACAGAGGTATCAAACTCCTGTCCCACTGCATTAAAGTTCTAGCGAGGGTGACTGATAAATGGATACACAGAGTAGTATAATGTAAAATGGGAGATGAGCAGTTCAGATTCAGATCAGGATGAAGCAGAACTGACCCAATGTTTGCAGTGAGACAGACAAGTTGAGAAGAAGCTAGAGATGAAGAAATATTCCAACTAGGCTTCCTAGACTTGGAGAAAGCATATGACAAGGTCCCAGGAATGCTGATTTGAGTAGTACTGTGGTGGTTCGAAGTCCCAGAAACATTGGTAGAATTAGTGCAGGCTATGTACTAGGACCAAATGATTCAAGTATGAACAGTGTTCAGTCTCAAAGGGGTTCCCTGGTGGGAATGGGTGTACATCAGGGTTCAGCTCTGAGCCCATTGCTGTTCATACTGGTGATCAACTAAATTAGAAAACCGGTTGGAGGGAACAGATCAACAAAGTTGCAGCATGCAGACTATATGGCATTAAAGGTAGTCTCTGAGCAAGAACTTCAGCAAAGGATAGGGGAATGGAATGCAAAATTGAAGGAACATGAGATGAAACCAAGCAGAGATAAGACAGTGATTATGGCAGCAAATTGGGAAAATCAGAAGCTGAGAATTGAGATAGAAGGGAAGGTAATGGAACAGGTAAATTCCTTCAAGTATCTGGGAAGGGTGGTTGAGAAGTGAAGTCTGAATGAAGAAGTCAAAGCTACAGTCAGAAGGGCTGCAGCCAACTGGCATAGAGTGTCAGGTGTAGTGTATGACAGAAGAACGCCAAAGAAACTGAAAAGCAAGGTGTACAAAACAGTGGTGCAACCAGTACTACTGTATGGTACAGAAACCTGGGCAGTAAAGGCAGAGCAGATGAAGAAGCTAGAAGTGATAGAAATAAAGTGCCTGAGATGGGTGGTAGGATGCACACTCTGGGACAGATGAAGAGGACATAACATCAGAAGCCAAAGCAGCTGTAATTACAGAAAAGATCAGAGAGAACAGATTACAATTATTCGGCCACATGTACAGAAAAGCAGAAGACAATCTGGTGAATA
Organism: Protopterus annectens; assembly: GCF_019279795.1. Taxonomy (NCBI): domain Eukaryota; kingdom Metazoa; phylum Chordata; order Ceratodontiformes; family Protopteridae; genus Protopterus; species Protopterus annectens. The sequence goes on from NC_056739.1 coordinate 280,459,959, forward strand.
TGATTTGGGAGGAAGCTAAGAGGAAACGAGGGTGTCCAGCAAAGAGGTGGTTGGATTGCGTGACAGAAGATCTGTGACAGTCAGGCATGAGTGTCGAAGAGGGCAGGAGTGTAGCATTGAATCGACAAATATGGTGACAATTAACATGAAACCCTGACCTCATGTAGAAAATGGGAAAAAGGGGCTGATGATGATGAAAAGGAAGTTATGTACTCACCATAACGTTCCATGCGAGTTGTTTATCTTGCCTTTATTCTCACTGATGGGTTCGGAGCTGATCCTCTGCTCCGACACGGCCGATAGCAAAGCTCAAGGTTTGCCAGTAGCTCAAGACCAAGCCCCTTATCCCATGATGCACTGCTGGAATTACCTCAGATCTTGTTTGCTGCGTGTATATATACCCCTGTAAGGGTTGCACTCCCCAAGAAGGAAGTAGTAGTATTGAACAACCAGGATGACACTAGCCTCTAGGTCAACTGTCAGCCAGGAGGGGGATGGAGGGAGGCGCGTGAGAATAAAGGTGAGATGAACAACTCACGTGGAACATTATGGTGAGTACATAACTTCTTTATGTGAAGTTGTTAAATCTCGTCATTTATTCTCACTGATGGGTAGCGTCCCTAGCGCCCGCAATCCTGGGTGGCTCACGGGAGTACATTTTTCAAGACTGTAGAACCAAAAGACCTGTCCCTGGAAGCCTTATCTACTTTGTAATGAATGATAAAGGTATGAGACTTAGACCAAGTGGCTGCAGCACAAATTCTATCAAGGGGAAATTTAGCTTGAAAAGCAGAAGACATAGAAACGGCTCTGGTTGAATGAGCCTTTGCTTTCTGTGGCAAAGGTATGCTAGCACTTGCATGAACAAATGAGATGCAATCCGATAACCATTTTGAAAGGGTTGTTTTAGCCACTGATCTACCATTTCTGGCCTCCGTAAAGGATACAAAGAGTTGATCTGATTTTCTAATATCCTTAGTTCTATCAAGATAAAATCTGAGCTGTCTGTGTACGTCAGGTTTGTGCAGCATGTATTCCAATTTGTTGGAATGGTTGGGAAAAAAGACGGGCAACTCAATGACTTTATTTATATTAGACTCAGAACAGACTTTAGGCAAAAAGGAGGGGTTTGTTCTGAGAGATACTCTATCAGCATGGAAAATCATATGAGGAGGTCTGATAGATAATGCTTGAAGTTCTGACACTTTGCGGGCAGAAGTAATGGCCACTAGAAAAATAGTTTTCCAGGACAAAAATTTGAGATCACAAGATGATGCTGGTTCGAAGGGGGGAAGAATTATTTGAGATAGCATAAAATTCAAATTCCAACACATGTGAGAGATGCAACCATATAGCCAAACTGGAGGCTAAGCTCTCTCAACTCAGTACTGGCATAACCAGTCAGGAGGAGAAGGAAACCACACTCACTACAATTCCAGTCTCACATAGACCTACCACGACAGCAAACCAAACAAATAATCACACAAAAACATACTCGGAGGCTCTAAATAAAGATCTGCCTAAGCAGCAGAGACCACCAAAGCAGACACCCAAGCAACCGCTACCCTAAAACAAAACACGTGCAACACATATCTCACAAAGCCAGTGTGCCGAACAGTCACAGCCCTTAAGACTAAACAACACACCTGATACACTTGTAATAGGTGACTCTATCGTCAGGCACACTGACGTCCCACTCACCAGGCTGAACAAGGAGAGGGTCACGGTGAGCAGCCTGTCGGGCGCTAGGATCCGCCACATAACATAAGCACTCAGGTCACTCCAAGGCAAGTACAAATATGACTCAGTCATTGTCCATGCTGCTGTGAATGACCTGAGACGCACCTCCCTGGACTTCATGAAAAGAGACATAAAGGAGCTCTCTGAGCATGTAGCCCAGGCCGGTATGACCCTAACCTTGAGTAGCATCTTACCCTCACCAAGAATGATGCCACAATATGAAGACAAGATGATCAATTTCAACAATTGGCTTAAGTACTGGTGTCATTCAAAGGGGATCCAATGCCTGTCAGCTTGGGATGATATGCTCGACAAGCCACGATGCTTCGCTAGGGACGGCTTGAACCTGTCACCCCTGGGCTTTTGAATATTGGCAAAGGCTCTTGCTACCCCTATAGTGCCTTTTTTAGGCAAGGCTCAAAAGACAAACCCACCTCCATAGGTATCACAAGGGATAAGAAACTAAGAGTAATGCTACTCAACGCCAGAAGTCTAAACCTCAAGATGCATGCACTCGAAACTCTCCTTAGCATGGAGAACATCGATATCTGTGCAGTAACAGAAACCTGGTTCAGGGCTCCCGAGAGCACCCCAACACTACCAGGTTATACCTCATACCATGCTTTTCGGCCCCCAAACTTGGACCGAACCACAAAAGGAGGGGGAGTATTGATATTCATCAAAGATACCCACACCTCCAGGTTGGTGGCAAAGCACGAAGCATCAGAGACTATCCATGTGCAACTAACAGTGGGTAAAACTGCCTTCCAGTTTATAGCCTGCTACAGACCACTCTCCCAAACCCAGGAACCCCACTCGGCCTTCCTGAGAACACTGGAAAATATGAAGGTCTCTCCAAACACCATTATATTAGGCGACTTCAACTACCCAAACATAGACTGGGAGCATTACTCTAGCTCCAACACCCTAGCCCAAAGGTTCCTAGAATTTATAAACTCAAATGCTATGGAACAACTTGTTACCACTCCCACAAGAGGGGAAAACATAATGGACCTGATCATCACCAACATGGGGACTCTATGCTCCAGACCAGAAGTGTATCCCTCACTGGTAAAATCAGACGATAAACTAATCTCACTGGATATTCACATCCCGACCCCACCCCCTGCCCAGAAAACCACAGTGAAAAACTTCTCTAAAGCAAATTTCACACTCCTCCCCGAGGTAGAATCCTTCAAAGCCCCCGGGCCTGTGGAAAATAGGGCCCAGACCGCAGAATCCTTTATAAACGCATTCTATGAACACCTTCAGGAATGCATGGATCATGCGATCCCGAATAAAACCAAGACCCAGCCCTCCAAAGGCAGACGTCCTGTCTGGTGGACCCCAGACATAAACAAACTATACAATAGAAGGAGGAAGCTACTAAATGATAGAGCAAAATCCCAAAAAGGGAAGGCATCACTGATCAGTATTAGCAAAAAACTACGGGCACTCATAAAATTGTCTAAGGCCAGCTTCGAGAGAAAAATTGCACAGGACACTAAGGATAATCACAAGGCTTTCTTTAGTTATGTTAGGAACCTGGGTGGTAATTCCCAGATATGCTCAGAATTAGTCCAAAATGACAAAAAATACATTGAACCCACAGACATTGCCAACATCTTAGCTGACAGGTTCAGCGCAAACTTCTCCCCCCCTCCCCACCAAAAGGGCAAATATCTATCCCAGCAGAGTGATGCCCCCCCTGACATCTCAGATGCTCAGGTAAGAGCCGCCCTCTCCAAAGGAAAAAACACAGCATCAATGGGACCAGACGGTGTCCCGGGCTGCGTCCTACATGAACTCCAAGAAAAGCTAAACCCAAACATAAAACTACTGTTCAATCTCAGCCTTACTACAGGATATGCGCCCAAAGAGTGGCGTACAGCAACAGTGGTCCCTCTCCATAAAGGTGGTGCCTCAACGGATCTTGGAAACTATCGCCCCATAAGCCTGACTAGCTTAGTCTGCAAAGCTATGGAAAGGATCATCATGGACCTCATAAATAAAGATATTGGGGACCTACAGACACTGGATCCTACCCAGTTCGGCTTTGTTAAGGGCAGATCCTGACTTTTAAACCTGGTTGATTTCTTTGAAACAGTCACCAAGGCGATTGACGAGGGGAAGGTGGTCCACACAGCCTACCTGGACCTCACTAAAGCCTTCGATACAATACCCCACTCAGGCATTATAGATAAGCTCACCAGCTTAAATATAAACCCCTATGTCACTAGATGGATTGCAAACTGGCTCAAGGACAGAACCCACATGGTTAGAATTGCTGGAGCCATGTCAGACTCCAAACTAGTTACAAGTGGTGTCCCACAAGGCTCAGTCCTGGGACCTCTCTTGTTCGGTATATATTTCTCGGAGGTACAGGCCAACATGGAAGGACTGTGACTGACCAAGTTTGCAGATGACTGAAAACTGGGCGCCATAATCGACTCTCCAGCTGACACAAGCATCCTCCAAAAGGGCATCATAGAAACAGACAACTGGTGCCAGAGCCATGGCCTCAAGCTAAATGCCAAAAAGTGTATAGTCATCCCCTTTGGCAAAAACAAAGTGCCCACAAATTACCACATATGTGGTAATCCATTAAGTACAGAAGAAGTAATTAGGGACCTGGGGACCCAAGTTGATTGCAATCTCTCATTTGACAACCACGTGGCCAAAGTGGTTAGAAAAACATTTTATATAGCCCACCTAATCATGAAGGGATTCACATCTAGATCAGGGAGGTCATCGTGCCTCTTTACTCATCCCTCATCAGGCCCATAATTGAGTACAATGCCCTTTTGGGATGTACCTTACCAGACACCTGCAGCAACTGGAAAGACCCCAAAAGTACCTCACCAAGAGGATCAAAGGGCTCAAACAGATGCCATATGCTGCCCGGTTAAAGAAACTCCAGCTCTACTCAGTGGCATACCGCCTGTTCAGAGGCAATCTGTGCCTGACGTATAAAGCCATGTCCAACCCGGAATTAATGGACATGCTGCACCTCAGAAAATCCAAATCCCATCGAGCTACGCTCGAGAGACTTGAACCTCAGCACTGAAATAAATAGGACATGCTGGAGGGACAGATTCATAACCCAGAGGCTCCCTTCACTCTGGAATAAAATTCCAGTCCAGGTTAAGCAGAGTCCCTCATTGACTCTCTTCAAGAGGAATCTTGATGAGTGGATGGGAGATCGTAGGTTTACCCCGGGTATCACTTCTGTGTCACTGTTAGACAGAGGCACAGTATACTAACCTCGAAAAAGGGCATAGCAAAATAAATTTAAAATGGGTGGCGAAAGCCAAACACATTCTGGCTAGGCTTATAAATGCCCTAGGGCAGATAGCCTAGTATGAATCTATGAACCTATAAGGGATTTTGACAGGAGGTCTCCTGAAAAACACCTTTGAGAAAAACCTTAGATAACTTATGGGCCATAATATTTAACCCATCCAATCCAAGGTGGAAATTAGATATGGTGGCTAACTGAACCTGAACTGTGGCAGCTGCTGGTCCTTCCTTAAAAATCATTGGCAAAATCTCTAAAATGGATGACAAAGGAGATCGGAAAGGATCAATTTTCTGTACACTGGCCCAAATGGAGAACCTTTTCCACTTACTGCGATATAGTTTTCTGGTGGATGGCTTATGAGAAGACAATAGAATTTGTCTTGTGTCATCTGAGAGTGAAGGAAGCCTGGCTATTTGGGGAAGTGGATCAGCCAAGCAGTCCGCTTTAGAGACTGCAATGAAGGATGGAGGTCCCCTGACGGGTGTGTCAGGAGGTCTGGAACTGGGTCCAGGATCCATGGATCCTCCAGCAGATGATGGTAAAGAAAAGGGAAACAAATCTGTCAAGGCCAATGGGGGCTATAAGGATAACCATCCTTCCCAGCGATTTTGCTTTCTGTAAAAACCTGGGTATCAATGGGATTGGTGGGAATGCATATAGGAGACCCAGAGGCCAATCGTGTATGAGTGCATCTCTCGGGGGATGTCCTGGAGGTGGTATTAGGGCAAAGTAGCTTCTGCATTTGGTATTGATGTAACTGGCAAAGAGGTCACAGCAAGGCTGGCCACATTTGCGGAAAATCATGTCTGCAACGTGTTGGTTGAGAGACCACTCATGAGGCAACAGGATGGTCTTGTTCAGCTTGTCCGCTATCACGTTGGATTTTCCCGGGATGTGAGTTGCTAACAGAAAACGCTGGGATGACACAGCTCATTGCCATACCCTGAAGGCTTCTCAACAAAGGGGATAAGACTTGGTTCTGCCTTGTTTGTTCAAGTACCAGACCACTGACATGTTGTCTGAATTGTAATTGTCCCTAGAGGAAGACAGTCCTGGAAGTACTGCAACGCCAGAAGTACTGCTCTCAACTCCAGAATATTGATATGCAGATGTGACTCTTGATCGTCCATGTGCCTTGGGCAGCCTTTCCTGAAAATGCCCCCCCACCCTATCAGGGAAGTGTCCGTGGTCACAGTGGCTACTGAGGGGGGGGCACAAAGGGTCTTACTATTGTAACATGAAGAGACATCAACCACCACCGAAGGTCTCTCTTGCAAGAGTTTGTGATGAGAATCATATGGTTCCTTGGCAATTTCTGGTAAGACCATTGAGCGAACAGGAGCCATTGAAGAATTTGCATATGCATCCTTGCGAGTGGAAAGGCTAGAATTGCTGCCGCCATCAAACCTAGTACCTTCAAGACCTCTGTGGCTGTAGCTCTGTTCTCTGACACCAATGAGTTGATGTGTTGGCGAAGAAGTGAGACCCTTTCGACTGGAAGATGTAGAGTGGTGGTTGAAGTATCTACCTCTGCTCCTATAAAGATGGTATGCTGCGATGGTGACAAGGCAGACTTTTCGAAGTTGACAGTAATGCCTAAGTGGTGGCACAGTGTCAGAGTAGATTGTGTTGCCTTAATCAATTGATGCCTGGTAGTAGCGGTGAGGAGCCAATCGTCTAGATATGGAAACACCTGGAATCCTGGACACCTCAGGTGAGCTGTGACCACTGCCATGCATTTGGTGAACACTCTGGGGGCTGTAGTGAGACCAAAGGGCAGGGCTCGAAACTGGTAGTGATTAGCTCCCAATCGGAAACGCAGGTGATCTCTGGAGTGTCTATCTTTATGTGGTAGTACGCATCCTTGAGATCAATGGAGCACATCCAATTGCCTTTCCCTAGAAAGGGAAGAATGGCCTGAAGCGTGACCATTCGGAACTTCTCTTTTTTTACAAATTGGTTGAGTCTGCTGAGGTCCAAGATACGTTTCCAGTCCCGGTTTCTTTGGAACTAAAAAGAATCTTGAGTAAGTTACGAATCCAATTTGGTCTGCTCCCTGAGACTGGGTGGAACATCCGGGATTCTGTTTACAGGAGTGGGAGGGGAAGAGAACGGTATGAAGTACCCTCTGGAAATGATGCTTTATACCCAGGTATCGAATGTTATGCTTAGCCAGGCTTCTGGGTACAAAGATAAGCGACCCCCGACTGCCTCCAGAGCCGGACAGCCGGGTCTCCTTTCAGGAGCGCTGGTAGGGCTGACCAGAGAACTGGCCTCTGTCACCCTGCTGTTGTGGACCCCCCCTGCCGTGTGGGCGGCGTCTTCCATTTTAACCCCCTCCTCTGCCTCTAGAGGGGGTTTCTCCACGTGTCCTGAAAGGCTCCCTGTGCTTTTCGGAACCACATCTTTCTACTCTTAGGGCCCTTGGGATAGGGCTCAGTAGGGGTAGAAAAACGGACTCCAACGGCAGACAGAGTCTTGCCTTCCTGCTCACAACTGGTTAAGAGTTTCCTTTACCTTGGGCCCAAACAGGGATGAGCTATCAAATAGGGTGTTGATAAAGGAAGACTTGAAAGGCTCCGCAAAGGAACAGAGATGCATCCAGGCTCGTCTAAGCAGGGCAATGTCTGAACTAGTGGCTCTACTCAAACCATCAGCTGAGTAAGATATGAGGTGCATGGACGAGTTCACAATCAAGTTTAGGGTAGCGAGCTGTGTGTTAACTTTGTCGGCAACCCCTGCATCTACCATACCCTAGAGAGCATCTCCTAGCTCTTTCAGGAGATCTCTTTGTAGTCTTGTAAAATGGGTTAAATAGTTCAGTGATCGAAGGGAAAAGGTCGCTGAACTAAACATGCATTTCCCATATCTATCCATGATCCTAGAATCTCTGTTAGGAGGATGGATAGATGAGGACGTCTCAGATGTTTCCTTTTTGGTGGATGCCGCCACCACCATGGCATCAACAGGCACTCCCTTAGTCAAAAAGGCTTTGTCCACTGGGGCAGAGATGAACTTATTTGGCTTCCGAGGGACAGGTTCCATGGCCTCCGGGGACTCCCACTCCGTACGAGAGATCATCTCCATGAGCTCATTGTAAGGCAGAGAAACCCAACAAGTGGAAGGTTGAGACCCGAAAGCCTTCAAAAGCACCGACTGGTCTTCAGTAGGGCTTTTGGACTGCCAACCGCCCCTCTGATTAAGGATCTCTAATATCTCCGCAAAGGAGATATCCTCAGAGGGGGATCGAGGGGACCCTTCTGACTCATCCAAGTCAGTGTCAGATGTCAAAGACTACTGTGGGGAGTCCAAATGCCCCTTCTTCCACAGTCTCCTCCTGGGTACCTTCTCAGTTCGGAGATCTGGGGAGGTTTCAGAAGAGCAGGGGGTGCCCTGTGGGGCTACTTGAGGCTTAGTGTCTCTACGCTTGGGTGGACCGGTAGGAGCGAACACAGGTGCTTGAGGGGAGGAGGAAGCCAGACCTGATGATGTCTTTGGAGACAGGACACTCCTCATGGCATCGAACGCACCATGGCTCCAAAGAGAAGGGGTAGACGGATCCAAAGGGACCATGCGATCCTCCCGCACCGAGGCCATGGGCTCCGAGCCCGAAGTCGGAGCCGAGCTCATCCGAGCAGAGGCCCAGAGAGGAAGAATCGGCACCGACAAATCAGTACGACTATCCTCTCCGGACCCGATAGGAGACTGTAAGCTCCTAGAGTCCCCGGTTGAGATGAGGACGTCCGAGTACATAAAACCGATAACACCAGAGCAGATCTCAGCTCCACAGGCTTAACAACCATCAGCTCGGGCTCCTTCGGCTCCAAAAGTCCAGTACGGCCCGGAGGAGTAGTCAAGTCCGGGATAATGGTCTTCGGCTCCAACGAAGGCGTCTGAGCCGACAATTTGGCAAGGCCTGATGCCCATAAAAGCTTCTGTACCAACCGGTCCATATCTAGATCTGAGAGGCTGACAGAAGGAGTGCACTGAGGGTGCTGATTGGAGCAGAGGAGATGAGGGAATCTAAGAAACTGACTCCAAAGCTGTGAGCTGGCTCCGAACAGAAGGGACACTCTGTTCTGAAGACAGTGGAACCGATGACCCTACACCCTCCATTTTTTTGGCCTTTTTCGATGCTTTCGAGTCACCTGAAGACTTGGATGACTTTGAGGATCTACTAGCACCATCCTGGTTACCCAGTGCTTCCGAGAAAGGGTGCTGAAGTAAACCCCTATCCACTAATTTCCTCCAATTCTCTAAAAGTACCCTGGAAGAGAAGGAGTGACAGATGCTACAAGAGTCTTGGAGGTGTAATGCCCCCAGACAATAAACACACTGAACATGCCAGTCAGTGACTGACACTTTTTGTCCTCAATCCGGACATTTTCTGAAGCCAGATTTAGGATGTGGCTTCTCTTTCTCATAAGACATCCCTATTATAAATTTAGACAAATTTAAACAATTGAAGCAACACACTCAAGAAATTATCTAGCAAACTACTCCTAAGAATGTGGTTAAATACAAGGCCATCTACTAGGCCAACTCTATAGAAATAAACAAGCCAACACAGGGCACTTAACTAAAACTAAATCTAAGTCTAAAACTATATAGATTATATATATATATATATATATATATATAACTGCCCTAACACGAAAGTAAAAAAAAAGTTTTTAAACTTGCAAATAGATGAATCTATCGAATAATATTGGTCTGAGCTCTCTGGAACACAGAGATCTGTGCCGTGGCAAACTAGATCTGAGGTAATTCCAGCAGTGCATCATGGGATAAGGGGCGTGGTCTCGAGCTACTGGCAAACCTTGAGCTTTGCTATCAGCCGTGTCGGAGCCGAGGATCTGCTCCGAACCCATCAGTGAGAGTAAACGGCGAGATTTAACAACTTCACATAGTTTATCAATGCTAAAGCACATGTTATAGCCTGTGCACCTACTTACGATAACTGCTGTCTGTTCTTGTCGTATCTTTACTCTCCTCTAGGGAAAAACAGCTCCTCTGCTTTCAGAAAACTAACTTTTAGGCTTTAAAAGTGCACTGGCTATCTCTGAATACAACTAAATTATAGATTATTAGAGTAAATGCATTAAAGTATTTAGTTACCAGAAAAGCTGATGTTATTCACTTCCAATACTTTCAAGTTTTATTTTTTACTGATCTGCTTGCCCATGTACCTTTTATGTTTCTCAGTGAACAATGTCCAGACCTCTTAATTTATTGTCTTCACCTTTAGTCAGCATATTTCTCACTATTCATAACATTGTGGTCTCTCATTAGGAAATAACTTGTTTAAACAAAAAACTTGTAATTGGATTAAGCCAAAGACATAATCGAGATATTCACTTGTCCAAAAGTGAAAATTTTTCAGCTCTACATATATTGTATTTAGTGCACTTTTACATCACATTCCCCACAACAGCCCACGATTACTGGCCATTAACTTATTACGTGCTTTTATCCAGTCTTTCTTCACTTTTTATACTGTAATGCCTACATTTATCAAAACCACAGAAAAAAGTACTTGTTTATTTCAGCATCTTCATTGCCTACAACAATCACTGAAAATGTGTTACTATAACATGCAATTTCTATCACGAAATGCTTTATACAAACACTTAACAGAAAATTGTTTTAGTTGCAGTTACTCCCCCCCCCCATTTTAGTGCCTTTACAAACATATATGATATGAAGTGCATGACTGTCAGTCCCTTCAAGTTTAACAAAATCAACAAAAAATCTTTCTCAGCCTCTTTTTTGTGTAAAGCCATATTTCACACATGTAATTCATGCCTTATAGTCTAGCATTTATTCACTAAGTTCAGTGCTGCTGGTCGTCTTCCTGCTCATCTCCATATCCCAACCCCAAACTCTAGTTCAAGTCTAAGGTACTCCTGGTTCTTCTAGTCAACTCATGACCTTTTTTCTCTCTTTTTCAAACATTTTCATCTGGAACACTGGAAAATATTTCTTTGGCAGTGTCTCTATGAGCTTTACTGTCAGAATAAAGAGAAGCAGCATCTCCTTCTGTTTAATGGCTCACTTTTTGTTGGACAAACTTTTACATTTCTTGCTTAGCCTGTTCTGCATCAAATATGACTTTGATCTTCCAGGAAAATTCCGGTAATAACAGCCACACAGGTAAAAAATGCACTCTCCAAAGCTAAGAATACAGCATCCATGGGACCAGAAGACATCCCGGGTTGTGTACTACATGAATTACAAAATTAACTGGCAACTCACCTAAATGTCATGTTTAATCATAGCCTTACCTCAGGCTTGGTGCCCACTGAGTGGCACACTGCTACCATTAACCCACTCCACAAGGTGGGGGGATCCACCTTGGATCCTGGGAACTACTGCCTCATCAGTCTGATGAGCCTGAGCTGCAAGGCCATGGAACTTCTAAACAAAGACATTGGCAACTTTCAAACAATAGACCCCACCCAGTTTGTAGATCTTGTCTCCTGAACCTGATTGACTTCTTTGAATCAGTCTCCAGAGCTGTAGATGAGGCTAAGGCGGTCCACACAGCCTATTTGGACCTCGCCAAGGACTTCAACACCATCCCCCACTCCGGAATCATAGATAAACTTACTAAGCTGGGCATTAATCCCTGCGTCACTCGATGGGTTGCCAACTGGCTTACTGACAGAACCCACACTGTAAAAGTAGCAGACTCCAAATCCAGCTCCAGAAAAGTGGCAAGTGGAGTACCTCAGGGTTCAGTCCTGGGACCGCTCTTGTTTGGCATCTACTTCTTTGAAGTACAGGCCAACACTAAGGTACTCTGGCTAACAAAGCTTGCAGATGACTGCAAACTGAGAGCCATTTTTGAATCTCCAAATGATGTGGATATTCTACAAAAGGGCCTTACAGAAACAGATGCTTGGTGCCACAGCCATGTGCTCAAGCTCAATGCAAGAAATGTATAGTTATCCCCTTTGGGAAAAAATATGTACCCATGAATTACCACATACGTGGCAGTATATTAAACACCAAAAGTGTGATAAGAGACTTAGGGACACAGGTGGACAGTGGTCTCACTTTCGATAACCACATCGCCACAACAGTCAGGAAATCCTTCTATGTGGCACACCTCATCACTAAGGGCTTTTCATCCAGAAAAATGGAGGTTATTGTCCCACTGTACTCATCCCTCATTAGACCCATTATAGAATACAACGCTCCGTTTGGTATGTACCTTTCAAGACATCTACAACAACTGGAAAGGCCGCAGAAATACCTCACTAAAAGAATCACAGGCCTAAAGCAGATGCCCTATGCTGACTGTCTAAAAAAACTCCAGCTATACTCTGTCACATATCGTCTACTCAGAGGCCATCTCTGCTTAACATACAAGGCCATGTCAAACCCAGAGCTGTTGGACATGCTACACTTAAAGAAATCCCAATCCCTCACAGCCACATGCTCCAGAGATCTAAACCTTGTCATCACAATGAACAAAACATGCTGGAGGGATAGGTTCCTGACCCTGAGACTCTCCAGACTCTGGAATAGACTACCCATACATGTCAAGCAGAGTGCATTTTTGGACCTCTTCAAAAGGAATCTTAATGATTGGATGGGAGACAGGAAATTCACCCCGGGGATTACATCAGTGGCCCTGCTAGACAGGGGTCCAGGGAAGTAAATATTGTGGGAAGAAATAGCCAGGAAATTGTTATGGCTAGGCTTGTATAGGGCCGATTGCCTAGTACCAACCTATGAAAAGTACTCTTAAGACAGTTGCATAAAGCAGCTCGAATCTCTTATCCGCCTCTTGACACTCCCTAATTGCTGGGATAAACGTGTCTCTCTCCTCCCTGATGCAGAGTGAATAAACATTTCTACAAACACTCTACTGCCTCTATTTTTTAATATTTTGTCCTTCTGCCAGTTTTTTCAGGATCAACTCTTTCTGCTGGTATTATTACTGCATCTTTACTAATACAGGTCTTGGCTGTTTTCTCATGGCCAGGTTTGGAACATACGTATGATGTGCCCTTTCAATTAACGAATCCTACTGTGGAATACCAGTGTTACTTACTTATGCTTTCATAAACTAAGTACAGTCTGCTCCTTCCAGTTTCTCTGATACAGCAGAAAATATCAGGCTTTCACTGTGTACTCAGTCCTCTAACTCAAGATGTAGTTTTATCACCTCATCTGAATAGCTGTTTAACAGTCCTCCATTTTTCCAGTCTTTTGCTTAAGTTGGTATACTCTTTCAATGTTTCATTTATTTTAATCAGCTCTGAGCACATTTGGCTTATTTTTCTTCCAAATTACTGGAAGCCATGTCTTGTACCAAAGCTGGAGCTCAAACTGCTTTTTTGATGAACAATTGCAGGACTCTTTCTAGTTAGTGTTTTCTCTACACCTTTTCTAGTTGAGTTTCTTTCAGGCTAAGTTTCTTCTTTGCGTATCTAGTGTATTTACTACCAAGTAACTGAATTTTACTAAAATCGACAAAATTACTGTCCCTTCCATAGCAGTTTCTTTTTTCACACTGGGAGAAATTAAATTATACTGTTGATCTGTGTGCAGCCATCTTGGAAAGCCCCATCATTTATTATTGTTTTACATGTGGATACTGGTTTATTATTGCTGGTAATAGGATCTCTTCCACTTGTTCTAACAGGTTCCCCACATGGAGTCAAAACACATTTACAGTGTACAATGCACCTATGAATAAGGACTGCAATTGTAGCCTGCTGTGGATAAAAGTTATAAAAACAGAAAATAATTGTTTCACCTTCTAGTCTTAGAAAGCACACACTACATTTTCCACATTTTCTTGGTGTAATAATGTGACAGTTGTTTTTTCTACATCTTTTGACAAAGTAATCCAATGCTCCTGGCTAGATGCTATGGTTCACTTAGAAATGTACATTCAGTTTCTAAGACAAACATTTTCACAATTAAACTTGCAAAAGAAAAAATACTGCTAATACAGGACAGTAAAACAAAACCAAATGTTAAGCATTTGCAACTTTGTATGTATTTGTATTTATAATTGTTTTTCGGGTAGAGCACTGATCTTCAGAGACCTTTAGCAGCCTCGGCCCAGGAGTGTTGTCTGGTTAAATGACTTGCTTAATCATACAGTCAGGCAATGGAGGCTGAAGGAATCAAACCTTGCACCACTGGACCACAGGAAACAGCTCCTTACTATTCAATATACACAGGGAACAGAGAGTCACCTTGCTTAGAATACTTTTGCAAAATAAACTACTCTTTAAAACAAACAATAGACACATTTTATTTGAACTGTTTTGTTTTATTTTCTTTACATTATCAGTGCACAGTAAAATAAAATGTAGCTCTTCTCAGTCATTTCTCACTGGCATTATTTTGCTTTTCTTCTTTTTTACCCATTACATTTAGGCAAGAAAAGTATAAACTGGTATGAAATTATGCTAGTTCAGAACCAAAAACATTACAATATAATACATAAACTCTTTTAAGACCGATTTCCATAAAACAGAAACATCAACAAAAATGTTTGCATCCCTCCAAGGGAGTAAGAGCTTCAAGCCCCTCTAAACATTGTCATAAATATTGAATATCAAACAAACACTTGTACTGAAGTTACATTACATTAACATATCTAAGCGTTCACTATGGAAAAACACTGGGGCCTTTTCTCATCAACCAGTTTTCTGTCCTGCTATCCACTGCAAGTAAGTATTCACTATTAGTCAGCATATGGAATACCTTCCCATGCTTATCATACAATGCTGTTATGTCACATGGGCGTACTGTAAACATTTAACATTTCATCTAGAGTGCAAGGCTGAAGTAAGAGCATAAGAAATTCTGAGCTGCATATTTATACTGGGGCTATACTGCACCTACAGTTTAATGAGATACGTTTTCTTTTTTTCTGCTAAAAATGCAGGTACAAACTCTTTTTTAGAAAAACTTACATGTTTTAGAAAACTTTCCAAACATACACAAAAGCCATAAACTGCAAACCTAATGTGTCCTCTTGTGCAAGAAATGCACCAAGGGGAAAAAGACCTTAGCCAGTAAATGTGCAAATATGAAATGGCATGCATTTGTGAACTAACTCTCGCACAATAAACACTTGTGCTCCTAAGACTGAAATGTACTGCTTCCTCATTTTTGACTGTGGGTTCTTACCACTCCTGGACATTTAGTAGCAAACTAGGAGGCCCTTCACACAGGACGTAAGCTGCACTTTAAAAAGTGGCACTTAGACATTGGCTTTTTGTTTAATTATCACAAATAAGATTTGGCACAGAGCACAGGAAATGACCACTGAGTGATATTAACACAGTCACACCATCTGCCTATAAAGCAAGTTAGACTTTAGGAAATTGCTATGGAAGTTACATGCCAAAACAGATCAGCAACCTGCTTGCAGTCGCAATAAGAAAATGATCATAATTACTAGAAGTGCTGATTAAGCTTTCAGTTTTCAGTACACAGCTGCTAAACTACCTAATTTAAAAAGATCTTACTCTGTACCCCTGCCTGAAGAAAAGTTCTTGCCAAAGTGACTTTTGCTCAAGTTTTACAATGCAGAAAGCTGCACAATAAGACTATCTATACTGGGTTTGATTTTCTGCAAGTTCTGTGCATGACTGAGTTGGCTATAAATATGTACCTGGCATGTAGACAGTATTACTTTGCATACAATTAGTAGAGTCCTAGATGTCCTAAATGTACAGCAACATAATGCTGCTCACTGTCCACATGGTTCAAGATCCCCCTAAAAAGTTATCTTGAATGAAATATTGGCTCACATATAATTTAAAGTGCTCATGGACTAACTCTTA